>NC_090438.1:203933425-204242762 GCF_031143425.1 Pleurodeles waltl | reverse complement strand
CTTTCCTGCAGGAGGATGGTCCAAATGGTGGTGTTGTAGAAGCCGTGGAGCCTGTGGAGAGTGAAGAGGAGGAAGACTCAGAGGACGACACAGACAATAGGGACAGAGTGATACAACAGTATTTCCAGTAACACCCAGGTAAGAATCACCCACGCCATTTCACAATTGCTTCTAGCCTCCTGCATCTGTACTTTCTGTAGTTCCCACCAGATATTTTTGGGTAATTTTTGATTTTCCCTTCCCTTCTCAGTGCTGTATGACGCAGTGCCTGACTTCTGCTTGGTTTGCCCATGAACTACAGCGTATTGACATTGGTATGTTGTCATCACTAATTGACAGAACAGATATTGAACAGTAATATGTAATACATTTGCTAATAATACAGCATGACTCCAAACTGATTTGTGTGCAATATGTGATTTATTTACAGGGCTAGATATTGGTACATGTGATTATAAGGGTGATGGTTGGGGGTGGAGTAATGTCCATGGCAGAGTCCAGTTCTCAGTCTCACAGGTGCATTGTCCTTTTGCCTGTGGAAGGATGGAGCAGAGGCAGTTCATGGTTGGACAGGGTGGCAATGTGGGACAGTGGGAAGAGTTCAGGGGGTATGTCCTGCTGGCGGGGGTCTTGACATCCTACTCTGTCTTTTTTTTGGATCTCAGGCTCCTCTTACGGGGTGGTTGTTCTTCAGCAGGAGGTGGGGTTCTGGTGGCCTTCCGTGGTGTTGGGGCCTCCTGTCCACTAGCGCCGGCGGAGGTGGTAGGCTGTTCCTGGTCCGGGCTAGTGACAGGGGCCCTGTGTGGTGCCACATGGTCCTGCAACGCGTCTTCTATCCTGTTGAGGGCCAGGACGATGGACCATGTAGCGTTCCTCCTGCTGTGCCTGGATCTCCGTGAACCTGGCCAGTACCGTCGCCATCGTCTCTTGGGAGTGGTGGTAGGCCCCCATGATGGTGGTGAGGGCCTCTTGGAGAGTGGGTTCCCTGGGCCTCTCCTCCCCCCCCTGTCGCACAGCAGCCCTCCGAGCTGCCCGGTTTCCCCCGGCCTCTGTCTCCTGGACGGTGTGCCCGCTCCCACTGCCCCCAGGTCCCTGTTGTTGTTGGGGTGTTGGGTTAGCCTGGGTGCCCTATAGTGGCAGACACACCGCTGATTGACGTGTCCTAGAGACAGAGGCATGGGCCCGCTGGGTGGGAGCTGTGCTGGTGTTGGCAGAGGGGGTCGGGTCTGGTGTGGCCTGTGTCTGGGTGAGGGGAACCGACTGCCCAGAGGTCCCCGATGGTCCGGGCTGGTCATCAGGTTCAGTGTCGACAGAGCTGCTGTCCTCACTGTGGGCCTGTTCCGGGGGTGGGATGGACATTTCTGGACCCTCCTGGCTGGTGTTTTGGCGTTCGGGTCCTGCATGGGGTAAGAGAGTTTGGTTATTGTTTCTGTGTGTGCAATAGCGTGCGTGTTATGGGTGCCCTCGTCCCCCAGTGCAGGCATTCCCTTAAGGGAGGTGTTGTGAGGGTAGTTAGTGGGGGGGGGTAAGTGCGGTGGTCATGCTTGGGTGATGGGTGTCCATGGATTGTGTTGGCATGCAGGAGTTGGTGTTGGGATGGGTGGGTTGTGCTGGTGAGACATTGTCATGGAGGATGTGTGCTGGGGGGTTGGGGGTGAGGGTGGGGGTGTGGGTTGGCATGCTGGTGGGGTGGGTGGGATCTAGTAGTTGAGATTGGACTTACCAGAGTCCATTCCTCCGGCTACTCCTGCGAGGCCCTGAGGATGCAGGATGTTGAAGACCTCTTGCTCCCATGATGTAAATTCTGGAGGGGTGGGTGGGGGTCCGCCGCCAGTCTTCTGGACCGCGATGTTGTGCCTGGAGACCATCAATCGGACCTTCCCCCGTAGGTCGTTCCATCGTTTGCGGATGTCCTCCCTATTCCTGGGATGCTGTCCCACCGCGATGACCCTGTCCACGATCCGCTGCCATAGCTCCGCCTTCCTAGCTATACTGGTGTGCTGCACCTGTGAGCCGAAGAGCTGGGGTTCCACTCTTAGGATTTCCTCCACCATGACCCGGAGTTCTTGGTCCGAAAAGCGTGGGTGCCTTTGGGGTGCCATGGGGTGGTGTGGGTGAGGTGTGGGGTGGTGTATGTGATGATGAGTATGTTGGTGTGTGGTGCTTTGTGCTACTATGTGGTGTGTGATGGTGTAGTGTGCCTCAGTGTGTATTGCTATGGATTGTCTGCTGTGTCTCTCTCTCCTTCTCTCAGTAATTGTGGTCGTAGGGGTTTGTGGGTGATGTGGGGGTGTGTTTTATAGTTGATTGATTGTGTGGGAGTGGGTTGTGTATGTGTATCAGGTGTGTGTATTTGTAATTGTCCAATCTGCCTGTGTTTTGGTGCTGTGTGTGTATTTTGACCGCAGCGGTGTGTACCGCCAATGGAATACCGCGTTGGAAAGCCCGCCACGTTGGTTCGTGGGTCGTAATGGCATGGGCGTTTTTCTGTTGGCGTGACGGTGGAGGTTTGGTCATCTCCAGTTTATCGCTGCCCGCTGATGTGGCGGCCTGCAGTGGAGTTCGGATTTTTGGAGGTTTGGCCGTTGGGGGTCAGAATGACCGTGGCGGCTTTCCGCGGCTGCGGCGGTGTTATGGCGGTCTTCTGACCGGCGGTAAGCGCCTTTTACCGCCGAGGTCAGAATGACCCCCAAAGTGTCTTAAGTCTTTAGAATATAACCAAAGTCTCTTTCAAGCACAAGTACCTGGTTTAGCGTGGAAAAATCTCCTCAGAGGGCCACAAGAGAAGAGGTGCGTGTAAAAAGGGTGTGTGCGTCGATTTCTCCCCAGCACACCCGGACTTGCGTCGTTATTTTCCACGCGGGGAAGTCGGGTGTCGTTTTTCCGGCGCGCGGACAGTCTCTTTCTGTGGATCGCGGAGATTACCAGATGTCCCGGGTCTGTGCGTGGATTTTCCTGCTTGTTCTCCGGCTGCGCGTCGGTCTGCGGGGCTGTGCGTCGAAATTACGATCTCACGGCAGGCGTCGCGTCGATTTCTCTTCTAGACTCCGATCTGCGGGGCTGCGCGTTGAAATTACGATCTCACTGCAGGCGTCGCGTCGATTTCTCCTCTAGAGGTCGGGCGGCGTTGTCCTTGCGAGGCCGTGCGTCGGATCTTCGATCGTCCCAAGAGCGTCGCGTTGATCAGCGTCGGTGTGCAGCGTTTTTCTCGCCGCGAAACAAGCTGTGCGTCGAAATTTTCGGCGCACGGAGCGTCCAAGTAAAAGAGAGAAGTCTTTTTGGTCCTGAGACTTCAGTGAACAGGAGGCAAGCTCTATCCAAGCCCTTGGAGAGCACTTTCACAGCCAGACAAGAGTTCAGCAAGGCAGCAGGGCAACAGCAAGGCAGCAGTCCTTTGTAGAAAGCAGGCAGGTGAGTCCTTTGAGCAGCCAGGCAGTTCTTCTTGGCAGGATGTAGTTTCTGGTTCAGGGTTCTTCTCCAGCAAGTGTCTGATGAGGTAGGGCAGAGGCCCTGTTTTATACCCAAATGTGCCTTTGAAGTGGGGGAGACTTCAAAGAGTGGCTAAGAAGTGCACCAGGTCCCCTTTCAGTTCAATCCTGTCTGCCAGGGTCCCAGTAGGGGGTGTGGCAGTCCTTTGTGTGAGGGCAGGCCCTCCACCCTCCCAGCCCAAGAAGACCCATTCAAAATGCAGATGTATGCAAGTGAGGCTGAGTACCCTGTGTTTGGGGTGTGTCTGAGTGAATGCACAAGGGGCTGTCAACCAAGCCCAGCCAGACGTGGATTGTAAGGCACAGAAGGATTTAAGTGCAAAGAAATGCTCACTTTCTAAAAGTGGCATTTCTAGAATAGTAATATTAAATCCGACTTCACCAGTCAGTAGGATTTTGTATTACCATTCTGGCCATACTAAATATGACCTTCCTGCTCCTTTCAGATCAGCAGCTGCCACTTCACCAGTGTATGAGGGCAGCCCCAATGTTAGCCTATGAAGGGAGCAGGCCTCACAGTAGTGTGAAAACGAATTTAGGAGTTTTACACTACCAGGACATATAACTACACAGGTACATGTCCTGCCTTTTACCTACACAGCACCCTGCCTTAGGGGTTACCTAGGGCACACCTTAAGGGTGACTTATATGTAGAAAAAGGGGAGTTCTAGGCTTGGCAAGAACTTTTAAATGCCAAGTCGATGTGGCAGTGAAACTGCACACACAGGCCTTGCAATGGCAGGCCTGAGACAAGGAAAAGGGGCTACTTAAGTGGGTGGCACAACCAGTGCTGCTGGCCCACTAGTAGCATTTAATTTACCAGCCCTATGCACATAAAGTGCGCCTTACTAGGGACTTACAAGTAAATTAATAGTCCAATCAGGTATGATTCCAGGTTACCATGTTTTAGGGGAGAGAGCATATGCACTTTAGCCCTGGTTAGCAGGGGTAAAGTGCGCAGATTCTATAAACCAGCAAAAACAGTGTCCAAAAAGTGGAGGGAGGCAGGCAAAAAGTTAGGGGTGACTACCCTAAGGCTGTCAGGTCTAACATGTGTCCCCCCCAGCTGAAAGTGGGGAGAGCTACCCGACCTCCTGGGAGCTCTCATCGCTAAGGCGGAAGTACCTGGAGAGACCATCAGCATTGGCGTGGTCAACCCCTGGGCGATGTTCCACCGTAAAGTCCATCCCCTGTAGGGAAATGGACCACCTCAAGAGTTTTGGATTCTCACCACTCATCTGCATGAGCCATCTGAGGGGCCTGTGGTCTGTCTGAACCCGGAAGTGAGTCCCAAACAGGTAGGGTCTTAGCTTCTTCAGTGCCCAGACCACAGCAAAAGCTTCTCTCTCAATAGCACTCCACCTCTGTTCCCGTGGTAATAGCCTTCTGCTAATAAAGACTACCGGTTGATCTCTGCCCTCCTCATTCAGCTGTGCTAGGACTGCCCCTATGCCATGCTCTGAAGCGTCTGTCTGCACGATAAATTCCTGGGAGTAGTCAGGGGCCATGAGCACGGGGCCGTGCACATGGCTTCCTTCAGGGCGTCAAAGGCTTTCTGACAAGCCTCTGTCCAATTCACCAACCTAGGTTGTTTCTTGGAAGTGAGTTCTGTCAAGGGTGTTACAATGATACCATAGCCATTGACAAATCTGCGGTAGTATCCTGTGAGGCCTAGAAAGGCTCTCACCTCAGTCTGCGTTCGCGGTGGTTGCCAGGCCTTGATAGCTTCAATCTTGGCCTGGAGTGGCTGCACCTTGCCACCACCCACTAGGTGTCCCAAGTACACCACGGAACCCTGCCCAATCTGGCACTTACTAGCCTTGATGGTCAGGCCTGCCTGTTGCAGGGCCTGAAGCACCTCCTTGAGGTGAAGCAGGTGTTCCTCCCAGCTGGAACTGTAGACAGCTATGTCATCCAGGTAGGCTGCACAGAAGGCATCCTTGCCAGCTAGGACCCCGTTAACCAACCGTTGGAAGGTAGCGGGGGCATTTTTTAACCCAAACGTCATCACCCGGAACTGGTAATGGCCATCAGGGGTTGAAAATGCGGATCTTTCCTTAGCCCCCTCAGTCAGGACGATCTGCCAGTACCCTGAAGTAAGATCAAACGTACTCAGGAACTTGGCAGCGCCTAGCCTGTCCACGAGCTCATCAGCTCGGGGGATGGGGTGAGCATCAGTCCGTGTGACGGAGTTGAGTCCCCGGTAGTCCACACAGAACCGGAGTTCTGGCTTCGCACCTGGGGCAGTAGACTTAGGGACCAACATCACTGGGCTGGCCCAGGGACTACTGGATTTCTCGATAACCCCTAGAGTCAACATCTTGGAGACCTCTTCCTTGATGCTGGCCTTCACCTTATCCGACAACCTGTAAATTTTGTTCTTCACAGGGAGACTGTCACCAGTGTCAATATCATGAACACAGAGGTGGGTCAGTCCAGGAGTAAGGGAGAACAGGGGGGAGAACTGCTCCAACAGCTCATAGCAGTCTCCTTTCTGGTTTAGAGTCAGGGAGTCAGACAGAATGACCCCGCTTACTGACCCATCACCTTCTTGGGCAGAGAGGAGGTCGGGGAGAGGTTCACTCTCCTCTTCCATTCCTTCATCTGTGACTAGAAGCATGTTGATCTCCGACCTCTCAAAATGAGCTTTTAGTCGGTTCACATGGAGCACCCTTAGGGGATTCCTAGGGGTTTGGAGGTCCACTAGGTAAGTGGCCTCCCCCTTCCGCTCCTTTATTTCAAATGGGCCAGACCAGCGGTCCTGGAGAGCTCTGGGCTCTACTGGCTCCATTACCCACACTTTGTCTCCAGGTTGAAACTCTACCAGGGTGGCCTTCTGGTCATACCAGTGTTTCATTACCTCTTGACTGGCCTCAAGGTTACTTTGGGCCTCTTTCCAGAAGCGGGTCATCTGGTTGCGGAGGGCCAACATGTAGCTGACCACATCCTGAGGGGGTGTCTTTTGAGCTTTCTCC
Organism: Pleurodeles waltl; assembly: GCF_031143425.1. Taxonomy (NCBI): domain Eukaryota; kingdom Metazoa; phylum Chordata; class Amphibia; order Caudata; family Salamandridae; genus Pleurodeles; species Pleurodeles waltl. Next base: position 204,236,299 of record NC_090438.1, on the reverse strand, counting down.
AATCCCTCCTTGACAATGCTTAAGGGTCCCCTGACAGGGTACCCGTAGAGAAGCTCAAAGGGACTGAACCCTACCCCCCTCTGGGGGACCTCTCTGTAGGCAAAGAGAAGGCATGGTAAGAGGACGTCCCACCTACGCCTCATGGCCTCAGGGAGGCCACCAATCATGCCTTTCGGGGTCTTGTTGAATCTCTCCACAAGACCATTAGACTGGGGGTGATAGGGTGTGGTGAACTTGTAGGTTACACCACACGCATCCCATAGAGACTTCATGTATGCAGACATGAAGTTAGTGCCTCTGTCAGACACTATCTCCTTGGGGAACCCCACACGGGTAAATATCCCCATCAGAGTTCTGGTCACCACCGGTGCGGTTACGGTCCTCAGAGGGATTGCCTCTGGGTAACGGGTGGCATGGTCCACCAAAACCAGGATGTACCTGTTGCCTAAGGCAGTTTTGGGGTCCAAGGGACCAACAATGTCGATGCCCACCCTTTCAAAGGGGGTGCCAACGACAGGAAGTGGAATCAGGGGGGTTTTAACCCTTTTTCCTGCTTTACCACTGGCCTGGCAGGTAGGACAAGATCTGCAGAACTTATCTGAGTGTGTCCTCATTTTGGGCCAATAAAAGTGGGTGACAAGCCTGTTAAAGGTCTTGCCCTGCCCCAAATGTCCTGCCAGGGGAATGTCGTGAGCCAGACCCAGTAGGAAGGTTCGGTAACATTGGGGGACCACCAGCATACGTGCTGCCCCAAAGGCCGGAACCTTAGGCTCACTGTAGAGGAGATCATTCTCCCAATATAGGTGGTGATTGCCAGAGGCGTCACCTGCTGCCTGGTTTGAGGATTGTTTCCTCAAACCTTCCAGAGTGGGACATTCTTTCTGCGCTTTGCAGAATTCCTCCCTGGTGGGTCCACCCTCAACTTGCCAGCCAGCAAGCTCAGGTAAGTCACCTAGGGTGGCAATGTCTTCCCCAGTTGGCTCGGCAGCCTCCTCCTCAGGAGCCCCGTCAGCCACTGCAGGAACTTCTGGTGCTGGTTTCCCGCGCCCCTGGTCCCTCCTCCTGGCAGCTCTCTGGGCCATTGTTCCAGGCTCCAGATGCCCTTGACTTCCCTCTCGGTCAGCCATGGACCGTGTGGTCATGCAATCCCACTCAGGTAACCCTAACATCTCCAGGTGAGACCTGAGCTCCACTTCTTTCCAAGCAGTGTGCTCAAGATCATTGCCTAACAGACAATCTACAGGCATGGCAGGACTCACAGCTACTTTCAGAGTACCAGAGACCCCCCCCCCACTCAAAGGGAACCAGAGTCACCAGTAGGTGACTCTCGCGATTGTCAGCGACTATGACCTGGTGGAATGTATTAGGAACTATCTGCTCTGTTGACACCAGCTGACTCTTGATAGTAGTCATACTGGCTCCTGTGTCACGCAGAGCCTCCACCTTCTGCCCATCAATGGTGACCCACTGCCGGTACTTGGAAGTATTTTTGGGCATGTGAGCCTTGGGCACCATTTCTCCTTCTCCCAGGGACACTAGGGAAATCTCTACCTGCTCCCCAAAGCTACTTGGGTCCATCTCCCCCCGAGCGCTACACTAGTCAACCCAGGTGCCTGTCCGGTAGTGGACGGTGCCCTCTTGGGGCACTGTGGATCGCCTTTGTAGTGACCATACTGGTAACACTCCATGCATTTGGGGCTAGATCTTCCTGACTTGTCATATGTCCCTGGCTTTTTCCCAAATTTGGAAAAGGAAGGGTTGCCACCCCCTCCCTGGGAATTCTTTTGGGGGCCTTTGGAGAGTTCCTTATCTGCAAGTTTATCTCCCCCCTCTTTCTTCTGTTGGGAACCCTGACCACCTTTGTGGGAGTCCCCCCCAGGTACCTTCTTGGACACTCTGGTGCTAACCCAGAGGTCCGCCTCCTCAGCAAGCTTCCTGGGATCAGTCAGCTTACTATCCACTAGGTGCTGGCGCAACTCTGTATAAGTAGTATTAAGCATATGCTCTCTCAGAATCAAGTCATATAAACCTTTATATTCTGCTACTTTGTTGCCCCGCACCCATCCATTCAGTGCCTTACTGGAGAAATCAAAGAAATCTACCCATGTTTGTGTGGTTTGTTTGGTGCTGTCCCTGAACCTCTGACGGTATCCCTCAGGGGTCAGCCCAAACTTGGCAAGTAAAGTGGCTTTCTGAAGTGGGTATGTGTTTTGATCAGGTTGATCCAATGTGAGAAGTGTGTCCCTCCCCAATGGCGGCACATAACCCCACATAGCTACCCCCCATTGCCCTTCAGGAACCTCATGAGCCCTTAGTGCAACTTCATAAGCAGCTAACCATTTATCTATGTCATCTCCCACCACAAAACTGGGCACCACATTTTTGGGTATACAAACCTTCTTTTCTCCAGCAGGTCCTGTCTGTATGCTGCCACCATTATTGCTGGATTCAGACTGTCTTGCCTTGATCTCCAGGTCCTTGAGACTCAGTTCATGAGCCAACAATAGTTTCTTTTCAGCCAAAGCTCTTTCAGCTTCCACCTGTTTGGCTGCTCTTTCAGCTTCCGCTTGTTTGTCTGCCCTTTCAGCTTCTGCTTGAATCTGTTTGGCTGTTCTTTCAGCTTCAATCTGTTTGGCTGCTCTTTCAGCCTCAGCTTGTTTGGTTTTTCTCTCTGCCCTCCTCTCCTCCTGTTGAGCCTCAATTTTCAGTTTAGCCATTTGCAATTGGAACTCCCTTTCCTCTCTCCTTTCCTCTGCGGTCAGGCTTTGCATAGAGACACTGCTCCCTGGTCTGGAAGGGGGCACAATTGCAGTGGTAACACCATCCACTGATAGTGAAAATTCCTCTGAGGGGCCATGTTCTGGCTCCTCTTCCTCATCATCCTCTAAATGGGCTTCTGCCCAGGCCCTCAGCGCCACTTGAAAGTCCTCCTTTCTGGAGGCCCCTTGGGTGGGTACCCTCAATGCCCTGCAGAATCCTCTTAGTTGTTTGACCGTATATGCATCCAACTGGACTAGGTCAAAGTCCCCTGTCTGAGACCCAGTCAGAGACATGTTGAGTGAGGATTTAGTTTTTGAAAATTGTCAGGAAAAAAATCGGGTTTTCAAAAAGAGATAAAAACCAAGTTGACCTTCAACTGTGGGTAGGTAGTGAAATACTTAGCTACTGTATGTCACTGCACAAATACAAGTCCTATCCTCACCGCTGATCACCAATGTTAGAAATGGGGTTTTTGGTTGGCAGTCAGGTTACCCCCTGTCCAAGCAAAAGCCCTCACTCTAGTCAGGGTAAGTCACACACAATCCAAGATTATCCTGTGCCCACCCTCTGGTAGCTTGGCACGAGCTGTCAGGCTTAACTTAGAAGGCAATGTGTAAAGTATTTGTGCAATAAATCATACAATACCACCATATAGCACCACAAAAATACACCACACAGTGTTTAGAAAAATATAGAATATTTTATCAGGATAATTGTAGGTCAAAAAGAATAAAATTGCAATGGGAAATTGTAGAGATATCACTGAAAAGTGATACAAAGGGGGTGATTCTGAGTCTGGCGGGCGGCGGAGGCCGCCCGCCAGACTTCCCCCACCAAAATACCGCTCCGCGGTCGAAAGACCGCTGAGGGTATTTTGGGATTTGCCCAGGGCTGGCGGGCGACCGCCAAAAGGCCGCCCGCCAGCCCAGGGCAAATCATCCTTCCCACGAGGACGCCGGCTCAGAATTGAGCCGGCGGAGTGGGAAGGTGCGACGGGTGCAGTGGCACCCGTCGCGTATTTCAGTGTCTGCATAGCAGACACTGAAATACAAAGTGGGGCCCTCTTACGGGGGGCCCCGCGGCACCCCCTACCGCCATCCTGTTCCTGGCGGGAGACCCGCCAGGAACAGGATGGCGGTAGGGGGTGTCAGAATCCCCATGGCGGCGAAGCGCGCTCCGCCGCCATGGAGGATTCTGAAGGGCAGCGGTTTTCCGCATCTGACCGCGGCCGAACCGCCGCGGTCAGAATGCCCTGCGGGGCACCGCCGGCCTGTCGGCGGTACTCCCGCCGACCCTGGCCCCGGCGGTCTCTGACCGCCGGGGTCAGAATGACCCCCAAAGTGTCTTAAGTCTTTAGAATATAACCAAAGTCTCTTTCAAGCACAAGTACCTGGTTTAGCGTGGAAAAATCTCCTCAGAGGGCCACAAGAGAAGTGGTGCGTGGAAAAAGGGTGTGTGCGTCGATTTCTCCCCAGCACACCCGGACTTGCGTCGTTATTTTCCACGCGGGGAAGTCGGGCGTCGTTTTCCGGCGCGCGGACAGTCTCTTTCTGTGGATCGCGGAGATTACCAGATGTCCCGGGTCTGTGCGTGGATTTTCTGCTTGGTCTCCGGCTGCGCGTCGGTCTGCGGGGCTGTGCGTCGAAATTACGATCTCACGGCAGGCGTCGCGTCGATTTCTCCTCTAGACTTCGATCTGCGGGGCTGCGCGTTGAAATTACGATCTCACGGCAGGCATCGCGTCGATTTCTCCTCTAGAGGTCGTGCGGCGTTGTCCTTGTGAGGCCGTGCGTCGGATCTTCGATCGTCCCAAGAGCGTCGCGTCGATCAGCGTCGGTGTGCGGCGTTTTTCTCGCCGCGAAACAAGCTGTGCGTCGAAATTTTCGGGGCACGGAGCGTCCAAGTAAAAGAGAGAAGTCTTTTTGGTCCTGAGACTTCAGTGAACAGGAGGCAAGCTCTATCCAAGCCCTTGGAGAGCACTTTCACAGCCAGACAAGAGTTCAGCAAGGCAGCAGGGCAACAGCAAGGCAGCAGTCCTTTGTAGAAAGCAGGCAGGTGAGTCCTTTGAGCAGCAATGCAGTTCTTCTTGGCAGGATGTAGTTTCTGGTTCAGGTTTCTTCTCCAGCAAGTGTCTGATGAGGTAGGGCAGAGGCCCTGTTTTATACCCAAATGTGCCTTTAAAGTGGGGGAGACTTCAAAGAGTGGCTAAGAAGTGCACCAGGTCCCCTTTCAGTTCAATCCTGTCTGCCAGGGTCCCAGTAGGGGGTGTGGCAGTCCTTTGTGTGAGGGCAGGCCCTCCACCCTCCCAGCCCAGGAAGACCCATTCAAAATGCAGATGTATGCAAGTGAGGCTGAGTACCCTGTGTTTGGGGTGTGTCTGAGTGAATGCACAAGGGGCTGTCAACCAAGCCCAGCCAGACGTGGATTGTAAGGCACAGAAGGATTTAAGTGCAAAGAAATGCTCACTTTCTAAAAGTGGCATTTCTAGAATAGTAATATTAAATCCGACTTCACCAGTCAGTAGGATTTTGTATTACCATTCTGGCCATACTAAATAGGACCTTCCTGCTCCTTTCAGATCAGCAGCTGCCACTTCACCAGTGTATGAGGGCAGCCCCAATGTTAGCCTATGAAGGGAGCAGGCCTCACAGTAGTGTGAAAACGAATTTAGGAGTTTTACACTACCAGGACATATAACTACACAGGTACATGTCCTGCCTTTTACCTACACAGCACCCTGCCTTAGGGGTTACCTAGGGCACACCTTAAGGGTGACTTATATGTAGAAAAAGGGGAGTTCTAGGCTTGGCAAGAACTTTTAAATGCCAAGTCGATGTGGCAGTGAAACTGCTCACACAGGCCTTGCAATGGCAGGCCTGAGACAAGGAAAAGGGGCTACTTAAGTGGGTGGCACAACCAGTGCTGCTGGCCCACTAGTAGCATTTAATTTACCAGCCCTATGCACATAAAGTGCACCTTACTAGGGACTTATAAGTAAATTAATAGTCCAATCAGGTATGATTCCAGGTTACCATGTTCTAGGGGAGAGAGCATATGCACTTTAGCCCTGGTTAGCAGGGGTAAAGTGCGCAGAGTCTATAAACCAGCAAAAACAGTGTCCAAAAAGTGGAGGGAGGCAGGCAAAAAGTTAGGGGTGACTACCCTAAGGCTGTCAGGTCTAACAATCACCAATTGGAGTTCGCTGCATTTGTGCCTATCAAATGTAAACCAGTGTATAAGGAAGAAGACATTTTGAAAATTACCTTCTAAATCATACAGTAGAATTGGTACCTACAAATTCAGAGATGTAGAAATCACCACTGCTCCTAAACTCCATATCTTGTGCCCATTTCAGAAATACATACCAGCACCTAACAATACAGTGGTAGCCCCATATTTACAATACGGCGCACCATGGCGCACATTAGGACAATAGCGTCATTAGTTATGCCGCTATTGTGGTACGTTGCAGGATTAGCACCATAAATGATGGTGCTAATCCCGCAAAGTAAAGGGAGGCCCATTGAAAGTAATGGGTGTGACATTTTAACGCCTGCTCCGAGCTTTGATTGAGGGTTTTGGTTAGATTAGAATTTAGGGTTTTAGTGTAAGATTTAGGGTTAGTACACTAACTCTTGTTCTCATTCATTGCAATGGCATCCTCAGTAGAGGTATCTTCGTTAGTGTAAACCCCTTCAGCTGTTTTTAAGATATTGGCATTTGAAGAGGTACTCGGGTGGGCTTAAAAGGGTGAATAAATAGGTTTATTTGGACTCCCTGGGGCCACAAATTACAAAAATAGGGCTAGCTGAATGGCCGAGGGAGCTTTTTCTCCCATCAGCCATCTCTGTCTCTCAGACCTGCATCTGCCCAGTGTGACTGAGTGAGTGGTCTGTTTGGCTGTCTGTGCCCTCAACAAAAATGCTGCAGCTGTTATTACAGGACACTGGGAGTTAATTTAATTTAAAAACACATATAAGGGTAGAGGATAGGGATACCCTGCCCCTTAGCACTCCTGGAGGGGACCCGGAGGGACTCCCCACAGGTCAATTTTTTATTTTTTTTGTAAAGTAATACTGCTGTGGTTATCGTGGTACTCCTGCAGGACCCAGTCTGGCCTTCTTGTGAGTTACAGCTGTGCTCCTGTGAAACTTGTGCCGCAGGGCTGTGCACACTTCATTCAGTGAAACTTGCCACACTCCGCAGTATCACTGAGGTTATACTTTGTAGCGATATCATGGAAGTACCATGGTACAGTGAAAATAAATTGTAGATTGCAAAAATGTCGGTTGGGGGTCCAAAGGTGGTGAACACCTGCCGGTGGTTGGCCAGAGACCATGTGCAGAACCCCACACTGAGCACCATCAAATGCCATGCTCAGCAGGGGGTTTGAGGCCTGCAGTGGACTGGGTGCTGAGCTTTGCTGTAGGCCAGGTCATGTAGCCAGTCCTGCTGCCTTTGGCAAAAGACTCTGTGCAGCAAGGGGTTTGTCACACTCAGAGGGTTGGATGTAGGGTCTGGTCGCACACTAACCACATCTGCCCCTGCCCTTCATTGCTGCCACTGCTCTCTCCTACCTCCCTCTAATTCTTGTGTGTGATCTTCCTCCACACCTTCCCTGCTATGGTGCGTTGTCATTACTCCATTGCTGGCGATGACTCCCCTTTCTCCCCTGTCCTTGAGGGGAGCAAGAATAATTATACAGATTAGGCCTTGCACCCAACACCTTGTTGGTGGCTAACCCGCCTGGCGTCTGCTGCCAGGCTCGGAACCCACCCCTCGTGGACTGCCAAACCCCACAGTGTGCAGCCTTTGGCTGTGCAAAGAGGGTGGATGACTTCAGGTCCTGACATAACTGCAGGCCCTGGTAGGGATGTGGATAGGCCCTGCACCCAATCCCCATGGTGAGGCCACCCCTTGGTTCCCTCTCCCACATGTTTGTCATATTTTATTTTTTCATGGTACCGTAGAACTCCTGTGGTACCATGACAAGTACCATGTCCATGGTACCACAGGACCGTGTAAACTTGTACAGTCCCACAGGACAACTCACACTAGAGTACCACAATGCCTCATGGGAGGACTTTGTCCCATAGGAATCTAGTGGTATCAATGGCACAAAAGTTTTCCTTGCAATTTTTTGTTACTTGGAAGTGGTCCCTGTTTAAACTAACTTGAGGACACTGGGACTGAGTCCCTACCCGGCCCTTTTATATGTGTGGTTTAGCATATTTAGAGATGCAGAAGAAATGAGCGGTAGAAAGAGAACCAATTGCCATTGAGGTAGTGCTGCAAAAGGAGTTGAGAGAAATTATGACAACATCAAACATTTTGGCATATACTGCAGACATTATCATAAAGTTGTGGTTTATGGTGAAATGAATAAAAGAAGATTTATATGAACCATGGAACAGCATCTGCAAACACAGATATGTGTAAAAAGTAAACAAATATGTTAAACATTTTTAAAAACATTCCAAAAATTTTACAAAATCAGTAGTTAACTATAAAAAAATATGAAAAACCTAAAAGTTTCCAACCTTATTAAAAATTACAAAGGCAGTAGTTAAAAACTATAAAGGAAATGTGAAAAACAAATATATGTGAAAATCAACACAAAACATGCACAAAAAATAGGGGCATGTTTATGAACATATTGCATTAGCCTTGCACCACACAAGGGAGCCCAAAGGTGACTCAAAACCTAGGGCAGATTTATCAAGCCATGAAAGGCCACATTGCATGTCGCTGCATGGATTGATGAACCTAGAGGAAGACAACACAGTACAAATTGCTGTGTTGCATTACTCTGCCATGTGGAGGCTTTCCATGGGTGTAGTTTTGGTGTTCCCACGCACCCACCCATTGATTTTGGCACATTCCCAGATTTGCCATTACTGGTAGACCTGGGAATGCCTCTGTGATGAGGCAGAGGGGTTATCGAGCCGGTTAACATTTTCCTCTTCATCTCCTGCTAATCCGGACAAAGCCCGTCTTCTCAACCTGTAGGATGATGAGAGGGAGCAGGCGGAATCTCGTCTGGACTTCCACTCCTATAATCCTTTAGTGAGCTGGAGGAAGGGAAAACAAGATGAGGACCCTCAAAAAGGTGCGCGGGGCATGACGGGAACCACTCGGACATCGAAGCAGGATGCCAAGAAGGGCGAGAGAGGCTGCTGAATGCCAGACAGATGAGGACTTCCCCGTACCCGTCGAGACTCACCAGCGGGAGAACACACTGAGCAATGCCACTACAGAGGCAGCCCGGGGAGAAGCCTTTCAGGTCGTCCATAAACTCATCCGCATTCCAGAACGGACAAGGCTTTGGCAGGTGCCTACAAGGGTATGAGCCTGGAAAACCTGGGCATGGCCTGGGCACAACAGTTATTAATCGAGGGCTGTATTTTGTTTTTGCTTGTTTATGTACTTTCACCTAGTTACTTCTTCAATTTCTAGTCGATACTGGCTTCCTCTCCTTTTTTTTTGTTTTTTTTTTGGGGACTATTAGTGAGGGAGTAGCGTGTGATTAAGAGACCCTGATACTGTAAAGTGTTTATAAATGAAAGAACGGGTGCATATCCTTGAGGCATTAGGGCGTGTTCCCTGGATTACACATGTGACAGAACCTGGGTGACTTGTGACAGATCTATTAATAATAAACCAAACAGAAGAACGTACCTGCCAATCTCTTGTTCTTCCCACTAAGTTACGTGGCATGGTGTTCCTTCGCCTGGCGTTGTTACCTGGGAAAGAATGAGGAAAATCACTAAAAGACCTCACAGTTATTGTGTTTGAAGAAATCCTGAAATAAAACTGGTTAAACACTATATCAAGCTTTCTTTCCCTCATTCAAGGAAGACTTATATCCTGACAGCCTCAAAATGGTACGCCTCCCCAAGTGAGGAGAAACAAGAAGAAATATCATTCTGCAGCAGGCATAGAAAGAGGAAAATGCCTCTGACGATTGTTTTTGTGCAGGAAGGTATCCATTACTAAAAAAAAAAAACTATGCCTACAATGCAGACACCCTCGGACCACAGGGCAAGGGTGCCTGCATTGGCGATACGCAGCCAAAAAGGCACCAGTGCAAGGAAAGGATAAAAATATGGCACTTACCTGCCTTTTTTCTTTCAACCAACACAGTAATGTGGCTTGCTGTGGTGCTTGAAAGCTTGATAAAGTGGGCCCATAGTATCCACTCTCTTCGCCACATTGGGTTGGGTGCCCTCAATAGGCTGGGTGGAGGGATTGCCAGGAAACAAGCCATGGTTGTTCTAAACACCAGTCAACCCAATTCTACCATTCGCTTATATCTCACAGTTCCTGTTTGTCAGTGTCAGAACCTGTTATGGGCGGGGGAGCAGAGAAGATAAGGGCTTCTGGGTTGCAACCATGGAATTGTGGTTGCTTGCCTGTGGTGTCATTGGGTCATTCTGCTTTGAGTTTGAAAACTGTGCTAAGTATACCTCTTCCACACTTGATTCTCAGGGTTCCGAGAGCAAGCAGTCAAAATATTTTCAGAGAGGTAATGTGGGTAGCACAAACTCAGAACTCTACAGTCAACCAACAAACCAATAATTCACTGCATTACCCAGTACCTGTTTTCAAAAAGAACAAAGCAATTTAATCTATTAGTTGCTGGGTCTTTCCCACACCCCAGCAGAGCCCTTTTTTGACTATTTGGGGTAGTTTGTGCTAAGGGCTCCATAACTTTTTTCCAAATGAGATACCCATGCCAAATTTGTGTCCTCATTTCTGAACATCCTGGGGATTCTAAAGGTATCTGGAGTTTGTGGATTCACCTACTAGGCAACATTTTGAAAACAATAGGGAAAAAGTGTCTGGTTTCTTTCATGTAGGGAAACAGGCACAGTGAAAAATGGCTATCAATGAACACTATGGGACAGATTTACAGGGCCCTAGCACCTCTGCCACACAAGTAAAAAATGTGTTATGCTAATGTGGCATTAATGTGGCCATTCTCCTTTGCCATATTTACAAAGTGCCTCAATGCTTGCATTGCGCCACTTTGTGACCCCTTGCGCCACATTATGCTTGTGCCAGGTAGAATGTATTCAAGTGGGGCATTCCGGCGGTGGGAGGCCCATAAAATTGGTGCAGTGAAATTTACAACATTTCACTACGTCACGTTTCACATCAACAGCTGCAGCATTTTTGTTGAGGGCACAGACAGCCAAACAGACCATGGGAGAAAAAGCTCCCTCAGACATTCAGCTAGCCCTATTTTTGTAATTTGTGGCCCCAGGGAGTCCAAATAAACCTATTTTTTCACCCTTTTAAGCCCACCTGAGTACCTTTTCAAATGCCAATTTCTTAAAAACAGCTGAAGGGGTTTACACTAACGAGGATACTCCTACTGAGGATGCCACTGCAATGAATGAGAACAAGAGTTAGTGTACTAACCCTAATTCTAACACTAAAACTCTAAATTCTAATCTAACCAAATCCCTCAATCAAACTCTATGTCAGAATTTCATTTCAAATCCCAGAGCACAGAGAGATGAAGTTAAGTGCATGGCCCCACGTGTGATTTTACAAATCACCAGAACTCTGACGAGAATGGACGCTTTGGAAGACTGGCAATGGATAGTCATAAAACCAGACCAATAACTACGCAAGGGTGGGACTTCCAATTTGCGTTACCCTTCTGGGTCAATAGTTTCAGAGTACAATTTACTTCCCCACACACAAGTCTGTACGCATGGAAACAACACTTAGTTATATTGACTCTCCACTTCGTACAGTTCGTTCACCCAAAACTGGAACACTCACCTTTGATATTTTTACCCTTTTTTGATTCCCTCACATAGCCCTTCCCAGATCACATTATTTGCCTTTCCAAGATTGTTTTTAGTTGTTGTGTGGCATAATTGTGTAATTTCAGAAATTTCACCTAACAAACATAACACAAGATTTCAGAATTACATGAGATTACTCTGGGTTACTGGAAAATTCATAATATTGATAGTAGTGGTATTGTTGATCACACCTCCAAATGACCAGTATTTGTGGGTAATTTGAATCTAAATCAATGTGTTAAGGTTGTGCTACTTAGTATACATATTCCCTACTACAGAAGGCATAAACTGTGAAATCTGTAACAGCTTTACTGTACGTACAAATATAACAATCAATCAATCAATAAATCAGGAATTTATAAAGAGCACTACTCACCTGTGAGGGTCTCAAGGCACTGAGGAGGAGGGAGGGGAGAAGAGGGAGGGGGGCTGCTGGTACTGTTCGAACAGGCAGGTCTTGAGAAGTTTCCTGAAGGTAAGGAGGTCTTTGGTCTGGCACAGGTGGGTGGGAAGAGTGTTCCACGTTTTGGCGGCATGGTGCAAGAATAATCTACCACCGATTGCAGTTTTCCGGACGCGTGGGACGGTTGCAAGGGCGAAGTTGGTGGAGCGGAGAAGCCGGGTCGGGGTGTAGAAGGAGACTCATCTGTTGAAGTATTTTGGTCCGGTGTTGTGCAGTGCTTTGTGAGCATGGGTGAGGAGTTTGAAGGTGATTCTTTTGTTGACTGGGAGCCAGTGCAGATTTTTCAGGTGGTCTGTGATGTGGCAGTGGCGGGGGATGTCCAGGATGAGGCGTGCGGAGGCGTTCTGGATGCGTTGCAGCCTCTTCTCGAGTTTGGCCGTGGTTCCTGCGTAGAGGGCATTGTCGTAGTCCAGCTTGCTGCTTACGAGGGCTTGGGTGACTGTTCTTCTGGTTTTGGTGATTATCCATTTGTAGATCTTTCGGAGCAGGCTGAGGGTGTTGAAGCAGGAGGAGTAGATGGCATTGACTTGCTGGGTCATGGATAGTGAGGGGTTCAAGATGAATCCTAGGTTGCGTGCGTGGTCAGTGGGAGTCAGAGTGGTTCTGAGAGTGGTAGGCCACTAGGAGTCATCCCATGCGGAGGTGGTGGAGCCAAAGATGAGGACTTCCATCTTGTCGGAATTGAGTTTGAGGCAGCTGCTCTTCATTCATTCGGCGATGGCCTTCATTCCTTCGTGGAGATAGGTCTTGGCGGAGTCCGTGGTGAGGGAGAGGATCAGCTGGGTATTGTCGGCGTATCAGATGATGTTGAGGTTGTGGGATCAGGCGATGTTAGCGAGCAGGGCCATGTAGACTTTGAAGACGGTCGGGCTGAGGGACGAACCCTGGGGTACGCCGCAGATGATTTCGGTGGCCTCGAAACGTAATGGGGGGAGGCAGACTCTCTGGGTTCTGCCGGTGAGAAAGGAGGTGACCCAGTCCAGAGCTCTGTCATGGATTCCAGCTTAGCTGAGGTGTGAGCGTAGGGTGTGGTGGCAGATGGTGTCTAACGTGGCCGAGAGGTCCAGGAGGATGAGGGCCGAGATTTCACTGCTGTCCAGTATGGTTCTGAAGTTGTCAGTGGCGGCGATGAGGGCGGTTTCGGTGCTGTGGTTGCTGTGGAATCTGGATTGGGAAGGGTCCAGGGTGAGGTTCTCCTCCAGGAAGCGGGTTAGTTGTCTGTTGACAGCTTCTCAATGACGTTTGCCGGGAAGGGGAGCAGGGAGATAGGCCGGACGTTCTTGAGGTTCTTTGGGTCCGCCTTGGATTTTTTGAGGAGGGCGTTGATCTTGGCTGTTTCCAGATCTCCAGGAAGGTGGTGGACTCGAAGGAGCTGTTGATGAGCTTCCGTATTTGGGATGCAATGACGGAGCTTGCTTTTTTGAAGATGTGGTGAGGGCAGGGGTCAGATGGAGAGCAGGAGTGAATGGTGTTCATGATTTCGATGGGGTCGTTGTCGTTGACGGAGGTCCAGGAGAGCAGGAGGTTGGTCAGAGGTGAATCTGTGGTGTTGGTGGTTGCCAGGGGGTCTGGGTGCTGAAGCTGTCATGGATGTCTGCAATCTTGCGGTGGAAGTAGGAGGCTAGGGAGTCGCAGAGGTCTTGGGATGGGGGGATGTCCTTGGCGTTGGAGCTGGGGTTCGAGAGGTCCTTCACGACGTTGAAGAGCTCCTTGTGGCTGTTTGCGTTGTTGTTGATTCGGACTTTGAAGGCGGTTCTCTTGGCGGGTCAGATGAGTTTGTGGTGTCTGCAGATGGAGTTTTTGAAGGCTGTGAGGTTATCCAGAGTCTGATCTTGGCTCCACTTTCTTTCGAGTCTTTGGCAGCTTTGCTTAGATTCGTGGAAGTTGGCGGTAAACCAGAAGGCCTTTCTGTCAGTGCTTCTTGTTGGAGGGATTCTTGATTGGGGCGAGAGTATTGGCACAGGTGTCGATCCATTGCCTGAAGTTGCAGACAGCTTCATCAGTGTCGGTGGTGTTGATGGGTGAGTTCTGGGAGTGGGTCGCGATAAGTTGGTCTTCGGTGACCTTGTTCCAACTGCGGTTGGGAATCCGTTGTGGGTGGTGGTGTGTTGTGGGTTTCTTGAAGGAGAAGTGGATGCAGCGGTGGTCTGTCCAGTGGAGTTCGGTGGTGTGTCTGAAAGAGACCTAATTGCTGGCGGAGAAAATAGGGCCACATGTGTGTCCTGCGGAGTGGGTTGGTGTTGTGACGAGCTGTTTGAGGCCAAGGTTGGAGAGGTTGTCGAGCAGGGTGGCGGTGTTGTTGTTGTTGGTGTTCTCGAGATGGAAATGTAAGTCTCTGAGGAGTATGTAGACAGTGGATGCAAGAGCGTGCGTGTTGATGATGTCGGTAATGGAGTCGCTGAATTGTTGTCGTGGGCTGGGGAGCCTGTAGACGAGGGTCCCTCAGAGGGTGGTGTTTGGGTCAGTGTGGATTTGGAAGTGCAGGTGTTCGGCGGTGCTGAGGGGAACTTTGGTGTTGGTCATGATCCTGAGTGTGTTCTTGTGGAAGATGGCGATGCCTCCTCCTGGTTTGTCGGAGCGGTCCCTGCGGGTGATCTTGTAGCTGTCCGGGATGGCTATGGCAATGTCAGGCGCTAAGGAGGAGATCATCCAGGTCTCGGTCAGGAAGGCGACGTCTGGGGAGGCTGAGTCGAGAAGATTCCATAGCTCTACTGCATGCTTGTGGACAGAGCGGGTGTTGAGGAGGATACATCTGAGATGGTTGCATCCTGCCTTGGTGGGTGGGTCGTTGGTGTGGAGGCTGGTGAAGGTGCAGTTCTGGCAGGAGAAGGGTCCACGGGTGGTACGCGCAGAGGCTTGCAGGCAGACGTGAGAGCGGCCGTTGTTGAGGGCACGGGGGTGGCAGCGTCGTAGTGAAGATGTGCGTGGCGGTAGTGGGGGGATGGGAGCCAGGGGTTCTGGTGCTGGATGTGGTCCAGGCGCAGATGGATGCAGACGGGCTTGCCTTTGGCACGCCTTTGGCGTGCCCACTGCACGGCCACGCAGCTGCCACCACTAAGTAGGGAGGTGGGGGGGAAAAGAGGACAGCTGAGAGGTGGGAGGGGGATGAAAAACAGCACGAAAAAGTGGCAGAGCCTAAAACAGGGAGCGGACCAAAAAAGGGGACACGAGCTCTAAGGGACAGTAGTGAAGCAGAGCAGAGAGCAAAGCAAGCAAATGGAGGAGAGAGGCAGAAGGTAGCCTAGTAGGAAAGCAGAGTTCTCCCACTAGACACCTGGGATGAGGTACAGGCCGAAGCCTGCAGGTGGAGGAGGGCCTCGAACTCCTGACAGGGGTCAGGAGTTCAGAGGAGCCAGGGAAATGGCTCTACTTACAGGGTGGAGCCACAGGAGGCAGAGCAATGCACTGACCAGGATACCAAAGTGCATGAAGTCCCTACAAAGAAGAGCACGTAGGAAGCAGGTCAAAATACAGATCTTTTTTTGACATGTAGAGGCATCCATTCTTCACAGAGCATCTATTATGACATCAACAGACAACACATGTTTCATCACATTCGTGACTGTATCAAGGTTGGAAAGTACATAAAATACAATAAAACCTGATGTCAATGACAGGATGAAAACGAATAATACCCACACATAATAGGTGTGCCGAGCCATTCCACATATTTATCACAATAGGGTCAATAGTCAACTGTGTGAGAGAAGAACCGCATTTGCACCTGTGTCTCATTCACAAACGAAGATAGGTACCCATGAAGAAAACCAAAGAAGTGACACCAATGTGAAAAATAAATAGCAGTTGTTGGAAAATAGGAATAGTACATTGTACGAACCCTACTACGGACAAATTACAGAGGAGAAAATGTCAGAGAGGTGCTGTCCACCAACCTAATGGTTATGAATCCAAAGTAAAAAGTCTTAATGGTTGTGGTGGAGCCACAAAACCATAATAACAATAGTAACAATCTAAGTAGAAACAAAGATGAAGAAGAGCATGAACTGAGGGAGCCCATGATAGGTATATATCAAAAGCCCATGATAGGTATATGTCAAAACTGCAAGGATCGAGCATACCGGTGATAGTAGTATGGTGCCAATTATGGGTGTCAATTCAGTAAAATGCCAGGGATAGCGGAAGTGACAACACAAAACTTCCCTTTGACTCAATGACAACACAGAAAGTGACATCATATGATATGACACCCAATCTTCCAAGTAAAGTGATGTCACATGACCTTAATCCAGATGACATTATTGTAGGAATTGATATTGCTGAAGTTAAGAGACTCTTAAAGGCACAATTAAATAATAAAATGTTACTACACAGATAAATGTCGATTTTATATACCACCTAAATTTTTAAATATGGTACTGACATGAAAGAACATTACACATTTCTATTTTTATTGCATGAAAAATTATGTGTTTGTTGGAAGAAGAAATAAAAGCACCACTAAACCACAAAATAGCAATGGGAAGCCAAAGTATTTAGGGGCATATTTATACTCCGTTTGCGCCGAATTAGCGTCGTTTTTTTCGACGCAAATTCGGCGCAAAACTAACGCCATATTTATACTTTGGCGCTAGACGCGTCTAGCGCCAAAGTATGAGGAATGAGCGTCATTTTTTTGCGTGAACGCCTTCCTTGGGTTAATGAGATGCAAGGTAGGCGTTCCCGTCTAAAAAAATGACTGCGCCGCAAATGCGTCGTATTTATACTCCCGGGCAAAAATCACGCCCGGGAGTTGGCGGGGCAGAAAACCCTGCATTTGCGCCACTTTTTAACGCCTGGGTCAGGGCAGGCGTTAAGGGACCTGTGGCCTCAAAATGAGCCCACAGCTTCCCTCCGATGCCCCCAGGGACCCCCCCTGCCACCCTTGCCCACCCCAGGAGGACACCCAAGGATGGAGGGACCCACCCCAGGGACATTAAGGTAAGTTCAGGTAAGTACAATTTTTTTTTTTTTTTTTGGCATAGGGGGGCCTGATTTGTGCCCCCCTACATGCCACAATGCCCAATGACCATGCCCAGGGGACAGAAGTCCCCTGGGCATGGCCATTGGGCAAGGGGGCATGACTCCTGTCTTTACTAAGACAGGAGTCATGTAAATGGCGTCTGGGCGTCGTTTAAAATGGCGCAAATCGGGTTAAGACGATTTTTTTGCGTCAACCTGACTTGCGCCATTTTTAAGACGCCCTAACGCCATTTTTCCCTACGCCGGCGCTGCCTGGTGTACGTGGGTTTTTTCCACGCACTCCAGGCAGCGCCGGTCTGCTTGCGCCGGCTAACGCCATTCAATAAATACGGCGCCCGGATGGCGCTTCAGAATGACGTTAGCCGGCGCAAAAATTTTTGACGCTAAACTGCGTTAGCGCAGTTTAGCGTCAAAAAGTATAAATACGGGCCTTATTCCTTAAACTCTTCATTTAATAGTTCCCCTAGTATATACTTTAGGCATAAAAAAGCATAATTGTTTTTTTTCATCTGTATTCCTTTATGTAGACTAATGTGAACAATGTTATTGACATAAATTGTTCTATCAAATGTTACTGCATTTTGATTAGCATAACTTATTAGGTATTATCGCTCACTACAGCGTGTGGGCGAGGATTTTATCCAAACACATAATTTTTGATATACTCATAATAATAAAAATCAGCAACATCTGGTTTAAAAATGTGTATTTTATATTTCATTTTACATTTTTTATTTAGCTGAGAATACACTGCACTGCTATATACATATTTTGTTTTACAGAGATAAGAGTTGAATGCTTCAGTTTAGTGGTGCTGGAACAATTTTCAGCATTGGGAGCTGACCACCGTCCAAATCATGGAAAATTTGAAACAATTCTATGTTATGGAGCAAGTTAATGCAGAAGTAGTATACACCTTCCAGTCAGCTAGAATTAGGGTCTCGCAAAGGCATCTTCCAAACATGGGCTACAGCAGTGCTGCTGTACACACATGTTTCTAAATATGAAGGTAAAGTGTCTCATGATTTTGTCTGGTATGGACATTCTCTATTAAAGTATCTACTGCTTGCTAACAATCCACAAAGGCAACTACTGAAGTTCAAGGGCTGCCTAAAAGTCTCAAGTACATAAAGGACAAGTCATTACTGTTCTTCTCAAGTTATGATAGTTTGGTAGAGACCTTGAGACTACATCAAATGCTTCACACCATTCAACAGTACCTAGAGAGAGTCGCCCTCTCAGGCTCAAAAAGCATTTATATGGCCACTATCTGGATATTGTGCCCAGTTAAAGGTCTGAATGAACTACAAAAATATGTATGTGAAGCAGCCAGGCTGTGTCACTCTGAAATATCAAGCAACAGCTGAAGTTATTATTGATTGTAAACGCAGTGGTGGAGAGGCCGGTCCTAACTGAGCAGAGCTGGGTGTCTATTAAGCATATTACATAAAATAGCCACATGCCGCTAAAGACTTTGGAAGGCACAGCCCTTACATAGTACTCACCATAGCTTCCCTCTAGTGGGAATTGATACCTGTGTATGCAGGAGTGGGTCTATAGACAAGTCGCATGCCCATGCCCTGAGAGGAAGAGTCATTGTAATTCTGTATGCAACACCTACCCCTGTTTCTGTGCTATTTATGCATTTTTGATTATTGTCAATTTGATGTGTGAACAAGCTTTTCTTAAGCCAGCCAACCAAGTAGGATGAGAGGATGGGATGGACCCTAAAACTGCAGCTGAATTCCATATATTATCTCACGGTGTAACCGCAGTGGCCTCCTTAACAAAGAAATGACACATCTTGGCAAGAGAAGCCTTGTGTCTACTCATACTTTTATTTATAAATTCACAACTTATACACAAATGTTCCAGGCACGACACAGTCTATGTGAGGGTTTTCTTAACTTTATTTGTGAATGTCTATGTTGCCAAACCCTAAAACAGCAGATTTTCTGTCATATACAACTTGCATCTCGAATGTTCTGTATTTCTGAAACATCCTATTCTTTTTTTCCCTTCACATAGAGATCATTTTCGATGTGAAGATATTTTCCCCCTCACATTTCATGAAATATACACCATGTACACAATGACACGCTACCAAGCACTTAACTTATAAATTACCCAGCTATCAGTGATGGAGTAAGTGGCAAAAATTACATTGAGGTTTCCAAATTTAAAAAGGTCATTTAGGACTTTCCATCAAAATGTTTTTGCAACCAAAGTTAAAAATATATGTTTTAAAGTTACCAAATATGCAATCCTAATGCCTAAAGTGAGAATATTAGAACATTATTTTCAATTAAGAGTCTTACCTTTCTCTCTAGGTCCAATCACACATCATTTTACTCCAGGTTTGTTTAGTTTGGTTAGTTCTTCATTTAGAAGTACAGATAATTGTGGGGAAAGATATTGAAAGTGTTTGTGGATATCTAGAAAGTTCTCACTTTGTTGCTATTCATCACAAGTTCAAGGACAAATCCCTTGGCATGATCCATGGTTGAAATATCACAGTTGCACTGTCATTTTCATCCATACAAACTAATGTATTTCAAACCTATAGAAACACGAGGGCCAGTCTACTATTTAGCAGTTCCATGTCCATTAATTGGTATAGTAGCTTAGTGGTGCCATGTGCCTTTTGCACACACCCAAGAATACCTTAATCTGCAAAATATCTGCAAAATATCTTCAGACTAGATTAAAGGATGCTAACTGAACATTGCATAAAACTAAGGGCCTCATTACGAATTTGGAAGTCCCACCACGGGATCACCAAACTCACAGGGAAGACACCACCACCGCCATAGCTGTGATGCTCCCCCTAAGCATATTAGAATGTTCCCCCTGGGCTGACCGGCAGGGACATTGTAATACGGGTTCCCGCCAAGCTCACCAGTGGGAACAGTGTTAGGATATTGGCCTCGGCTACCTTAAAGACCCAAGGCCAATATCCTAACACTGCAGCACCCTCAGAATGCGCAAAGCAGACAATGTGCATTCTGACAGTGCTTGCAGGGGCCTGCCTGTGGACCCCAGCATTTCTTTAACACCAACCTTAACACCAGCCTTTTCTTGGCAGGCAGCCTGCCATGAAAAGGCTGGCGGAAAGAGGGGTTGTAATCAGCCAGGCGGCCCTGAGTTCAGTGCCGCCATGGCTGGTTGCAAGCCCGACCCCTCATGCCATCAAGAAGCATGTTCCTGGGGGGGGGGGGGGCGATGGTCCTTTGGCGGTCCGACCACTAAAGTTGTAATTTGGTGGTCAGACCACCAAAGCTGCCATGGTTCGACCACCACCTCGAGTTTGGCGGTCTCATGACTGTCAACCTCATAAAGATGCCATAAGTCTGTCTACAATGGCATAGATTAAAATCACTGATGTGTTTGTTTGCAGTTGTGGCATTTTCACATATGAAGTAGGTATTTAATAATAGAGCAATAATACAATTGATTGTTTCAGTCTTGTGAAAATCAATAAAAATAAAGTCAGTGTGACATATTTGTTTTTAACAGTACACAAAATATTTGCTCCCGTTACTCCCTGCCTTTGCACCTTATTCGTACCTCTAACAGATGATATATTCAAAAAATTCTAAACATTACTGGCTTTTTTCATTAAATTTCAGAGGTTGTCACTAAAGTTCAGTTTATGAATATTGTTCAATTTTACAACCTGACACATATAAACATGTGTATGAAAAGAAAAATAAGTATTTGTTTTACAAAGTCAGTGTCTTTCTGGCTTTAAATCATGCAACCTTTAACTCTGAAGTCAAATGAAAGACCACAACAAAACAGTTTAAATTGCCTCATAATTGCCTATTCTTGTTCTGAAATATAACATGCACATATGGGGGTGCACCCCTCATTCCAGTGCAACTGTCTTAGTTCATGCCGGACAAGGAGACAGTAAACAGTGCGCATCAGAGCACCGCTTACCTTCTATTCTGATCCTGGTATTGCCATTGCCACCTCTAAGGCCAGGGGTCGCAAAGGCAATGCCGGGGCCACAAGGTGCAAGGCAGGGGTCGCAACTGCAATCCCTGGAAACCCCTAAATAACGTTCATAGTGCCAATCCTGAAGTGGCTAAAGTAAGGCTTGGAATAATGTAAGTCTTTCACCTTTTCAGGTATTTTGCTTTATTGCCCTCTGGGACCTGTGCTACGTTTCCTAGATACTCTACCGGAGGTTGCAGCTAGCCACATCTGCAACTGTTCCAATTTCACTATTTTAGGAGACTTCAATATTCATCTTGATAACTTGGAATGCCCTTCGGCTAAACTATTGACGTCCTCTTTTGCTGCTCTCCAATTAACTCAGTATGTATCTGGCCCCACCCATCAGAAGGGTCATACATTAGATCTCATATTCAGCAATATTACCAACCTGCTGACGGCCTCACCTTTGCCACTTCTTTGGACCGATCACTTCCTTCTCTCGTTCACTTTTCCGTATGATGCCACTCATGGCCTCCTCCCTAACACCACTTCTTCCGGTCGTTCCTGGTCAAAACTTGATCCTGTAGAGTGGCGCAAAACTCTTCTAGCCTCTGATTTAATTTATCACCCCTCTACCTCAGGAACTGCAGACTTTCATAAATGGATCTCATCCTCTCTGGATGCTGTGTTACCCATTAGAACCAGAGTATCCCTCTTAACTCATAAACCCAAACCCTGGTTTTCCCCCCACCTGCTTGAACTCAAAAAGGACTGTAAAAGACTTGAGAGACTGTGGCGTAAAAGCTACAGTCCCTCCAGCGGAGAGACATACAAGCAATCCGTTAGAACTTACCATCATAACATTAAAATGGCCCAGTCCACTTTTTATGGTGGAAAAATAGAACGCTCGTTGCGTCCCCAGAAAGAAATCTTTCAAATCTTTAAAGATCTCACTACCCCTTCTCGATCTACCCCGATGATGGAGGCCTCTGTGTCCTACAGTGATCGACTGGCATCCTTTTTTCAGGACAAAGTCATTAGCATTTACTCGGGTTTTCCTCCATATATGAATCACTCCCCCATTGATAATTCTACAAACTCCTTACCTATAGGAGCTTCCCTTATCTCCTTCCCTCCCCTCACTGAGGAGATGACCACAAATCTTTTGTCCAAAATTAAATCTGGCTCTCCCTTAGACCCCGGTCCTCCCTCTGCTCTCGTGCAGGTAGCAGATGTTATTGTCCCTCCTCTCACCAAAATTCTTAACAACTCACTTTCCTTGGGATCGGTTCCCCTGTCATTTAAACACGCTATTGTTAAACCCCTTTTGAAAAAACCCAAACTGGACCCTGCTTTACTAGAAAACTTTAGACCTGTTGCTCTTCTTCCTATTTCCTCGAAAATCCTTGAGAAACATGTCAACACTGAACTCACCAGTTATCTTGAAAGCAATGAACTTCTTCATCCTACACAAATGGGATTTAGAATCTTGCACAGCACCGAGTCAGCTCTTCTTACAGTAACTGAGTCAGCCCGCCAGCTCTTAGAACGAGGGTCGCATGTAGCTATCATACTGCTTGATTTAAGCGCAGCATTCAATACTGTTGACCACGATCTCCTCGGTTCAAGATTATCAGATATAGGAGTAGGAGGCTCTGCGCTCTCCTGGCTCTTCTCCTTCCTCAAAGACAGATCATTTCAAGTTTTGGACCGTACTTGTTTTTCCGTTCTCTACCCGCTGGCATGCGGAGTTCCCCAGGGCTCATCTCTTAGCCCCACTCTTTTTAATGTCTATCTGTCACCTTTAGCGAGAGTAATTGCCCCTTACAATTTGACTCTGGTGACCTATACAGATGACACCCAGCTAGTGGTGTCTCTTTCCAGTTCCGGGGACTCTCCAGTGACTAACTTCTCTTGCTGCATGAGTGATATTGCCAATTGGATGACCAAGTCCAAACTCAAGTTCAACGATGGGAAATCGGAAGTTCTGATCCTTGGTAATGGCCCCCTCGCTCTCCCTCTTCCATCTCTCTCAGATGCCTTTAAATCTCTTCCTCCTCCTAAACTCCAAGTTAAGACTTTAGGTGTGATACTTGATCCCCGGCTTACCATGGATTCTCAAGCCAGTAAAATCTCTTCTACCTGTTTTGGCCTCTTGCGGATGTTTAGAAAGATCCTTACCCTTCTTCCTCCCACAGCCAGAAGAATCCTTATTCAATCCCTAATTCTCTCTTGCTTGGACTACGGAAACTCTCTGTTCCTTAGTTCCCCTCTCTATGTTTTAAAGAAGCTGCAAAGAGTACAAAATGCAGCGGCCAGACTTCTTACCCACTCTTCAAAATTCGCCTCCGCTAAACTGGCTATCTCCACCCTCCACTGGTTTCCTGTCAGAGAAAGGATCCAGTTCAAATCTCTCTGCATTGTTCATAGGGCCTTACAGGACAAAGGTCCCATCTCTCTGAGGAAACATATTTTCCTGCACATCCCTTCCAGGAGCCTTCGCTCCTCTTCTCTTAGGTATGCACATGTCTCTCGCTTCAAGAGAGCCTGGGGTAATAACTCCTTCTCTACTAGAGCCTCCCACCTTTGGAACACCCTTCCTACGGAGCTCCATTTGGAACCTTCCGAGCGCCTCTTTAGGAAAAAGCTTAAAACCTTTTTATTCTGTAACTAATACCGTCTCTCTCTCCTTCTTGTGTTTCGTTACTTTTAGCGCTGGGATGCCTCCGGGCTGCCATGCGCTTTACAAATTCTGAAAAACTAAACTGAAAAACCAAGGCTCGTGACCCAGAACAGTCTCAAACTAATGTGGTGCCAATCGTGAGGTAACTTAAGGAAGGCTTAAAACGTATTCTCACCAAGAACAACCCCAAAACAGCTAGCAAAGTCACCAAAAAGTGTCCAAAATACATTTCATAGAAAAACGGTTACCTTAAGGGTTCCCAGCAATATTATCCATAACTTATGTTTAATAACAAAAAGGGCTCAACTTACTCTGTCTCCCTATAAAGGGGCATCTAGGTCCCAAATGTCGCAAAACCAATGGAAGGGGTGACCTTGATAAGTCCTCTCCAATGAACAGATAAAACTAGACTGAAACTGCAGTATTTCGAGTAGCAAAACCTAATGTAAATGGTATAATGCACATGGAGAAATACTGTATCCCAACGTGCTGGCAAAAAACGTAATGTAAGTCGTTACATTAAAACACAGAGGGGGTCATTCTGACCCCGGCGGTCTCAGACCGCCGGGGCCAGGGTCGGCGGGAGCACCGCCGACAGACCGGCGGTGCCCCGCAGGGCATTCTGACCGCGGCGGTTCGGCCGCGGTCAGACAAGGAAAACCGGCGGTCTCCCGCCGGTTTTCCGCTGCCCTACAGAATCCTCCATGGCTGCGGAGCGCGCTCCGCAGCCATGGGGATTCTGACACCCCCTCCCGCCATCCTGTGCCTGGCGGGTCTCCCGCCAGGAACAGGATGGCGGTAGGGGGTGCCGCGGGGCCCCTGGGGGCCCCACAAAGTATTTCAGTGTCTGCTATGCAGACACTGAAATACGCGACGGGTGCCACTGCACCCGTCGCACCTTCCCACTACGCCGGCTCAATTCTGAGCCGGCGTCCTCGTGGGAAGGTTGATTTGCCCTGGGCTGGCGGGCGGCCTTTTGGCGGCCGCCCGCCAGCCCAGGGCAAATCCCAAAATACCCTCAGCGGTCTTTAGACCGCGGAGCGGTATTTTGGTGGGGGAACTTCGGCGGGCATGTTAGAATCACCCCCAGAGTTTTCTGTACATCACTGCACTAGTAAAGCAAAAAATGTGAAAGGGCTACAGTATCCTAGGTATGCTGGCAAAAAGAGTAAAATAAGTTGTTACATTTCGCACAGTGCTTGCCATAATACACACATGAAGCAACTGTGTAAAACTGAATAAAAACAAAAGCATTGCATTAAACACAATGCTTGCCATACTTAACGGTTAATATTAAGAAAATATGCAAAAATAGTGGTCTCCACTAATAAACTAATGCGACAGTGTCATACACAATTATGAAGACATAAAGCCCAGGACAAAACATGAGCAAAGTATCTCAAAGCCCAGCAATGTTGTAGGTGCGGCGTCCCTGGTAGAGGAACCATCTTGACCAGCGTTTAAATAACCAAAGCATACAAAAAATTGAAAATAGACTAGTGCATGGGCAATATTTAAAATGGTGGAAAGGGTGCGGCCATATTGGCATGAACATTCAGGGTACTCCCACATAGATCCATAACTGCTGCACCTAGTATTAAATAGAAAGATCACCAACATACGCATATTGCAAAGGACTAGTGCAAGGGCTATATTCAAAGTAATGGAAATGGTGCAGCCATATTGGCGTGGACGTACAAACTACTACTCATGTAGATTCATAACTAATGAACCTAGTATTGAGTTGAAAATCGGCAATATATGTGTATCAGGAATGGAGAGGTAGCCAGAAAACAGTAAGACCTGGACATGGTGAAAATTAGATTAGCTAGTTCTAAGCTGAGCTGTGAAATGTGAAAACAGGATAAAATAAAAGTGAGGAATATTAGTGAGCGAACAACATGATAAAGTTAGGAAAATATACTGAAGCACCCATAACGACCAAGTAACAATAGATTGTAGTAAGACCCAGTATGTACTTGGCACATTGAATTATAATAACTGTTTAATAGGCTTCATAATAAATGCAAGTGTAGAAACAGAACAAAAGTAGTACATAGTAATGTTAAGTTCTCATCCACTGTATGACTGAATGTAATATAGAAAAACAAACATTTTCAACATAACATAACAGAAGCAATTTAATTTAACAATGAAGAAGCAATGGGTGGGAAATAACATCAATATTATAAACCTTTTTGTATTAAGCATAGCTTATGGATAACATTGCTGGGGATACTCAAAGTATCGTTTTTCTATGAAATGTGTTTTGGGTAGTTTTTGGTGACTTCACTAACTGCTTTGGGATTGTTCTTGGTGAGAATAAGTTTCAAGTCTTCTTCAAGTTACCTCAGTATTGGCCATCATTACTTTGTGACTGTTCTGGATGTGAATACATTCCAAGCCTTTCTTTAGCCACTTCAGGATTGGCACTATATTACTATCACTGGTACTCAATCCTTACGGTTTTGACATATACCTACCATGAGCACCCTCAGTTTATACTCTTCTTCATCTTTCTACATTTTGTCTCTACTTAGATTGTTCCTACGGATTATGGTTTTGCAGCTCCACTACAACCATTAAGACTTTTTTACTTTGGATTTATAACCATTAATTTGATAGTCAGCACCTCTCTGACATTTTATCATCTGCATTTTGTCTACCTCACACTGGGTTTTCGGTAGTAGGGTTTGTGCAGTCCACTATTTCTATTTTCCAACAACTGCTATTTATTTATCACATCGTGTCACTTCTTTGGTTTTCATTTGTGGGTATCTATTATCGTGCAAAGGTATCTCTTCTCTCAGATTTGTTGTTATTATTTGTTTTCATACTTGTCATTCACATCAGGTTTTATTGTATTTTATGTACTTTACAGCCTTGAAAAATTCTAGACTGTGATGAAACATGTCGGCTGTTGATGTCATAATAGATGCTCTGTGAAGAACCAATGCCTCTACATGTCTATAAAACAATTGGCTTTTGACCTACTTCCTATGTACCCTTATTTCTAAGGACCTGTAGCAATTTTGGACTTCTTTTTGTGTGCTCTGGTATCCTATTGTTTTCAGATGTATAGGGAAGCTGATACAGCTTTCACAGTTTATGCCTTTCGTAGTAGGGCATATGTATACCCTGTAGCACCACCTTAACACATTGGTTTATGTTCAAATTACCTATGTATACTAGTCATCTGGAGATGCGATTAACAATACCACTACTACCAATTCTATTGTTATAATGTGGTGATCTGCAAACCATTTTTTTGTGTTGCGGGATATAAATGGTTGTTCCATTTGCTTTCAATATGACATAATTTGATGATGACAGCGACAACCTGGGGGACAAACTTTTTCCTAATAGACCAATACTTGCAAGGGACACAATTTCTGGGCACAACAAAAAGGGTCACAAACAGAAATTCATTAGATTTGAATGGCTCAAAAAACATAAACTATTGAGATGGTGGGACGCTACTATTCTTAAAAGAAATTTAGATCTAAAACAAGTTTCCAGGGGACTCAGGGTTATTATTTTTCCTTCCTTTGAGGATTTAGATCCAGCGAATGGTAACGTCTCATTTTGTCCTCTTCTTTTGGCATGATGAATATCCTGATAAAACATGCTGAAAGAAAAAGAGAGACACTTTTACATGAGATTTTTTAACTAGAACAAGAAATCAATAATTACAATTTACCAAATGTCACTGAAAATAATTATAACATTTTTAAGGAATAGGGATATACTTAATGCTCATCAACTATATATCAAGGACAAAATGAAGAGAAAATTGAAGAGAGACAATAATGATTATCATAATGGCAGGGTATTTACTTTTGCTCATAAATTTGATGATGTTAAAACTATTTTTATTATTCAGACCAGTAGGGATGGGAACACTGCCACTCCGACTTCAGCTAGTGAATCAGACATTTCCAGTATTCCAAGTGGTAGGAGTGACACATTGCACAATGCCCCTATTGGCAGTGGAGACTCTGACCGTCACGACCACCTCCTCTTTTTTAGTGCAGTTGGAGAGAAACAGAAAAGGAATGAGGTAGAATTGCAACAAGTCAAATTCAAACACCAGAAAACAAGAAGAGGCAGAAACAGCTGCAAAAACCAACACCAGGGAGGGGATGGTTACTAGATTTATATTCCACAACTAGAAGAATTAATTGCAGCTCCTAATACTTCAATTATGGCTATGGATGCAAAAAAGTCTGCCGAAAATGTACAAATTAGAAATCTTTCTGATCTGGCTCCATTTGAACACCAAAAAAAAATTCTGCACATGGGACTGGGTTTGGTCCAACTTCAATGCCTATTTTGCACAAAGACACATAGACATATTCAGATTTCTATTTTGTTTAAAATTGAAGAAATACTTTGTAGAAAAACCTTCCTATGCTGTTTCCTCTGTACTCCCCCAGCTTAGTGTAACAGAACCATTAGGGACAATTAAGACATCCAACTCCTTCTTTCTTTGGACAATGTAGATACTTCATCAACTTCTATGGTTGACGTGTTGACAGATTAGATATTGCATCTAACCTATATGTGGACAGTGGTCTCTCCAGCCAAAATCTACATTGTCTCTAATTTATCAACAGATATTAACATCAATATTTTTCATAAAACTGTTACACAGGATTTGTATAAATTGGAAGACAAAATCAGTGCCAGCCACACACATAGTAATGGTAATCTTTCTGTCAAGCAACGTAAAGAACAAGAAGAACATTCCAATAAGCCTAAAATTGTAATCAGGTAAGCTGATGAAAGGGGCAACATAGTTGTGATGAAAAAATCTCGCTATATAAATGAGATTGAGAGACAATTATCAGAGGGACAGACATACATTCAACACCCTAGCAACCCACTGATTGATGTCACTAGAACTATTGAACAGAAACTTGCTCACTGGAAAGATCTATGTTTAATCAGAGATATTGAGTACAAGAATATGTAAAATCCTACACCATGTGCTTCTTGTTTGTGCATACTTCAGAGGATACAGAAATCAGGTCTCTTTCCACCTGGCAGACCCATTATCTCAGGTATTGGTTCTCCTACAGAACACATTGCAGAGTACACTGATATTTTTTAACATCCCCGGGTTCACAATCTGCATCCTTCATTCAGGACACAAAAGGCCTATTGAGTAAACTGGCTGACAAAGAATGGACTGAGGACTTTACATTTGTTGCCCTTGACATCAACTTACTATATACATGCATCTCACTGGAGAATGGCCTATCTGCTGTGGCATCAACTCTCTCTTCCAGGGATGCTACATTATTAGAACACACAGAACGGTTGTTGGATCTCAACAGATTGGCTCTAGAGAATGTTTTCTTACATAGGGGCATCTTGTTTAGACAAGCCCAAAGGGTAGCCATGGGGGCACATTTTCCCCATTGCACGCAAATCTGCACATGGGGCACATTGAAAAACATCACTTATGGTCATCATGTCCGCCAGATGTATTAGGACACATTTTGTTTTACTGAGGTAGGTACATTGGTGATGTTTTTGTGATTTGGACCAGCAATCAGATGGATTTGGACAGCGTTTTTGATAATCTGAATAGCACTTCCTATAACATAAGTTTCACAAACCATGTCAATTGCAGACGAATTGAGTTGAGCATCTGCCACCCGCTACTTCGTTCTTTGTGTGCCATTTGTCTCCTTTTTTCTGCCATTCACACTTTTGAATCATCCACTACAGCAGACAGCAGGGGACAATGGGTCAGTCTCCTTCAGCGATTGGCTATCTTCAGTTGTGAGAGATGGCATTCTGTCCTCTCACAAGGCGTGAGTTATAATTACCTTAGGGCACGAGTTAGAGTTACTTGAGATATCTATAACTGGTGAACTTCTAATGTTTGGTACACTTAAAATGTGAGCCTAACTATAACGTCCCTGTAACCTTTGGCTTTTTTAGTGAATTTCTCTGCCTGTGCATCGGAGGTTGCCAGCAAGACCTGGCCTGCAGCCAGACCCTGCGGCCAACTCCCCTAACTACCCAATCCCATGTTGTGCACGACCCCTTGGCCGTGCGAGGCAGAAGTTGGCCGCAGCCTCTCTGGATATCAGAATAGGTGTGAGAGGGTGTATCTGGGGGTGAGAGTGGCAGTGAGAGTGTCTGTCTGGGTGTGAGAGTGCGTACATCAGGTTTTAGTGGGTGTGTCAGTGTCTGTGTGGGTCTGTGAGTGACTGCATGAGGCTGCCAGTGGGTTTGTGAGTGGGTGTGTGAGAGTCTGAATTGGTCTGTGAGTGGATGCATGAGTCTCTGAGTGGGTCTATAGTTGGGTGCATACATGTCTGAGTGGATGTGTTCGTAGGAGAAAGAGATTGAAAGAGAGAGAGAGAGAGAGAGAGAGAGAAAGTGAGAGGGAGAGAGAGAGAGAGTTTTTTAGGCTTTGATGTATGATATACTTAGAATGAGCTATTTCTGCACAATTTCAAAAGAAAAATGTATTTGTTATTTAAAAAGAGTCATATCACCTTTCAGTATGAGCCTTAAACATTTTTACTTAAAAAAGGAAAAAGTCCAGCTAGACTCGAACGCTGAATGCTTATTGTGAAGGTATGTGACTTTCACACTTGAGCTCTAACTTTTTTTTATTTTATTTTTGTAGCCCTTTATGTGCTACCTGGGACCACGCAGTAGCCCTCAAAGGCTCCCCCATGGTCCATGCATTTTTTATTTTATTTTTTTATTTTAGAAAAATACCTTTATGGGCTATGTGGGTCCACAGAGGAAGCCTCAAGGCCTCCCCCGCAGTCCCATTGCTTCAGCAACCAAGGAGCTGCTTTAAGCAGCAGCTCCGTGGTTGCTGAAGCAAACCTTTCATCTCTGTTCCCTGTACGCATACCTGTGTTCAGGGGACAGATATGAAAGGTCTGGTTTTTGACAGGGGGACCTGTTTGACAGGTCTCGCTGTCAAAATTGAGAGTGTTTGCTGTGACTTGCCAAGCCTCAGCAAACAGCTATGTTTGGGGGGTAGGCACCCCGGGACATAGCAGGAGCCAGCCCTGGGGGGTGGCGGTCCCTACGTCTGTCAGTGTCTCCATGAGGAGGCTGTGCATCCCCCTCTAATGTAGGCATAGCCCCAGAGAGGTGGTGTTCCAGGGGCTAATAGGTGTCCATACATTATTTAGTATGTGCCCCAGGGAGGTGATAGCCCTCTGGGCTGTGGGGGGCCATGTGGCCCCCGCTCATATTCCATTACAGCCCCGGGAGGTGGTGGTGGTCCCAGAGGCTGTGGGGGAGGCCATTAGGCTTCCCTCACTAATTAAAAGCATTTTTGCCCCGGGATGTGGGATTGCCGTGCGCCCCAGCTCATATTTTATAATTCGCCCAAGGAGGTGGTGATCTTTGTGGAGGGGGGCAGGAAAGGTCCCCTATTAAAAAGAAAAATTTGCTCCTGGGACCTGGCCCACCCAAGACTTAGTTCAAAACAAGAGTAGAAGCCTGCTCTTGCATTTTTTTTTTTTAATGTTACTATGGATTTTTGACCCCATTACTAATTTGTGGTACAAATAAAATTAAAAATGCTTTTTAGCCCTGGGGGTCCCTTTGGCCAGAGCTAAGGGGTCATGATGTTCGCATCCTGGCCCCTTTTGCATTTTCTAACCATTTTTTCTGGGACTCGGCTTCAGCCAAGTCCTAAAATGGCTGCCAACACTGCAATGGCTTCCTTGTTGAAGTGTTGGTAGCCAATAGATCTCAGCACAAGACCGGGAGGGGTAGCAAATCTTTTGCATCCCCAGGTAAACAAATTTGGATTGTCTTTTATTTCTCAAAAACTATCAAACGGATTTTCATCAAAATAAAAAAAGCCGCTTTCTGGACCACAAACTACATTACTACATTACTGCCAAATTTGGTGTAATTCCATCCAGTAGTTTTGACGCTATCACTGTTCAAAATCCCTATGGAAAAATGAACAGGGAAAAAGTGTTTTGGGCCACCCCCCTTTTTCTCACCCCCACCCGCCTCAAAACTTTCCAAGCAGCAGCACAAGTGAGCATCGTATTTTCTTGGAAAATTTTGTGAAGATTTGTCAAGTGGCACCAAAGTTATTAGCAAAACAAAAAACGCTCTATCTATAGAAACTTGGTCCTAGCTATAACTACCTAGTGGAGACCGCCACTAGGTAATAAACACGATCGTAACGATACTACCCAGTGTCGACCACCACTGAGTAATATACATATATATATTTATTTATATATATATATATAAATATATATATACATATATTTATATATACATATTCCCATAGGAAATGCCTTTCTTGTGTTGCTAGTAACTTTGTCGCCCTTTGAAGAATCGTCACAAAACTTAGCAAAAAAGTGGTCCGTTTTAACCAGTTTGCTCAAAGAAAATTTTGGAGTGTTCTCTCAAGCAGGGACTAAGAAAAAGGCGGTCTCAAAATGTCTTTCCTCCACTAATTTTTCCACAGGAAAGAGCTACTGTCAAAAAAGCTGAACGGATTTACCCCAAAAAACACTCTTTCAGAACCAAGTTCTAGCTTTCTTCAAAAATTTGGTCCTGAAAGAGTTTTTTTTGTGATTTGGTAAAAATCTGTTCAGTAGTTTGTGAGCAATAAATGCTTAAAAACATTGTATAGTTCACACCACAGAGGATCCTCAGACATGACAGATGTTAAGCTGCGATCTGATTTGTTGCTACCATATTAACCAGGAAGTGATGGCAGCCATCTTAGGACATGGGACTCAGTCCAGAGTCCTAAAAATGCAAAAAAAGACACAGAGGAGAGGGTTGGGATATCCTGACCCCCTAGGCTTGGTAGTGGCATCCCAGAGGAACCTCACCTGCGGCCAAAATTATTTTGTATTATATGTTTTGTCTTGAAATCGCAGGGGATCCATGAATCTGAAGCAATTTTCTCTTTAAAATGCAGAGTCCAGCGCCTTTCCAAATAATACCACCTGGGATAGGCCTAGGTCCAAGAAGCATCACAGATGGTGGCTAATGGGAGGAAGGAGTGTGCCCCCCGACCCTAAAAAGGCCTTAGGAACCCCATACCCCAAGGCACCATTTTAATAAAGGGGAATGGGCACACATTTCTGGTCCCACCTCTTTTTCTGCAGGAGCGACAGGAAACCCACAAAGTGAATTCCCCACTTCAACCACCACCTCATCAGCCCAACATAAGTCAAAGGTAATCAAGACAGGGTGGGGGAGGAGGGGATGGAAGAGAGAGAGAGAGAGGACACTGGTTCTGTAAAGTGGTTTGTATGCCCAATGGAGTCCTGTATGTCTTCTTGAGTGAGAATAGAATGAAAAAGAGAGAAAACAATTAGCAGTTAAATATAAATGTAGGGCAGTGTATGTAGTATAGATAGGTAGGGGTAGTAGACTATGTGGGAAAAAAACCTCTTCCATCTTGTGGTGCACAGTATTAAACATGAGGAGAGGAGTAATCTAAAAGGATAATACAGATAATAAGTATGACTGGCAACAAAAAAAGACACAAAACTCCCCTAAGAAGTATTTAAAATTATGCATACCTTTTACTGCGCATTCCTTAGGCAGAAGAAGTAATTATAGAACATAAGCAACACAATGTTTTCTTTCAAGAGTTTATAGTGCAGAGACATATGGAGTGCAGTGCCTGTACTCAGTGTTTCCTGTTTAACGTCACATGGTGAACAGCTCCAAAACGTCAAAAACAGAAATGGTTCCCACACAGAGGATCATGTTCAGGTAAGTGGAAATGTGGTTTAAATTTTAACATTTAAGCGCAGTGCGCGTTGCTTTTCATTTACCTGGTTTGCATAAAGATAGTTTTTTTTGTTTTGTTTCTTTCATAGGTCAAATTTCAGGAGAACAGCAGGAGCAGCAAACATCATCAGATAAGTGAAACAAATTAGGGTAATAGTAGAATATGCATTGCACCTCCACGCAAAGATGTACCACTGCAGTGGGTAATGTCAAAGAAGCAACATGCAGTCAATATAGTGATGGCCAGGTATATGAGCCCTACTACCCAAAGCCAATGAGTTATTGGTCCCATGAGGAACCAAAAAACATAAAGTTAAGGTTTTTAACTTATTCATAACAAAACAAATTCCTTTTGCAGTGAGGATGCGCAGATGAGTAGGTGAGTTCAAGTCCTTTTCTTGGCATATTGTCTTAACTTCAACAGCCGACATGTGTTTCATCACCTATGTGACTTTTTCAAGGCAATGATCAATAACTAGTCAATTGGTCCTGTTTCAGTTATCGCTTCACTGTGAAGCATGGAGTCAATACCTTGCTATTGACTCCACGCCTCACTGCAACATGGTTGACCCCAGATTGTGGCCTTATCATGGGCCACGTTCTGAGCCACCAGCATCCCCCCATCACAGGACCTCTGCGACAAACTCGCCTCCTTTTTCCACCACAGAATCCAGGACATCTACCACAGCTTTCTGTCACCTCTCACCAGAACCTGGGACCGACCCACTCCCTCAGAACCCACCCAGACCATCCACGACTGGTCCACGCTCACCACAAAGGAAATAGTCAACATCATGAACAGCACTCACCCCAGAGCCCCCTCAAAACCCTGGCCGCACCACATATACATCAGAGTCAGCGCTTCCACCGCCCGAGCTTCGTAACAGAATCAACTGCTCCATCAGCACTGGCAACTTCCCTGAGGACTGGAAACACGCAGAAATATGCCCTCTCTTGAAGAAAGCTTCGGCCGACCCATCAGAACTAAAGAATTTGCAGCTCATCTTGCTGTTACCCTACTCGCCAAAGTACTAGAGAAAGCAATCAACGCACAGCTACGGAATTTTGTTGAGGTCAACAACTCCCTGGACAGCTCCCAGTCCAGCTTCCGCAGCAATCACAGCATGGAGACAGCACTCCTGGCAGCCACTGACGACATCCGATTACTCCTAGACTGCGGCCACACCGCAGCACTCAAATTCCTTGACCTCTCAGCAGCTTTCGACAAGGTCTCTAACAGTACCAGACTCCGCTACAGGGGAATCCGCGGAAGAGCCCTGGATTGGAGCCATTCCTTTCTCTCCCGGTCGGAGTCCCACCCTACACCTCTAGACCCACAGGAGTCAACTGCGGAGTCCTGCAAGGATCCTCACTGAGTCCCACACCGTTCAACATATACATGGCCCCTCTTGCTGCCATCATCAGAAGCCACGGTATGAACATTGTGTCATATGCCGATGACACACAACTCATCATTTCCCTCACCGAAGACCCGGACACAGCAAAAAGGAACTTTCATGCAGGAATGGAAGCTGTCGCCACCTGAATGAGAGAAAGCTGCCTCAAGCTCACCTCTGACAAGACGGAGCTCATCATCTTCGGAAACTCCACCTCAGCTTGGGACGACTCATGGGGGCCCACATCCCTCAGTGCCCCCCCTGTGCCGACCGAGTACACCCGCAACTTAGGAATCATCCTCAACTCCTCCCTATCCATGGCCCGGCCAGGTAAACTCTGTCACCTCCTCCTGCTGGCACACACTCCACAAACTCCGGAAGATCTTCAGATGGATCCTAGCAGACTGTCACAGGACAGTCACCCACACCTTAGTCAAGAGCTAGCTCGACTACAGCAACGCCCTCTATGTCGGCTCCTCAACTAGGAACATCAAAAAACTTCAACTCATCCAGAATGCTGCCTCCATACTCATTCTGAACCTCGCAAGAGAACACATCTCCCAACACCTGAGGAACCTACACTGACTCGCGGTCGAGAAACGAATCACCTTCAAGCTTCTCACCCACACGTACAAGGCCAAACACAACGCAGGACCAGCCTACCTGAACCACCGCGTCTCCGTCCACACCCCCGCCAGATCCCTACGCTCTGCCCAGATGGCCCTGGCCACCGTCTCTCGCATCCGCAAAAACACCCCCGGAGGACGATCTACACTGCAGCGAAGAGCTGGAACAACCTCCCCCTCCACCTCATAGCCCGTCGCTCACCATCCTCAGGAAGAACCTCAAGACGTGGCTCTTCAGATGAGGCCCCTCCCCCCGCCTCCTTGACCCCTCACGGGTGAGTAGCTGCGCTTTACAAATAGTGATTGATTGATTGATTGATTCAGCGGGGCTTTCTTTTGGGACTATACAGTACCTATACTTAGTTTGGGGGGATACACTGTCCCACCTCCACGGTCCTTTTTACGTCACTTCTTGTTACCTCTGTATACTTTAGAGAACATCTGGTATAACTGCAATGGGAGAAAGCAGGGGCACCAGTTCAGATGACTATGTAGTATATGTTGTTTGTTTATCCTCGTCAGGACTCGAATACTTGAGGCAAATCTATGCCAGGTACAAAAGAGGGCACTTACTGCACAGTGATGTGTTTCCCAATTCCTGAATTCCCCCAGACTTCTTGAGAGTGACTTTCTAGCCTCCTTAGAGTACAGGGTGGGCGAGACAGGGCAGAATATAAGTCCAGACATGCCCAGAGTGGAGCCAGAATTCTAACATATGTCCATAGTGATACAGGATAAAGTCCAAATAAAGTTAGAATAAACATTTGACAGTGTTTACTATATCCTTTTAATAGTACTTCAATGTAGGTTCAAACATTTCTCCTTTATTTTTCATTCTGTTTATGAGTTGGACAAATACAGAAAAGTGGAATTTCAGAAAAAGTCCGTAGTAGAATTTGGCTAATCAGCCAAAACACTGTGTTGACAAGCATGACAGTTATGAATATTTCAGATTTAAAACTACTTGGATTTATTGACAAATAGTAAGCCAGAAAGAGAACTTGACTTTGTCATAATACGTTTTAAGTACAATTCATGTTTTGTAAAAAGAGTAAAATTGTTTCCACAGCAGCATCTGCTTCTTATTAGGACATCAAGTGATACACACATGTGGTATAGAAGATGAAACACCACGTTTTCACAAGTAGCCCTATACTAATGCATACCCAGGATCACACAATTGTGTGTTGTGACGATGCTAGTATTGCATCTTAGGTTGCCTTCCTCACGTAGTGACTTTATTTCAGGTTGATTCCGTAAAATTCTACCAACGGTTGGAAATATACTCAGTTTAGGTTTAGGTTGACATTTTATACAGTTCTGCTTCTTGGGAGGATCCACAAAAATCCCCAGGGGAACTCCTGAAAATCTATGAAAATTAGAAATGTATTCCTGATGCCCCACGTTATGGATTGTCTACGAGTAGTAAAACCTGTTTAAGTAAGGCTGGTGACCATAAAACTTTTTTTCTTTTTTACCACCCTGCAACATTGTGTGTCTGCATATTTTTCACACCTCATATGCACATTTATGCCACGAAGTATAGATGTGAAAATGTGATGTGAACCCCTTCTGGTAGCATTTGTTATTATCCTCAAAGTAATAGCTGTGTGGGTGGGTGGTCACTAATTTCCCAATGACCATTTACTGCATCACTCCTTGGAGAACACAGTTTCCCAGTCCTGCCCCTAAACTTAGCACAGTCGAAAGTCTGCCACACTGGAATTGTGTATTCGACTCTTAACAGGTGAGTCAGGGTGCTTCACCAATTTAAAGAACACGTTCAGCAGATCAGTAAATTTTGGTTTGACAAAACTGGAAAAATGTGTTTAATGTCAATATAGTTTGCATAGACCAAGAGACACGCAAGTTACAACCCCAAGCATGTTGTTGATGTCATTTACTCAAGCACTGGCACTCTCAAGACTAGACTATGGGATCTCTATCCTCACTGGCACGGCCAAATCCCGACTCGCCCCTATGAGGTCCACTCTTCATGCAGCAGCTAGACTAGTGACAGGAACTAACAAATTTGACCATATCTCCCCAGCCCTGAAGAACCTGAAATGGCTCTCGATTGAGGCCCGCTGCCTGTTCCGCACTGCCTGCCTGACACACAAAGCCCTTCACACTGGAAAACCTGAATACCTCGCTAACAAGCTAGTGAAAGCTGGTCAAACCAGATCTCTGAGAAGCACAAACTCTCTCCTCCTCCTCCTTCCGAAACCCAACAAGCAAAAAACTCGATCATGCTCATTCTCTAACAACGCTCCGAGAATATGGAACTCCTTACCCATCCACATCAGATCTAACACCTCCCACCTGTCCTTTAAGAAACTACTGAAAGAATTCCTCCTAAACCACCCCTCTCAGTAATAAGGGTCTCTCCCTCTCCACCCCCCCTTCCCCGAACTGCCACCCTTCTATCCGTGAGAACCCACTTGTACCCCCATTGTACAAAATGACTCTTGTCTTGTTGTGTTTCTTATGTTTATTCTTATGTTTATCATGTTTATTCTTATGTTTACTTCCTGTCATGCTGTAAAGCGCTCTGTTACCCTCTCGGTCTTGCAAGCGCTATAGAAAACTCTTAAAAATAAAATAAATAAAAAGAATTTACAAGTTACACTGCCAATGGGAATCAGGCTGATCTACACGAGGTGGTGCTTTTTAAGGTGGTTCATGAGGCTGCTCTTGAGCATTGTAAAGGAAATGGCCATTACATACCTTTGTTGGGAGGAACTGCATATTTCTGGGCTGTCGGCTTCAGGTGTTTCATATATTAAGTTCCATCTGCATTGGAATGTGTCAGCAGGTAGTAATTTTGTTTCGATGTGCCATT
Source organism: Pleurodeles waltl (assembly GCF_031143425.1). Taxonomy (NCBI): domain Eukaryota; kingdom Metazoa; phylum Chordata; class Amphibia; order Caudata; family Salamandridae; genus Pleurodeles; species Pleurodeles waltl. The sequence goes on along the minus strand of NC_090438.1, from coordinate 204,198,022 downwards.
TGCGACCAAAGGTGTTTTTTTTTTGCATGGCTTAATTGGACTTCGGTTCAGTGGTACAGTAAAGGTGAAGTAGCCCCATGCAAGCAATGAAAATGAGCCCTCCAATTTAACACTCCGGTAGTTATAGGCATTCTTAAGGTTCAGAGGGCCACTCACATACCTGGGCCCTGGTGCGAATACACCTGCTGAACTATTGATAGCTCTTTGTTTCTGACGCGCGACCCGCCAAAAGCTGTTGCGACTGCAATGTCCTTGCCTTCAGGGTGGGTAATATTTGGCATAACAACATGATAGCGAAGATGTGCAGTCTATCATGGAAAAGGGCCCTATTGAGTCGGAAAGGGCCTATGGTTTATACATGTGCAGATGGAGTGTGCAACATTTTGTCCTGGACACAAACCCATATGCTTTCATTTTGCATTTAAAAACGTTTTCATTGCTCTGCAGCTCAGAGGTTACCGCAGCCCAATAACTCATGGCATATGACACTCTTGAGCCCAAAGCATGTCCACGCGCCCTGGAAGATTCCTCTTTCAAAGATTATAGATCTGCTATCTTAATGCCTTCATCTAGCTTGAAATGCTATCCAGGCACAAATCTCGGTTTTAAACTACTACCGAAAATACATAAAGACGATGTAAAATGAATCCTGACAGAAACGTCCCGGTTGAGCAAAAACACCTCGGTTTTTTTGTGTCTCGACAGCAGATTCCGAGGTAGGTAAGCCGTCTTCGGAGGTTTCATTATTCGGTGCTCTGTGTCGACTGGCTGGGAGCCCACACAGTCCTTGAATACACGATGGGGAGTTGGGCAAAGGCTGCAGAAACACGTTCTGTAAACACACAATTGCTGCTGCTGCGACAGCAGATGGAACAATCTCTTTAAAACTCTCCCGGCCAGGGCAGTCCGCTTTAAAGCAGGTCAAGTCAGTTAGTAGCAGTCATGCTCCATGGGTTTCTTTTAGGTAAACAGCTCTAATTAAACTTCCCTGCAATGAGCTTCCAAACAAACAATCTGTCTTTTTGTGGTACGCGTTGTCTGAAAATTGATTTTAATGTAAACATTTATAGCGCCCCCTCAGCCCCTAAAAGGTGTAATTTCCCGGAAGGTATTAAATTCAACATTTCACCTATAATTAAATGCGTAAACATTCAACAGAGAAGGGCAATGCAGTGATGTTTTTCTTGCATGTGTGACAGTAATACACCCTCACATAACATTCCACCGCTGTAAAACCCGCTATTTCATTTGTGACAACTATGCCAGGTGTTCCTAAGCGCTGTAAGTTATATATGTCAATGTTAGCCAAATTAAACTAGTGGCCCCCATAAAAGGGTACAGCAGGTACTGCAACAATCCCCGTAACATTACAGGAGAATGGGCAGAAAACAAACCATTACTTGGTCTTTTTCTTGCAACTTGCTGCACATTTTTAAAAACAGCCACGAATGGTGTTTCAATTCACTCATGTGTATTAAGACATATTTGATAGGGGTCATATATTTAATCATATAATGATTTTAAAATATGACCTCAGATGTCACATTCTGAGGTCAAGGACACTGTATAATAGAGTCTTTGTCTAAGGACTTCTAGCTGCCTCAGAGATGTAAAACATCTATACTCTTCCTTTCTGCACTTTTGAAATATTTCTAATGTTTTGCCAGTAACAGAATTACTAATGAGACGGTGACACTCAGTCTAGAAGTGTGACTGGTATGGTTGAACTGGAAAGAAACCTAGATCAGCTCTAGCAAAAATGTTCAAGCCAGCCCCACAGCACAGGAGGCCACAACTGGTATAGGGCAATAAGGGCTTTCATGGTGGGTTCATTGCAGCCCACCGACCCTTGGAGCGCTGAAAGCAATCATCAACGTGCAGCCCGCCATGATAATGCCAGAGTGGCCGGATGGCCAGGTCACCTCTCATGGCAAGAAGTCATATTGTGACATACATGGGCCTGATTTGAGGCTTGGTGGATGGAGCAAAAATGGACAGGGTTACAGAGGAGTTTATGTCTACCACCCCGCCTTCATTCTGCCCACAAATATGAGAGATGTCTGATGACACAATTAACATCTCTACACATTGGCAGAGACTGATGTCGCTGCTGGTCCTGTCAGTGTTGAAAAAGTTTAACTGGTGGCACCATTAAAGAGAATGGCCGGCCATGAACCATTTCCAAAGTTTTTTATTTAAAAAAAGCAAACTCCTAAAGTGAGAGTTTGTTTTTGTATAACACGGGGTAATTATTTTATTTTCTCCTGCCACCCACCACCAGGTTTTATCTAGAGGCGATGGACAGGAAAAAAACACATACCTCTGGCCACCATGAAGAAGGTGAATGGTGTTAAGGGTTTTCTTCGACAGCTCCCACACTGTGGGGTCATCGGAGGAAGGCTTACACTGATTATTACCCCATCGGCGTACATCTGGCAGCCTGCCCAACTCAAAATTGGGTTTGCTGACTGAGAGTTTGGTGAAAGGGGATCTCAGTCACTGTTGCGATGGAATACCCTCTATGCCAAGCTTTGAATCGGATACCAAGACAGAATAAAGAAAGTCTAGCAAATCAGCAATTTATTGTGCTTTTTTAAATATGTATGTCCTTTTTGAGGTACACCTAAGGCAAATGTGGATCTACAAATCACTGTTTTGTGTGACATGCTTTCAGTGCATTACTAGCTTATATTGCCTTACCATCTTCACACTACATTGTTTCAGCTTTTTCATCCTTAAACGTCAACACTCTTTTCAGTGTAGCCTGTTGTACTTAGTTTATTTATTATAGGTATTTGACACTGCACACTCCAAGAAGAAGTATATTAAAGCAGGAGCATCTCAAACATGAGTGGCTGTACGACAAATAGTGTAGTGTGTGGATGGGAGCTAGTAGCAACCAGAGTACAGAAATCAGGGTGTCATGGGAGATGATTGGCACAGACACAATTGGGAGAGTAATAGACAGCTAACCTCTTATTACATCACACATATTTATAATTTAGGACATACAACGGGAATGTGATGTGCTCAAAATCACATATTGAAAACACGTTTTCTGGGATAGAAAAGAAATGACTAAACTACAGGATCAAATATTTTCCTTATTTTATGTTACATTATTCTATGTTGTTTCAGCAGTCTTTATTTACTTCATGGTTTAGCTTTTCTCTGAACAACCTAACTACTAATAGACACTTATCTGCTACTCTGGAGTCAACTTTTCACCCTCCCATCTTAACTGACTGACTGATGGACTTATTGTCTACAATTATGAATGCTCTCTTGCATTGTTTAGACACCACTAGTCACACGATGGATGTAAGTAATATGTTACTTACGAAACTCAGCATCCTTTTAGGAGCTATAAAATACAACACATTAGTACCTCTGATCTGATTTAATGAGTACTTAAGAAAAGTTTGAGATGCCCTTTTGAGATAGAAGCTTGCTCACACAAATATAAAATCAAATGATGTCATAAATATATTAATAATAATACAGTGTATAGAGGAGAATGCCATAAAGAGAACTATATAAACCAATTGATATACATTAATCAGAACTCACTTAGATTTAATCATTTTTGAGACAGGCTATTTTACATGGATAAAACAGACAGATGTTTTCCATAACGGTCTTCTGTGTGACTATAAACTCTGTCACTTGGCAAGGGTTGTTGGAAGCGTTATCATAGAATTGTACAATGCTTTTTAGAACAGCATATAGCCCTGAGGGGGTCTAGACAACATCATGAGGACAGATTGTGCAGTTCAGCAATGTTAGACCTGACAGCCTTAGGGTGGTCATCCCCCAACTGTTTGCCTGCCTCCCTCCCTCCACATTTCTGACACTGTTTTTGCTGGTTTTAGGACTCTGCAGACTTTACCACTGCTAACCAGTGCTAAAGTGCATATGCTCTCTCCTTTAAACATGGTAACATTGGTCATTCCCAATTGGCATATTTGATTTACTTGTAAGTCCCTAGTAAAGTGCACTACATGTGCCCTGGACCTGAAAATTTAATGCTGCCAGTGAGCCTGTACTTATAAACCATAGAGGGTAACCCATAAACCCTAAGGGCTGGGTAGGAACTGAATAGTAAATACAACACTGCCCTACAGGCGGACCCAACATTCATTTACATATCATAAAACAACATAGGTGAATATACAACAAACATTTTATTCATATGCATCTACATATTAAAAGACATCTTCGTATATGCATCCCATAGGAACAACCCATCTCCTAATCATAAAAACCAGAAGGACAAACCAGTGTAGGAAAAAGTGCTTGTGATAGATAATAGAAAGAGGAATAATAAATATCCCAATGAATACAAGAACTGTATAAAAATAAAAGAAGTTGGTTGGTTCTTGTTTACTGCATTGAGTCCATTCCAACTCATCGAAGAATATAAATCTCTTCTTTCTGTCCTTCTTTAATATCCTATGCAGTTACCAATCTGAACTAAAACATGTACGTCGACGTTTCGACCCCTTAACATCCTGGGCTAAATCAATGCTCCACAATGGGTCATCGTCAGGACTATCTGATGGGAGTCCCTTATTGAATCCTCTGACTCCGTCTCTTGCTACATATTTCTACCTGCCAAGCAATTAAATCTATTTCTGTTTTTTCAAAATGTCTCCCAAATACACCATCTCAACCTTTACTTCCACGCAATCTTCGTTCATGTGTATGCCCTCATATCATCGATCACTGTTTGAGCAAAAAAAAAATCTTTTTCTTCTTTGCTTTTTTTTTTGGTAATGTAACCATTATGTCCCCTGCACAGAAGGGGATAAGAGAGATCTTCACCTCTAAGGCAGAGAACTCCGGTCACACACCTAACCAAAAGTCAGACATCTTGCATATATTAAGCATAACAAAACGAGAACTAACATCCTTACTTGACTCCTCTTCTCCTCACTCAAATGGAGCAACACAAAAGCTCTAGAATCTATGATGCATTCTATCCCACTTAAGTGGAAGAGAAACTTCACTGAGGGGGTGACTAACCCTGTAGTTATCTTTAATATTTACCAGCACAGGAAACTACACAGTCTGCCTTCATACAACCCCAGTAGAGTACAGATGTTCCAATGACTTTCAGAAGTTGAATGGGTGTGATAAAGTCATGGCTGTTACAAACATTTCACCTTTATAGTATCAGGGGTGTTGAATGTACGTGAAGCCTGGGGGCAGTATACATTTATGGAATGCACATGGAGTCCTGGTTTTAGTATACATTTATGGTATGTTATGTATTACTTTACTTCTATACTTTCTATTTTGTTTTATATTGAAATGTTTACATTTATAAAATATATATTTTTATTGATTTACCTTTTATAAAATTTTACTCCCCCACTTGCAGCATTAGGTGTGTTGAATGTGTTTGAAGCTTGGTTAGAAGATGTGAATTACTTATACATTTAAAAAAAATAGTGACTAAACAAATATAACCAATTAAAATAAATACAATCAAAATGTATGAATGTATTATCAAAAGGTTTACATTTAAAATAAAGAAAAACATGTATTTCTACCTCCCCTAATGACATCAGCACATGCGCTGACATCATTAGAGGGTGCCGGTCGCGCTGGAAGCCATTTGCTTCCAGCGCGATCACAGAGAAACAGGTGAGTTTCTCCTCTGGCGGGGGGGGGGAGGGTTCAGACAAAGAGGCATCAGGGGAAAGGAAAGGGGTTTCCTTTCCCCCAATGTCTCTTTGAGCATTCCTGGATCGGGCAGCAGGAATGCCCTCTAGACACCAGGGATTGGGGGGGCATATATTTTATGGCCATTTCTGCTCCCCTTGGGGGCAGATCGGTCTAATATTTTAAGGCTGATCTGCCCCAAGGGGGGCTGAAACCACTGAAATGCCAGGGATGTTTTTTATTTGTTTATTTCTGGGGGGGGCATAGAACTGTTGGTCATTTCTGCCCCCTTTGGGGGCAGATCAGCCTATTTCTTTTAGACCCATCTGCCCCCAAGGGGGGTAGAAGCCACTTAGGCACCAGGGATAATGTGTGTGTGTGATTATTGGATGGGGGGTGGCCCCTTGGGCAAGGGCCGCTCCCCTTAGGGGGCATATTATTTATGGCCATTTCTGCCCCCCATGGGGGCAGAACGGCCTAATATTTTTAGGTTGATCTGCCCCAAAGGGGGCAGAAACCACTGGAATGCCAGGGATTTTTTTTCATTTGTGTATTTCTGTGGGGGGCGCCCCCTTGGCCAAGGGTCGCCCTCCCAAGGGGGGCATGGAACTGTTGGCCATTTCTGCACCCCTTAGGGGCAGTTCGGCCTATTTTTTTTAGGAAGCCACTTAGGCACAAGGGATAATGTGTGTGTGTGTTTATTGGAATGGGGGGGTGGCCCCTTGGGCAAGGGTCACTCCCCTTAGGGGGGCATATTATTTATGGCCATTTCTGCCCCCTCTGGGGGCAGAGCGGCCTATTATTTTTAGGGAGAAACCACTGGAACGCCAGGGAATTGTTTTATTTGTGTGAGGGGGCATAGAACTGTTGGGCATTTCTGCCCCCCTTGGGGGCAGACCGGCCTATTTTTTTTAGGCCCATTTCCCCCAAGGGGGCAGAAGCCACTTAGGCACCAGGGATAATGTGTGTGTGTTTTTTTTGTTTGGGGGTGGCCCCTTGGACAAGGGTCACTCCCCATGGGGGCACACTACTAAAGGTATTTTCTGCCCCCCTTGGGGCAGATAGGCCTATTTTTGTTAGTAGCCCATCTGCCCCTGTGGGGGACAGAATCCACTTAGGCACCAATTTCTAAATGCTTGATGGTGGGGTGTTTGTCAACTGGCGATGTATTTGCATTTGTGATAACAGTTTTTTTCTCCTTTTTGTTCTAGTTCAAAGCTTTTACTTTCTTTGCTGTGGCTCCTTGCGGTTTTGGCGGTGGTTGACCTGCGGTTTGCATAGTTGCATGTTTTAGGTAAGTAAAAACAATTTACTCCAAAGGAGTACTGTTGCCATGCATGAATGACATGTTTGTGGGTGGTGTACCAAATGCAGGATTGTTTGTGAAATTGTCCTTAGATTTGTGCACAATGATCTTTGTGTTGTCTTATTTCTAATTTGCTTTTCTTTCTTTCTTTTTAGTGGGATATAATTGGTGATTGATGTGTCTGTGCAGAGTAGTTGCTGGTGAATAGGTTTTTCCGGCAAGTGAGCGTTAGCGTTTTTCAGTACATAACTCTTTATATAAAGCCAAACTTTGTTTACTACTTATCTTACACAGTGCTGGTTGTTGGTGGTGCATTTGTCCAGTTACTTTTCAAAGGAAGGATCATGACTAACGGCAGGATGACTGCTCAGCAGGCTGTTGGTATGCTTTTTGAGTCATTATCTGATCATGATTATGAGGCTGACTCTGCATCTGAGGCAGAGGAGGAAGTGAGAGATTCTGGCAGTGAAGTTTCTGTCGGAGAGGAATCTTCAGATGAGAAGCCACTCTCAGTGCAGATGAAGGGCCTGTTTTAGAGGAGGATGCTGATGTGCCATTAGTGCAGCAACCTGGGGCTGAAAGGTTTCCCATTGGAAGACCTGAACTCTGGGTTGCCCCAAACATGGAGCAGCCAGAGTTGCCTGCCTGTACTGGTCTCCTGGGGTGTAGAGTCAAAATGGAGAACTTTTTGCCTGTCAATTTCTTTGAGTTATTTATGGATGATGTGTTTTTGGAAGAGATTATTGAGCAGACTAATTTGTATGTGGAGCAGTATTTGAGGGACAACGCTGCCAGACTTAGACCACACTCTAGAGCTACCCAGTGGATTCCCACAAATTTGGAAGAGATGAAAAGGTTTTTGGGTTGGACTCTTTTGATGGGGTTGATAAGAAAGCCGTCACTGGCTTCTTATTGGTCTACCGGGCCCCTTGATAGTAAAGGCTATATTTCCTGCACCCATGAGTCGTAATTGGTATTTGATTCTTCTTAGGATGATGCATTTTGTTGACAATGCTTTAGCCTTGCCACAAGATCACTCTGATTCTGACCGTCTTTTTAAGATTAGGCCTGTCCTTGATCATTTTGTAGATCGGTTTTCAGAGGTCTATGTTCCAGGCAAAGAAATAGCTGTGGACGAGTCTTTGGTCCTCTTCAAGGGTCGTTTGGCTTTTAGGCTGTACATTCCTAGCAAGAGGTCACAATATGGAATTAAATTGTAAATGCTGTCTGAAAATAGTACAAGATATGTGTATAATTTCCAGGTCTACATTGGATAGGGATTCCAGAATTGACCCCCCTGGTTGTCCTCCCAATTTTGGAGTTACTGAGAAAATTGTGTGGGACCCTGGTAGACGACTGTTTAACAAAGGTCACCATTTGTTTGTAGATAACTTCTATGCTGGAGTGCAGTTGTTCAAGGAATTGTTTAGAGTGGACACTGTTGCTTGTGGCACAATTCATTGTAACCGGAAAGGCTATCCAAGGGATCGTGTCTGTAAAAAACTTGAGAGAGGACAGTGCAGTGCCTTGCGAAATGATGAGCTGCTAGCTTTGAAATATTCAGACAGGAGAGATGTCTACATGCTAAGTCACATCCATGATGAGAGTACTTCCCCCTTGACTGTTTGGGGCCAGGTTGCTGAAGTGCACAAACTTGTGTGCATTTTAGATTGTAATAAACACATGGGAGGTTTAGATAGAGTTGATCAGAGGTTGGAACCTTATACTGCTATTCGTAAGTCTTACTTTGGTATAATAAGTTAGCAATTCACCTGTTCCACTTGGCAACTTTTAATGCTTTTATTGTGTTCAAGGATAGGTCTCCAGAGCCAAAGATGACATTTGTGAAATTTCAGGAGCCAGTGATAGAGAGCCTTCTTTTGATGGAACAGGCAAGGGTTCCTAGAGAAGCAGTGGTGGAGGATGTGGCTAGATTAAAAGATCGCCACTTTGCTGAGCATATTCCTCCCACACCCAAAAAAGACTTTCCAGCTAAGAAATGTAAAGTCTGAGCTCGGAGAGGTATCCGGAGGGAGACTCGAAAGTACTGCCCAGATTGTCCTTCAAAACCTGGGCTGTGTGTGGGTGGCTGTTACAGGAATTACCACACCCAGAAGAATTACTGGGAACTAACATGAGTATAAACTGCCTGTTTTATATTTTCATGTGTTCAGTTTCAAGGTTGGCATTTCTGTCATGTGCTGAGTTAGAGCATTTGTGTTTTTAGTTTTGTAATTATTTCTAATTAGTTAGTGGTTTCTTTGTTAAAAAAAAAAGTGATGCCATTGTGTGTGGAGTGGCGCTAGGCTGGCGATGTAAATATTGACTTGCTGTTGGCTACTGCAACACACTGCCAGCCAAACGCCAGTCCACACACTCCTATCAGCTGGTGTGATTGCTGTATCAGGCATGTGGGCGTATGTAAGTGATGAGCCCTTAAGTGACACTGTCTGTCGATGCAAGTGTTGTAATGTGCTGGGCCCGTGGCTGAGGGCGTGAATGGTCTTGTGCATGTCATGTATAAAAGATGTGTGAATGGACTGTAAAGCGGTTGGTGCCTTGTCGTGGCTTTACAGCTCACGAGCTGTGAGTCATTGGTTCAGTTTTTTGGCCTTTCAGTTATTAACAGTGCATATCATTTTTGTGAAATCTCTTGTTAATAAAATTTGATCTACTGAACCATCACTCACCCTCATGCCAAATCCAACCAGTATGAGTGGTAAAAATTACAAAACCTGCTCTGCTGTAATCAGGCGTTGCAGCACACCTGTGACACGCTGGGAGTCTCGGGTGAGACCGCGATGATGAAGCATGCCACCAACTTGGTTGGTGGGTGAGGGGTCTTTTTAACATAACCTAAGTGCGTTTCTTTTCACAATTTAGGTGTTTGGAAAATCACATAAGTATGTGGACACATCAGAATGATCTATTGCAAAACGACCTGTGTTTGGGGGGGCCACCTATGTCTTTGGTCCCGGGTGCGGCCTTCATCTAGGGAAACCTAGCAAACCCAGACATGTTTTAAAAATAGACACCCCAAGGAGGTGTGGCTTGCCTGGATCCCCCAACATGTTCTTACCCGGACTCCTCTGCAAACCTCAGAATTTGCTTAAAAAAGCATATTTTCCTCACTTTTCTTTGTAGGATCACCGCTGCGGCACAAACTTCCTACCAGCCAGCGTTCCCCTCAGTCACCCATGTAAAATGATACCTCACTTGTGTGGGTCCCTAAAGCAAAGTCAGCCTAAAAGATGTATAAAAAAAAAATATGTGCTCATCAACTCGCTGTGCTATCTCCTCAATCTCTACAGGATTTTGGCATTTTTCTGTTGCAGGCACCTGGGCCGCCCACACATATGAGATATCATTTTTATCAGGAGACTTGGGGGAACGCTGGAATTTTGTGGCACCTCTCAGATTCCAGAACTTTCTGTCACCGAAATGAGAGGAAAAAGTGTTTTTTTGGGCCAAATTGTGAGGTTTGCAAAGGATTCTGGTAACAGAACCTGGTCAGAACCCCACAAGTCACCCCATCTTGGATTCCCCTAGGTGTCCAGTTGTCAAAAATGCACAGGTTTGCTAGGTTTCCCTATGTCCCGGCTGAGCTAAAGGCCAAAATTCACAGCTAGGCACTTTGCAAAAAACAGCTCTGTTTTCTTTGGGAAAATGTGATGAGTCCACGTTGTGTTTCGGGGCATTTCCTGTCATGGGCGCCTGACCTACCCACACAAGTGAGGTATCATTTTTATCTGGAGACTTGGGGGAACACTGGGTGAAAGGAAATTTGTGGCTCCTCTCAGATTCCAGAACTTTCTGTCACCAAAATGTGAGGAAAAAGCGTTTTTTCTTGCCAAATTTTGAGGTTCGCAAAGGATTCTTGGTAACAGAACCTGGTCGTAGCCCCACAAGTCACCCAATCTTGGATTCCCCTATGTGCCTTGTTTGGTAGGTTTCCCTAGGTGACGGCTGAGCTAGAGGCCAAAATCTACAGATAGGCACTTTGCAAAAAACATGTCAGATTTCAATGTAAAAATGTGATGTGTCCATGTTGCGTTTCCTGTCGCGAACATTAAGCCTACCCATGCAAGTGAGGTACCATTTTTATCTGGAGACTTGGGGGAACACAGAATAGCAAAACAAGTGTTATTGCCCCTTGCCTTTCTCTACATTTAGTCCTTCCAAATGTAAGACTTTGTGTAAAAAAGACATCTATTTGAGAAATGCCCTGTAATTCACATGCTAATATGGGCACCCCGGAATTCAGAGATGTGCAAATAACCACTGTTTCCAAACACCTTATCTTGTGCCCATTTTGGAAATACAAAGGTTTTCTTGATACCTAGTTTTCACTCTTTATATTTCACCAAATGAATTGCTGTATACCCGGTATAGAATGAAAACCCATTGCAAGGTGCAGCTCATTTATTGGCTCTGGGTACCTAGGGTTCTTGATGAACCTACAAGCCCTATATATCCCTAATACCAGAAGAGTGCAGCAGACATAAAGGTATATTTCTTTAAACAATATGACATCGCAAGAAAAAGTTACAGAGTAAAACGTGGAGAAAAATGGCTGTTTTCTCACCTCAACTTCAATATTCTTTTATTTCAACTGTTATTTTCTGTAGGAAACACTTGCGGGATCTACACAAATTACCCCTTGCTGAATTGAGAATTTTGTCTACATTTCAGAAATGTTTATCTATCCAGCATTGGTTTCACAACCATTTCTGCCACGAACTGGAAGGAGGCTGAAAGCACAAAAAATAGAAATGTGGGGTATGTCCCAGTAAAATGCCAAAATTGTGTTGAAAAATTGGGTTTTCTAATTCAAGTCTACCTGTTCCTGAAAGCTGGGAAGATGGTGATTTTAGCACCATAAACCCTTTGTTAATGCCATTTTCAGGGAAAAAAAGACAAGCCGCCTTCTACAGCCCTTTTTCCAATTTTTTTGAAAGAAACAAAATTTACGCTGTATTTTGGTTAATTTCTTGGTCTCCTTCAGGGTAATCCACAAAGTCTGGGTACCTCTAGAATCCCTAGGATAATGGAAGAAAAGGACACAAATTTGGCATGGGTAGCTTATGTGGAGAAAATGTTATGAGGACCTAAGCGCGAACTGCCCCAAATAGCCAAAAAGAAGGCTCAGCACAGGAGGGTAATTTTTTTGTCATACCTAGGCACAGAATTCCACACTGAATTAATGAGTACCATCCGTGCGGGGATTTCCACTTGGATCTTAAAATAAATCTCCATGGGTGGAGATCCTGCCAGGAAATCTCTTTTTACCAATATACCCCCCTAGTTATTGAGCAATCACCACTGATCTGCACCACTTCTCTGAAAATAGTTTAAGCTCGTATGTGCCTATCATAAGAATGGGAAAGCTGAGTCTGCTTTGGCGGAAATTGAACTTGTGTGAGGTCCGCATCCACTGCTGGTCAACGTACACAGGACAGCCCAGAGACATAAACCAACGTGGCTTTCTTATAGCTATTTGCTTTTCAATTTCCCTCAGATATGGTGAACAGCAAATAGACAAATAGTGGATCAAAGCCTGTTAAAACGCGTTAAAATATTTGCGTGGGCACAATGTTGATTTTCATGGCGGTTTATGTGATTTCTAGCAACAATTCGTCAGTGGGAGTAGATCGATTCCACCAGCACACATTTACTATTATGAACAAGTAATGATTGATTTAAGCTCACAATAGAATCAATAGCCTCATTTCTCATTTTTGTAGTTAATGGCAATATTGTCAGATTCCAGAGTGCATGCTGTCCAAATATTGTCATAGTTTTCATACATCATATAATAGCCCTTTTGTGCTCTCCATTTAAAACATGGAGAAATTATCTTTTCTTGGGGGGTGGAGGGGCACCCTGTAAGTCCTGTACCGGTTGCCTAGACTGCCCTCTATTTTTTTGTTTATAGATTTGTATAATTTGATGCTGGTAAACTTTGATCAATACACACCTTTTCATCTCCAGAGTAGGGTTTAATGGAAAAAAGACAACAATTAAATCTTACCGCGTCAGTGTGATTAGGAAAGCGACCTTGTTTTTTTAACTACCGCTTCTATCGCCGTTTGTAAGCAATGTAATTAACAAGAATTACTATTAACAAAATTAATGGTAGGAAATCTCAGGAACAGAATTTTATGTGTGATGAATTGTGAGGTAACAAGTCCAGCTACAACCTGAGTTAATCCCTGGATTGGGTAATAAATCACGAGTATGTTCATTGATTGCATTTTTATATGTATTTATTGGAAACGACAACAGCGTTTGGACAAGAAGCAGTGTGCAAACAACAACAAGCTCATGGTAGACAGGTCAGTGACTGTTTGGGGGACTAAGCTCTAGAAAGGATAGGAGATAAGGTGGACGATTAGTGGTCAACAATACAAACAGCACATGCATTTATCTCAAACTTCGGGGCATATTTATACTCTGTTTGCACCGGATATGCGTCATTTTTTTAACGCAAATCTGGCAGAAACCTAACTCCATATTTATATTTTGGCGCTAGACATGTCTAGCACCAAAATATTGGCATTAAAGTCATTTTTTGCCTACCGAAAAACACACCTGGAGGACACCTAAGGATGGGGGGACCGATCCCAGGTAAGTCCAGGTAAGTATTTTTCTTTTTCTCAAAGTGCCATGGGGGGCCTAACTTGGGCCCCCCTACATGGCACTGTGCCCAATGGCCATACCCAGGGGACATAAGTCCCTTGGGCATGGCCGTTGGGCTTGGGGGAATGTCTTGACTGAGACAGGAGTCATGTCCATGGGGTTTTAATGTAAAAAATGACGCTAGTCTGGGCAAATGCATTTTTTTTGCCTCTGCCTGTACCAGCGTCATCCTCTGATGCTAAACCCCCTGTTCCCCCTAAGCCTCCTCTACCTGGCTAGCGTCCTTTTCTATGACGCTAGCCGGACCTTTACCGCCAGCTAGCAACTTACCATAGATATAATGCCCGGCCGGCATCTTGGTATCGCGCTAGCCGGCAGTAAACTTTTTGACTCTGAACTGCGTTAGCGTAGTTCAGCGTCTAAAAGTATAAATATGGGCCTATGTTGCTTACAGCCTCACATATCGGCAACAGAGTAGTAGGTTAAAGTTAGATGATTAATCATTGAAGCCTTCTTTGCAGAGAAGGTATATTTTAGCATGCTCTTTATCATGCAGAACATTCTCATTCATTTATCTAAATGCTAGGGGCAGCACCAATATCCTGATGCACCCTTGGACTCTGATAAAATTGTAGGAGTAACCCCTAGCACAACTATTAGCCCCTTAAAAGTCTCCTAGTTACTGCTAATGAATGAAAGATCTTTGGAAGGTAAATAGGACACCGAGTGCCCTATTGCTGCCTTTATAACCCTTCAGACAAGGGGGACTTGCCAGTGAGGACGTGCCACAGGGCAAGCCATGGATAGCTGCTGATACCCAAAGCTACAAAGTACATTCAGGGATTAATTTAAAGAAAGTAGCACTGCACCAAGTGGAGCGCCACTCTCCTTGCACTCCTTAGCGCTTCACTAACACCACTATATGGCGCACCATGGTGGTAGTTAAGGAACTAGCGTAAAAAAATGTTGACACTAGTTCAGTGCTTTGCAGGAATAGCATAACAATTGTTGATGCTAAACCTGCAAAGCCCATTGAGACCCATTGCAATCAATTGTGTGCCTCCTTTTATCGCCTGCTCTGAGCAGGCATTAAAAGTGCAGAAAAAAATGATGCAAAGAAATCTCCTAGATTTCTTTGTGCTATTTTTTTGGCCCCTCTATTGGGGGAATGCCCCCTTTGCATACATTATGCCTGGTGCAGGCATAATGTAGCGCAAAGGGTTACAAAGTGGCGCAATGCATATATATCGCCACGTTTTAAATTTGGCACTTCAATTTTGGCCTTGTTGTGCCACATTACCATAAAAAAAATTATGCTAATGTGGTGGAAGGAGGCGCTAAGGGCTCTTAAATCTGCCCAGACATTACATTATCTCATAAGGGTTTCAGAGAGGTGGTTGGTGGTTGTGCTGTTAACGATTTCAAAAGCAAAAACAAAAACAAACTATGGATTAAACCCAGATCTGTGACTGGGGGTGAGTGTTTGAAAAGTCCATCATCATCCGTCATCCTTTTGTGTTTCTAAAGTTGCCCTAACTGGGGAGGGTATGCCCAGACGTGGGTCCCTTGCTCACTGTGCCACTGGATTCAAGCTAGCCTAGCTGATGAAGGGTGATACCCTGAAACCGGTCCTAGGATGCTTGTTTCCAGTCCAGGGAGGACCTGGCTTGGCAGTTCGGGCTGGACTGTTCCCATGGGGAACAGGGTCAACACTGATTTGCATATGACTGGGTCCAAACTGGAATGGCACTGTGAGCAAAAAAACTGATGGATTAAACCCAGATCTGTGACTGGGGGTGAATGTTTGATTTGTTCTGCATCCCGTCCATCAACTGTTCTTTTTGCATATGTCGCCCCAAGTGGGAAGGGCTTGCCCAGACGTGGGTCCCGTGCTCACTATGCTACCAGATTCAAGCTAGCCTGGCATAAGAGGGGTGATACCCTGAAACCGGTCCCAGGATGCTTGTGTCTGGTCCAGGGAGGACCTGGTCTGGCAGTTCGGGCTGGACGGTTCCCATGGGGAACAGGGTCAAGACTGATTTGCATATGACCGGGTCCAAACTGGAATGGCATTGTGAGCAAACAAACTGATAGATTAAACCCAGATCTGTGACTGGGGTGAATGTTTGATTTGTTCTGCATTCCGTCCATCAACTGTTCTTTTTGCATTTGTTGCCCCAAGTGAGAAGGGTATGCCCAGACGTGGTTCCCATGCTCACTATGCCACCAGATTGAAGCTAGCCTGGCTGGAGAGGGGTGATACCCTGAAACTGGTCCCAGGATGCTTGTTTCTGGTCTAGGGAGGACCTGGTCTGGCAGTTCGGGCTGTGGAACAGGGTCAAGACTGATTTGCATATGACTGGGTCCAAACTGGAATGGTATTGTGAGCAAAAAAACTGATGGATTAAACCCAGATCTGTGACTGGGGGTGAATGTTTGATTTGTTCTGCATTCCGTCTATCAACTGTTCTTTTTGCATTTGTCGCCCCAAGTGGGAAGGGTATGCCCAGATGTGGGTCCTGTGCTCACTATGCCTCCAGATTCAAGCTAGCCTGGCTGAAGAGGTAGATAGATTAAACCCAGATCTGTGACTGGGGTGAATGTTTGATTTGTTCTGCATTCCGTCCATCAACTGTTCTTTTTGCATTTGTCGCCCCAAGTGGGAAGGGTATGCCCAGACGTGGGTCCCGTGCTCCCTATGCCACCAGATTTAAGCTAGCCTGGCTGAAGAGGGGTGATACCCTGAAACCGGTCCCAGGATGCTTGTTTCTGGTCCAGGGAGGACCTGGTCTGGCAGTTCGGGCTGGACTGTTCCTATGGGGAACAGAGTCAAGACTGATTTGCAGATGACTGGGTCCAAACTGGAATGGCATTGTGAGCAAAAAAACTTATCGATTAAGCCCAGATCTGTGACTGAGGGTGAATGTTTGATTTGTTCTGCATTCCGTCCATCAACTGTTCTTTTTGCAGTTAACGATTTCAAAGCAGTTTATAGGCCTCTGCTATTTTCTGACTGCCAGCTGATCTAGTGTAGAGTTGTATAGGCCAGCTGGCTGACCTGGTGAAGAGTTCTATGTTGTGTATAGGGTGCTTAGGATGAAATTTGAAAACGTTACCAATAGTGAAAGGGAGTGAAAATGGAGGCCTGTTTATAGGAGTTTGCAGTAGGCAATTTTGAAGAGGACCAGTGTTGAGATTCATATATAAATCACAAAGAAGGGAATATACATTTGATGTTATGCATATTTAGAACCTGATAGCAATATATAATGGATTCCAAGTGTATAAGAGAGCTTAAGTGTATGCCAAGAATTCTGGATAATGATGCCGGGCTAGAGTATCGGGGTTTTAAGAGACCGCGGGAAAATAGATTATATCTGGCTTGGATTAGTTCCACATGAACATGGCCCATGATTGAGACAGAGGTTTGACAAAGTTACTTCCGTCTTTACTGTTCTAATAAGAGCTGTGTTGACTGTAAACAATATTACGTTTTTACGGTGATCTGATTCAAAGAAAGTTAATCAACACATATGCTAAGATTACTGTTGTTTGTATACACAGAAAAGAGCAATAGAAGCTGAGCACGTTGATAGAGCAGAACGTGGTAACAATTTACCTGCGTTCGGACGCTCTTTAGGTCGATGAATCTTTTGACTAAGTGGGAACTCTCTGTACTCTTAATCGATCAATCACATCAAATCGATTATCAATAACGAACATAAGCAACACCTTGAACAACATAACACTTAACAATTAATCCAGAATACATTTCGGCGAACCCTGACCTTTCAGCCAGGAATAACCACACCAGTTTGTTGCAAAGTTAGTGAATTTATTTCCCTATATTAACAAAGCTAGCACAATATAGATGTGTCTCAACACCAAATGATAGACATAAATGAACATTAATAGCTGTCCATATCGTCGAAACAAGTGTAATCTATGTAGCATTTGAATCACAAGGCATTCGATAGTGGCAATGCAAAGCACTAATACGATAATCTGTAATGGGCTAATTGCGTACATTTAGTCAGCATAACAAGGTCTCCAATTGCATCGTGCGACATATGGAATCCTCGTCTAACCTCAAATTAGCATCGGCATGTGGGACTTCATGCAAAAGCAATTTAGCAACATTAATTTAGAAAACTCCTAGCTAGGGTCCTTATCAAAATCAGCAGTTGGTTACCTAAAAGAAACACAATGCAATTTTACAATTTCCTTTCATAATTACCAATTCCGATCAGCAATCAATGAATTCTTCGTCTCACAGGTATCGTTTCTCGATCAGCATAGGGCCGGGACAAAGGGGCAGGGGTGAACGGGGCAATTGCCTCACGGCGGTAAGATAATATTACTACTTCATGCAAAGGGGCAAATCAAAGTTAAAGTCTCTAGGGCAAGAATCATTAAAGTCTCTTTCTCTCGACTAGAGAAAGCATCAAAGTTTCTCAAAATGGCGTCGCAGCAAAATGGGCCATAGTAGCTACGAAGTCAAAATGGCGGGATGTCCGAAGATAGAGAGCTTCCCTCTCGTGCACCTGGGTTTTATAGACAACAGTTCAAGTCCAGTAGGGTCTCCATTGGAGGGTTCATAGGTTAGCTTCAAATTGACCAATCAAAAACGACAGTTCTCAAGCTTTTACTTAAGCATACATTATCCTTGGAGATGGGTACACAAGTTGCAACATTGTTTCTCGATTAGCTTACTCTCAGAGCCTCCATTGTCCGCACCTGCAAGTCGACCTTGAATTAAAGAGAAAATATGCCATGCTGGCACCAACTTTAAGATAAGCGCGTGAACAGTTTCTGTGGAAAAATACAGCTTCAAGCAGAAATACACGTTTAATAGCACAGTGGAAAAATACGAACATCTAAACCGTGAGACCAGGCAACTAGGCCAAAGCCTCCGCTAAAGTAATGCTAAGCTAAAACATTTCAAACAAGAAAATTGTAGCACATGATTATGATTATGTCGGATTAGTGCAATTCTAATACACCACGTTACATAAAGCACGCGTATAAATGATGGCAAACTACTCTGAGGGCACATTTTGTCCCCGTACAATCTTTATTAATTCGGTTAATGTCACACATGATTATGTCAGCACTACGTTTATGCGTTAATAAATCAAAACTTTCATTTTCTGCTTCATCAATCCCTCCTCTGATGACTACTTGTCATCACACAAATTTAGCCCACAAATTTTATCCCATTAAAATTCTGTCAGCTCCCTTTTCCTTTTAGTTCCCCTAGTTTGCTCTTTGTATTCTTCTGCCATTCTTTTCATTATTTTCTCCTCCTTTCTTCTTTTAATTTTCTCCATAATCATTATTATTCCCCTTTTTATTCCCCAAATTCCAAATACACAAATTATCACTATTAATATCCCTTCTATTATTTTCAATAATATTCCATTCCAAATTCCCCCAATCCAATGTCCCACTGAAGCAAGTCCCTTTCCAACCTTCTCCCACACTCCTGGTTCTTTCAGTTCTTTCAAATCTGCACTTTCTTTTGTTAGATTAGCAAGCATAGTTTTAATCTTCACACTATTATCAGGTATATAGGTGCAGCAGTGACGTGCACCAATCATTTTGCAAACGCCTCCATCCTTTGCTAAAAGAATGTCTAAAGCAAGCCTATTTTGAAGAGTCATAGCTCTTTCCGCTGCAAGTTCAGCATCCATCAGGATTATAGCACCTGAAAATTTTGTCAACATGTTATCCACTATAGTAGACAACTTTCTTATTTTGATGGAATTCAGCACGACTCCCAATGAAGGAATCATGGCTCCAAATATGTCACCTACCACAGCAGCTGCGGTCTCTCTTTTCTGGATACGATGGGATCCAGGTGTCTTTTCAATCATCGATATGTCATCCAGTTGATAAACCTTTGGAAACACTATACCCAAATAACATCTTCCCCACCATCCCTTTGGAAGACGATAATAGGCATTATGCCCACACATGTAATACACCCCTGGAATGACAGGGTCAAGTCCGTCCATCATGAATGTCCATTTGGCCTTAAAGATAAACGTATGTTTGCATTCACTCGCTCCTACAAAAATATTGTCATAGTAAAATTCACCTCGATATATACAAAATTTCCCTACATGCCAAGCATCTAAAGCAATTTTCCCTTGTGTCTTTATAGCAGCAAAGTCATAATTATCTACTGAAGTCCTCTTATGCAGTTCTTTTTCTAATTTCGCCTTCATTTGAGCCCTTCTATCATCTGTGCGATCTAAAAAGCTTATTTCTACAGCAGAGACGGAGCAAGTAAGGTTCTCCCTATGAGCATGAGCCGTTTCAAAAGGTTGCATCGGCTCGAAAAAGTCCCTCATAATTTTGTAATCCCAATATTTTGCAGTCTCGCTTAGCTGCGCTATTATAGGAACATAAGCAAAGGTAACATCATAATTTGAGAAAAAATACTGTATGTTAGATTGACCATAAAACCTAGACATTACTATACTACATGTAATCCCATATGTAAGAGGCATGTGGTGATAAGTCACCCCTTCCTTTACTGATGTTGGTATCTGGGTACACACATAACAATCTTTCGCATCCATAGTCTCAACATACTCTGTTAGTAAGCGATAGAAAACGTTATACGAAAGCTCTTTCTTATCATGCAAGAGCCTCTCATCCATTGCTAGTCTTTTCAATGGTGTTAGTTCAGTGACAGTAACAGGAACAATAGTAGAAGCAGCAATAGTCTCATTCTCACCCTTTCCATGCATTCCAAACACAATTGCCATTATTATTAGTACACATGTTAGTACCAAGCCTATACACACGTATTTACAATATTTCTTTCTATTGTTTTGCGTCATGATCTGTATAGAATCAGAGAGCTAGAAGCACTTATAAATGAAACTACTTAGCAATTCAGTTACAAAGCTGGACGAGCACAATGTTCACACCGTCTTCTTCAAAAGGCCAGTCACTTATCGGTTAGCAGCATTTGTCTCAATTCGGTTTAACAATGTCTCAGCTGGTTGTTTGTCTCACGTTAGATTGCAGCAAGCAATACCATTTACTTCCCTTTCAATCAACAGAGTCTATGAAACTTTTCTTTTCTATTGGTATCTCTTCTTCTTCTTCGTTCTCGATGCTTAGGGATACAAACTCATCAGTCCAATCATCGTTTACTGCATATGCCCATTCAGGACCGGAATACCTCCTGTTTGGTATCCTTTTCCTTTTCAATTTTGCTTCTCTTTTCGATTCTGCTTCGCTGGCACTCTCCTCCTTCGCCAAGTCCTTTTCTTCACTTGACGATTGTTCCACGACAGTCACTTCCTTTCTTTTCTCTTTCACTTTCGGCCTTCCTCCTTCGTTCAAACCTTCTTTACCCTTTTCTTTTATCGGTGAGATACTTAGTCTTCTTTTTGCACCGTGTCCATTTGATGGACCTGCGACCTTTTCTGTAGAGGTTTGAGCTTTTTCGTTCTGCTCTTCTTTGTCCCCACCTTCAGGGGAATCAGTCACGTTTTCCTTCTCTTTTTCTGTATCGTCTGTTTCTGGGAAAGCCCCCTTCTGCTCAGGCTCTCCTGCCTTCTCACTCTCTTCGAGCCCTTCATCACCGTTACTTTCTTCAGGCTCTGTATCACTTTCAGCTGCTTCAGGTTCCTTGTCACCTTCAGCTGCTTCAGGCTTTTTGCTACCCTCAGCGGCTTCAGGCTCTTTGTCACCTACAGCTTCGTCGTCGCTGTCTGAACTTTCTCCTTGGTCTTCCCCAAGTGAGTCGGACTCTTCGTTCTCCAATAATATCTCCTTTTCGTCTGCTGTTGCTTGTTCGCTTTCAGTTCGCTTTTGTTCTGTCTCAGCACTCGGCACCGTTTTATCAGGCACTGGTAGTTTCAGCGCTTCAACTTCCTCATCTGTGGGACACAACACCTTCTTTGTATGACTGGCGTGAATCCAGTTGGGAACCCCCGCGCACTTCACAGCGGTAGTTGTCGTCAGGATCACTTGGAAAGGGCCTTTCCAACGGGGTTCCAGACACGACTTCCTCACGTGCTTCTTTATCACAACCCAGTCACCTGCTTTCAGTGCGTGTCCTGGACCTTGGATCGGTGGCAAGGTGGTCGCTTCCACCTGGTGAGAGAAAGAGCGAACCACGTCAGCCAGACCTTTGCAGTAGTCTAACACCATATCATCTGTAATATTCAAAAGCATGTTTGCGGGAACTGCAGGAAGTCTCATAGCCCTGCCCATGAGAATTTCGTGCGGAGACAGTCCAGTTTTTCTATCAGGAGTGTTTCTCATTGACATTAGCACTAAGGGCAATGCGTCAGGCCATTTCAAATTTGTTGATGCACATATTTTCGCCATTCTTGATTTCAGCGTACCATTCATCTGCTCCACCAGTCCTGATGCCTCAGGGCGATAGCTACAGTGCAGCTTTTGCTCAATGTTCAGTGCTTCGCAAAGTAACTTCATCACCTCATTATTGAAGTGACTTCCCCTATCTGATTCTAAAGAGATCGGGAATCCGAAACGTGGTATTAACTCCCTCAATAATAGCTTGGCAACTGTAAGGCTGTCGTTTCTACGTGTGGGGTATGCCTCAATCCAATGACTAAAAATGCACACAATCACCAACACATATCTTAAACCTCCATGTACAGGCATCTCAATGAAGTCCATCTGCATACGACTAAAAGGACCGCTAGCCCTACCAATGTGGCTCGCGTTCACAACTGTTCCCTTTCCTGGGTTCATCTGTTGGCAAGTGACACATCGATGGCAAACTGCTTCTGCAGCTTGACGAAATCTGGGGTTAAACCAATCAGTTTTGAACAATCTTATCATGGCATCTCTCCCTAGGTGAGCTTGCCCATGATAGAACCGCGCAAGCTGTGATAAGAGACTATTTGGTAAAAAAAAATTCCCTCATGTGAAACCCATAGCTCATCTTGTCTCTTTATACATTGTGATTTAATCCAGGAATCCCTTTCATCCTCCCTGACATTATTCTGTAGTGCTTTTAGTTCTTCTATTGTATCTACGACCTTCAAGGCAAATGCTTCAGCTGGTTCGAGTTCTGGTTCACTTATTGTATTCCAATCATCCCTTAGCAATATACAGTTCAAGGCACAAAATCTTGCGACTTGATCTGCATAGGCGTTTCCCAGAGACACATAGTCCTGTCCTTTCGTGTGAGCACTGCACTTTACCACTGCAACTTCAGCTGGCACTTGAATGGCATGTAACAACTCCCTTATTCTCTCCCCATTTTTCACTGGGGATCCTGAAGAAGTCAGGAAACCTCTCTGTGACCACAGTTGTCCAAAGTCATGCACAATCCCAAACCCGTATTGGCTATCAGTGTAAATGGTGACTTTCATCAATGCAGACAATTGACATGCTCTAGTAAGGGCTACAAGTTCTGCTACTTGTGCAGAATAGACTCCTTGGAGCCATCCCGCTTCCAAGACCCCTGTCACAGTACATACAGCATATCCTGCTTTCAAAATTCCCACCCCATCTCTTAGACATGAACCATCAACAAAAAGAATTTGGTCATTTTCATCAAGTTTTGTATCCTTGATGTCCGGTCGGGGTTTTGTGCAAAATTCAGTCACCTGAAGGCAGTCATGCTCGACGTCTTCAGCGTTCTCAATTTCAGCATTTTCTCCAGGAAGCAAGGTAGCTGGATTCAACGTAGTGCACCTTTTCAGCTGCACATTTGGTGAGCCCAGAATAGTCGTTTCATACCTTGTGAGTCTTGCTCCAGTCATGTGCTGCGTTCGGGAGCGGGTCAAAAGTATCTCAACTGAGTGAGGGACCATGACTGTTACTGGGTGTCCCATCACTATTCCTTCACTCTGAGTGAGGCTAATACCAACTGCTGGTACGGCGCGCAAACACCCTGGGAGTGCTGCTGCAACCGGATCCAAAGTAGCTGAAAAATACGCTACTGGTCTGTTTACGCCACCATGGGCTTGAGTCAAGACAGACAAAGAACATGCATCACGTTCATGACAAAACAATGTGAAAGGCTTCGTGTAATCAGGCATACCTAAAGCTGGAGCCCTGCACATGCATTCCTTTAATTCAATAAAAGCATCCATCTCATCCCCTTTCAGTTCGATCTGATCCAAGGCATCCTTTTGAGTCAATTTCAGCAAAGGTTTTGCTAGAGACGAGAAGTTGGGAATCCACTGGCGACAGTATCCCACCATTCCCAAAAACTTCCTCACCTCCTTCCTTGTCTTTGGTGGACTCATTTGAAGTACACTGGTAATTCTTTCCTTCATTATTTTCCGTGACCCTTTCTCTATCTGGTGACCCAAGTATTTCACTTTCTTCTGACAGAACTGCAGTTTGGAAGGAGACACCTTGTGTCCATTCCCTCCCAAATGGTTCAACAGAGCAATGGTATCAGCTGTGCAGCCACTTTCTGTCTTTGATGCAACCAGTAAGTCATCAATGTACTGTACTAGGGTTGACTCGAATGGCAACTCTAACTCTTCCAAATCTTTCTTTAGGACTTGATTGAATATCGACGGTGACTCAGAAAACCCTTGAGGAATTCGACACCAACTGTATACTCTGTCTAGGAATTTGAAACAGAAGAGGAATTGGCTGTCCTCATGAAGAGGCACAGAAAAGAATGCTTGTGACAAATCGATGACTGAGAACCACTCAGCTTCGCAAGGGATCTGAAACATTATCACAGCCGGATTCGGTACGACAGGGCAGCACTTGATTATGATGTCATTTATTTTTCTCAAATCCTGTACAAGTCGGACTTTCCCACTTGGCTTTATTAGTCCCATTATCGGTGAATTACATGGGCTGCTTAATACTTCTTTCAGTACTCCCTGCTTTACGAATTCGTCAATAAGTTGGGCAACTTTCATGAGGGTATCTTGTGGCATGTGGTATTGTGGGGTCTGGGGAAAGATCGCATTGGGCTTTACCATCACTTTTACTAGTTCTACTCCTTTCATCAATCCCACCTCTTTCCCTGTCATGTCCCACACTTTCTTTCCGACTGTTTCCCGTAATTCTGCTGGGATATCTTCTTCAGTTATCATTGGTAAAAGACAAATCAGAGGATACTCTTCATCGACAGTTTCCATTTCATCGCCCTCTACACTGTCCTCTTCTTCCCCATCACTGCTCGTCTGTATTGTTATTCCCTCGTTCGAGCACATTATCGAACAACCCAACTTGCACAATAGGTCTCTTCCTAACAGTGCAATCGGGCTTGAGTCACATACTACAAACTGATGTACCCCTTGATAGTTACCAATGTTGACTGGTATCGGATCTGTTATTGGGTTCGTCAGATGCCTGTTTGCTACTCCCACCACTTGAACTGTCCTCCCTGAGAGTGGCAAATTTGGTACTTCACTGCTCTTAACAGTTGAACGTGTGGCTCCCGTGTCAACCAAGAATGAGACACGATGACCCATTACTCTTCCTTCTACATACGGACCCCTGTGATCAACTTCTAAAGATGCCGCAAGCACACAATCTCCTTCCTCTTCTGAGCTTTCACTCTCCGATACATTGTTTATTCCACTCTCACTGTGTAATGGGAACTGTTGTACTGTGCCGTTTGTGCTCATTACCTGACCCGTTACCTGTGGAGGAACCATCATTTGCTGCTGACTCATTGGTGCCAAAGGTATTTGCATTTGCTGATTAGGTACCAAAGGTAACTGCTGTTGCATCGGCTGCATTTGCGTCATCTGCACACGGGGCATCTGCATCTGCTGCGGCTGCATAGGTTGTAATCCCTGCAATTGATTTATGGTCTGAAAATTTGGGTTTAGACCTCTCATTTTCGGTCCTCTCATTGTCTGAAATGCATTGACATCATTGTTTTGCTGACCAACACCTACACCTGCACCTGCACCTTCCTGCACCACCATCGGGCACTCGCGTTTCCAATGACCTACGTTTCCGCACGCGTGACACGGCATCACCTTCTTCATTGCCTGCACACCCGTCACAACAGTGTTCAAATCCGGACCATTATTCACAAAACCTCCTCTGCCTCTGCCTCTGGCCTGTGGTTGAAACGCCATGTTTCCCTGCAACTGCGGCTGCTGTTGCTGAAACACCATGTTTCCCTGCAACTGCGGCTGCTGTTGCGGTACCTGCTGTTGGAACCCTTGCATCCCTGGCAACCCTTGCAGTCCTTGCAGACCTTGCAAGCCTGTCTGAGCCGCCTTAAGCTGCATCATCATCACCTTCTCTTTCAGCTTTTTCTGTTTCACCTCAATTTCGTCGCTACAGTATTTCGCATAAGTCAAGACTTCATCAATCGGTTTCGACTGCCAGCAGATCAAATGCGATTTTATCATCTGGCTTATCTCTGGTTTCAGCCCTTCCACAAATCTGAACACAAAATGAAGCATATCTTTCGCCTCAATTGCTTCCGTGCCACTGTAATTCTTGAACGCCTTCAACAACCTCTCATAGTAACTATGAATCGATTCTTTAGCCCCTTGGGCAGTTCGATCAATCTTCTGCCAATCCACATTTTTCGCGGCAACCTTCGTCTTCAAATGCTCAATCACCTTATAGTACAGACACATCACCATAGGTGATGGTGCACCCGTCTCTCTGTCTCTCTCTGGTTCACTTGTCGGCCAACCTACAGCTCTTTTGCAATCCTCCCACAAATCTGCCGGAACCACAATCTCGAATAAAGTGTTCAGGTCTTCCCAGAGACATTTGGCAAGCTTCACAAACCTATCAGTCTGTTGATACCATTCGATCGGCTTCTCCCTCAGTTTGGGAAAATCATTCGTAAAAGACTGAATATCGCTCCTGTGCCATGGTACATGTACTAATTTTCCCCCTGCTGTCTCCCTCATTGGTAACATGGTTACGGTCTCGCTGCTCTGCGGTCTTTTCTCATTGTGTTCTGTAGCACTGTCCCTCCTCTTATCCTTCCTCTTTACCCATCTGCTTTCCCACTTGTCTAAGCACCTCCACACTTGGGCACTCTGCAACAATTCTCTAAGGTGTGCCTTCATGCCTGCTGATCTCATGTGTTCAAAATCTGTGGTCCCAAAATCCAACCTATAGCTCCTGCTCAAGTGTTTCGTCTTGCCTATGTCAATCCCGTTCCTGTCTGCTACTTCCTGCAAACTTTTATGTACCTTGTTTACTTCTTTCGTGATCTTTGGACATAGATACCTCAACTCCTCTTCCGTGTAGGATTCTAACCTGTTCACACCCATATTCCCTTCCACCAATTCTTGTGCTTCCATGTTCAGCCTCATCCTGCTCAAGTAATCGTCTCCTTTCCCACTGTCTGAACTTTGTGTGGAATTTAAACTGTTGAACCACTGTGTCAGCTGTTGCGCATTTACCCCCATCAGTGTAGCATTCACATCGACTGCCATCGATGGTTGCGGCAACTTTTCAGTGTTCGATGTTAATGGTATTATCAGTGGGGGGCTCAACCTCACCAGTGTTGACTGAGCGCATACGGGACTAAACTCCATCAAGGACCCAGACCCAGTTGGCTGAGTCGCTATCGGAGTTATCCCTGGAGTGTTTTCTATGCACCTTCTTTCCGTCCCATTCAGCAGCATTGGTCCCTGACTGCTCATACCTAAGTTAGGCTGACTATACAAAGGTACCACTGGGCCTACGGTAATGGGCAGTGATATTGCATCTGGATTCTGTCCATTTCCCATATTCTGAGGCATGTTCATCCCCATATTATGGGCCATCATTGCCGGCATGCCCATCTGACTCCCCGTCATTTGAGCATGAACGTTCCCTCCCTGCATCTGCTTTTGAGGCATCATAAACTGAGTTGATTCAGCTTGTGCCATTGTTGGGTTGTAACCATTCTGTACGCCCCTTACGGTTGGATCTAGAATCATCCCTCCATTGTTGTCACTGCTGTAGTACCCTGGCATCTGCGGCTGATAATGTTCTGCTGGTTTCAACACGGGCACATCTGGATACATTCTCCTGACCTGCGGTATCTGTGGGGTGAGCAGTAAGCTCGGATCCTTAGATCCCGATGGTACTCCTGTATTCTGCGTTTCACTGTTCTGTACCGATGCCGGAGGGGCAGAACTGGTACTTGGACCTTGTCCATTCTCTGCATAAGGCGGTGGACGGTCGTTCAGCAATTGCATTATCAACTCCTCGTCCTCTAACTCCTCTTCTCTTCTCAACTTTTCCTCGTCCTCTTTGTCCTTGGAACACTTCCTGTCTGTCTTACAGGTAGCTTTCTTACCTGTCTCCTCTTCATCCTTAGTAATTGCGGGGAACAATTTTATTCCCTGCAATACATCTGACCTCCACACCTTCTGCGCATTATCCCACCTAGCATCCGCTAGTGTCTTTTCTACCTTCCTCATCCTTGTTTCAAACTTGTTCTTCTGTTGCTGTCTAGCCATGAGTTCCCAGATTGCTAGGGCCTCAAACTGTGCTGGCCTTGGAGGCACCTTCATGTCATACATCGTAAATCTCAAATTCTCTAGGACCCTTATATTGAATGTCCCATGTATCGGGAATGCTACGCTCCCATGTTTCTCTGTCCACTTGTGCCATTGCTTTAGCCAAAGACACGGAGCTGCCCCTTTTTCCTCCATTACAATGTAAGCTGGTGTGCCCTCAGGCGGCGTCTCCTCCCCTACGCTCGCTTTGATGTAAGACTCTCCCTTCATCGCGCTCCTGAATGCTTTAAGGAATTTCATTTTCTCGTCTTTTAATTCACAAAGTTTATAATCAATAGGTCACTTTTATTCCACAAAATTTGTAATCAATAGGTGACTTTAATTCCCGGAATACTCTTCACCTGCCTTTCCCCTTCCAATCGAGTCCCACGGACTGCGTCCAATCCGTGCGCGACCCTTCTCTCCAACCAACCTATCCCAGCGCGGCTCTTAGTGACGTCACACTCACACACACTGCGGCTGACAAAGCCTCGCGGCTAGTCCTCCTTCACTCAGTTCCTCCCGTAACAACTTTTTGCATGTATCGCGAGCTACCAAAAACTAAAACAGATCTGTCGGTTTACTACAGGAAGGGTAACGTAATCGCTTCAGGACCTTAGGGACCTTTCACTAACCTCGGCCACTATTCGATCTCTTTCACCAGCCTCGGCCGCTATTCGGTCTTTCTCAGTCCCCACATTCGCAAGCAAATCTGACCCGCAGACCTACTCTCAACTTGTCAATGATCTGTTCTAGTGCACTTAGAATCTTGTCAAAGCCCGAAGTCGAAGTTTCTATCACTCCCTAACACACGTACCCACTAGTTGACCACGCCCGATCAACCTACTAAACCGCCCAGACCACAACATGGATCAACATACTCCGGAGTCTCTTGACCTCGCATGGCCCGTCTCAACAACAACAACCACGTGGACCTTTTTATGCACGAAGCGCCAGACGCACATGAAGTTCGACGACTTCCCTACTCTCACACTCGGAGCCGCACCTCCGCTAACTCTATGAAGTTCGACGACTTCTCTACTTCTACACTCGGAGTCGCACCTCCGCTATCCTTAAAAAGAAAATCCTCGCAACCTTTTCACACACCCTGCGGCAATAAGCTGTGCAAGCGCAAAACCCTAACTTCACTCATACCATCACTAGTACTGCCAACGCTGTTTCCACATCTCCTTTCTCTCCATTCGCAAGCTTCGAGATCCCGGGAAAGTCGCGGTGGACCTAGCCCATCATCATCTTTTCAATTATTTTCATCCAAGAAAATCTAATTCAACTTTCCGAATGAGGCCTCAAATGCGTAACCGCTAACCCGACACCATGTACTTTAATAGTACAGGGTCCCAAAAGACGTAACCGTCCTCTGCTACCATCTACTGATAGAGCAGAACGTGGTAACAATTTACCTGCGTTCGGACGCTCTTTAGGTCGATGAATCTTTTGACTAAGTGGGAACTCTCTGTACTCTTAATCGATCAATCACGTCAAATCGATTATCAATAACGAACATAAGCAACACCTTGAACAACATAACACTTAACAATTAATCCAGAATACATTTCGGCGAACCCTGACCTTTCAGCCAGGAATAACCACACCAGTTTGTTGCAAAGTTAGTGAATTTATTTCCCTATATTAACAAAGCTAGCACAATATAGATGTGTCTCAACACCAAATGATAGACATAAATGAACATTAATAGCTGTCCATATCGTCGAAACAAGTGTAATCTATGTAGCATTTGAATCACAAGGCATTCGATAGTGGCAATGCAAAGCACTAATACGATAATCTGTAATGGGCTAATTGCGTACATTTAGTCAGCATAACAAGGTCTCCAATTGCATCGTGCGACATATGGAATCCTCGTCTAACCTCAAATTAGCATCGGCATGTGGGACTTCATGCAAAAGCAATTTAGCAACATTAATTTAGAAAACTCCTAGCTAGGGTCCTTATCAAAATCAGCAGTTGGTTACCTAAAAGAAACACAATGCAATTTTACAATTTCCTTTCATAATTACCAATTCCGATCAGCAATCAATGAATTCTTCGTCTCACAGGTATCGTTTCTCGATCAGCATAGGGCCGGGACAAAGGGGCAGGGGTGAACGGGGCAATTGCCTCACGGCGGTAAGATAATATTACTACTTCATGCAAAGGGGCAAATCAAAGTTAAAGTCTCTAGGGCAAGAATCATTAAAGTCTCTTTCTCTCGACTAGAGAAAGCATCAAAGTTTCTCAAAATGGCGTCGCAGCAAAATGGGCCATAGTAGCTACGAAGTCAAAATGGCGGGATGTCCGAAGATAGAGAGCTTCCCTCTCGTGCATCTGGGTTTTATAGACAACAGTTCAAGTCCAATTGACCAATCAAAAACGACAGTTCTCAAGCTTTTACTTAAGCATACATTATCCTTGGAGATGGGTACACAAGTTGCAACATTGTTTCTCGATTAGCTTACTCTCAGAGCCTCCATTGTCCGCACCTGCAAGTCGACCTTGAATTAAAGAGAAAATATGCCATGCTGGCACCAACTTTAAGATAAGCACGTGAACAGTTTCTGTGGAAAAATACAGCTTCAAGCAGAAATACACGTTTAATAGCACAGTGGAAAAATACGAACATCTAAACCGTGAGACCAGGCAACTAGGCCAAAGCCTCCGCTAAAGTAATGCTAAGCTAAAACATTTCAAACAAGAAAATTGTAGCACATGATTATGATTATGTCAGATTAGTGCAATTCTAATACACCACGTTACATAAAGCACGCGTATAAATGATGGCAAACTACTCTGAGGGCACATTTTGTCCCCGTACAATCTTTATTAATTCGGTTAATGTCACACATGATTATGTCAGCACTACGTTTATGCGTTAATAAATCAAAACTTTCATTTTCTGCTTCATCAACGTGGATGGGGAAGACGATATTGTCAGCCTTTTTGTTTGGGTATTTCATTAAACTGTGTGTTAGTACCTTAGATGAGCACACGTTTATAGCTACAAGGCACAAAACCCAGTGCTAGCAAATTTATGTGGCAATCAAATGAGCTATTCTGTTGTCACTTTGAAATCCTCACTGAGGCTCAAAACTAAATGACAAGTATCAGGTGAACCCGTGTACATTGCTTTACATTGTGGACCAGTTGAGTAGAGGTTGTGGCCTGCTCATTTGCCGCACTTGACAAAGCAATAACACTTTTGAAAAGTGATTTGTTACCCATCAATTCTCTCTGACGTTTGGGTGTTGCCCTGCACAAAAAAAACTAGATGTACCATATTATAAACGTACTCTGCCCTTTTTTTCCCCATTCCAAACCTCTCTGCTAAGTTGTCCCCGCAGTCAGTAAAGAACCGATCTGCATGGGTTCAGGTTTTATATGTAGAGTTTAGAAAGAGGCCTCTTTTACATAGGGGGTCATTCTGACCCTGGCGGTCGGCGGTGAAGCGGCGGTAAGACCGCCAACAGGCTGGCTGTCTTTTTTCATGTATTCTGACCATGGCGGTTACCGCCATGGTCAGCCGCCGCTTCACCGTTCCGACCGCCACGGCGGTAATGACCGCCGGGCTGGAGACCTGGGTCTCCAGCCCGGCGGTCGTCACATACCGCCAGCGGTATTCCAACCCGCCTGACCCCGGCTTACCGCCATGGATTTCATGCGGTTGGGGACCGCCATTCAATCCATGGCGGTAAGCACTATCAGTGCCAGGGAATCCCTTCCCTGGCACTGATAGGGGTCTCCCCCACCCACAACCCCCACCCGACTCCCTCCCCTACCCCCCCACCACCCCTGCCACCCCCAAAAGGTTGCAGGACCCCCGTCCCCCACCCCGATCCCCAACATATACACACACATACACACATACAGGCACGCATTCATGCACATACACACACCCCCCCGCAGTCATGCACGCATTCATGCACATACACACCCCCGCAGTCATGCACGCATTCATGCACATACACCCCCCCGCATTCATGCACGCATTCACACGCCCCCTCAATATACACACACGCACACCCCCATGCACGCACACAACTCACAACACCCCCCAACCCCCCTTCCCTAGCGGACGATCACCTTACCTGTTCCTGGTGATCCTCCGGGAGGGAACGGGCAGCCCCGCCGACACCGCGACGCCAACAGAACACCGCCACAGCGAAACACAGGTCGTGATTCGCTGGGCGGTGTTTTGTTGGCGTGGCGGTGGAGGTGGAGCTACCTCCACTTCCCCGCCTGCCGCCAGTATGGCTTTTGGCGGCTCTTCGTCCGGAAATGGGCGGAGCGCTGCCAACAGTCAGAATGGCCCATGCGGAAGACCGCCAGCACTGGCGGTCTTCCGTACGGCGGTCCCTCGGCGGTCTATTGAAAAGACCGCCGAGGTCGGAATGACCCCCATAGTCTCTTCTCCAAAAGATAACTCCAAGCTCCACACAGTTGTGATTCAATTTTCTCTTCATCAAGCAGTGGTGCAAATAGAGCATTAAGGGGCATATTTTATGATGCCCCTAGTGCCACCTTGCACCACACTTGCGTAATTTTATGCAAATGTGGCAATAATGTGGCATTTCCCATGCTCCATATTTACAAAGTGGGGCAATGCAAGCATTGCGCCACTTTGTAAACCCTTGCGTCACATTATGCCTGCACCAGGCATGATGTATGCAGGGGGAGCGTTCCCAAGTAGGGAGGCCCAGAAAAAATGGAACAGTGAAATTTACCAGTTTTCTCTGTGCATTTTTTAGCGCCAATATTAACGCCTGCCTTAGGCAGGCGTTAAGATGATGCTCTCATTGAAAACAATGGGCCTCCCTGTGCTTTGCTACATTAGCGCCATCATTTATGGCACTAACCCAGCAAAGTGCCACATTAACACCATAAATTATTACACTAATGTGGACACGACTTTCATGGTGCGCCGTATTGTAAATATGGCGCACACATGGTGTCATTAGGGGGACCCAATGGGGCACTAGAAAAGTGGCGCATTATTAATGATGCACCACTTTTCCCTGAATATGCCCCTAAGTTTCTCAACTGTTAACAAGCATGTGATGTGAACTTTGCTCTTAGCTAACACATCTTTTATCTCCTTCTCAATCCACAATAAGGAATGTATCTTAGTTACATTTTGTGCTCTGGCATATCCAATTCCACTATTAAGCACTGGATTGATGAAACATAAAGGACTGTGCACGAGTAACCATGTGTTGAGTCCAGAGATATATTGTTGATTGCCCAAGCGAAAGGCATTTCCTGGAGGTTACACTGGAAGACTTTCTAGCAATGCAAGACTGGATTATGTTCCTGTAAAAATAGAAGCAGCATTCCTGGGCAAACATATTATAACACCAACCAGAACTGGGCATCCAGAAGTTCTGTCACCCAGACATACAAAATGCAACTAAACTTGGGTCAGGAATATGTTACGTTTCTGCAGATCCACACTATAACCTTCTGGGGTTTCCAAACACTCAGTCTGGAACTCCCACAGAAAGCCTTGAAAGTGAGGTAGGGGCCCTGATGAATAGAATACCTCTTGATTTCTGAGGGGCAGTGACTGAGGTGACTGATACAAACAGCACCTGCTGTTGGTCAACTCTTGAACTCAGAGTGACCTTCTGTGCCTGTGACATATCTACGTTCACGGTTAAGGAAATGGCCCAAACAATATCTGCTAGCAAGGAAGGGCTATGGAGGAGTCTTTGAAATCATTATTAATTTAATCGAACTGTACAAAATCCAGGTAGATGGCTGGACACCCAAGACTGGGTGACAGAAAAGCAGGATTGGAGTTAGCCAATATTTGTGCTTGAAAATACTTTTACCTGGAGTTGTGTGTCATCAGGGTCATTGAGGATCTTGATTCCCAGCATGATCAAGTGGACTTCCAGATATTTGTTATAGACATTAAAAGACAAAAAAACATTGGCGAGGGAATAGATCCTTGGGCTTCTGTATGTCACCCGTTGTTGCTTTGATCTGGAAAGTATGCTCTGAACCAGTTGATGCTGGTTTGGATAATGACAAATGAGGAAGACCACACTTTTGCAGAGTCAATCAGTCAAGAAAATGTACAGTGGGGTCTGAAGACTGACGTTGTGGAAAGATGTCTTGAGGAGAAGCTCAGCTTGAGGAAGGGATCACCATACATATCATGGGAGGTGTGTTCTCCATAACTTGAATAGCTGTGGTGGTGTTGCTTCTGTGTGGTTTGAAACCTGAAAGGTAGTCATGGAGGAAGGAGTAGTCATTGATTTGTTTTGCAGTTGAAGTGGCAACTGCTTTGTCAATAATCCTTGCACAGATGGGTAAGTGTTTCACTTTTCTATAGCTGGTAGGTTGTCAGGATTGATATTTGCAATGTTCAGAAACAGGAGTGTTTGTTCTCTCTAAGCATGCTGGAAAAGAACCCCTATACAAGAGTGACATTTAATAATGAGTAGCAGTCTAACTGTTCTAGGGGGAGACTCATTATGCTGATGGATAGGAAGTGTTTGTCTTCTTATTTGATAGCTCTGACGTGTCAGAGGTGGAGTCTCCAGCCTTATTATAGTGGCACAGAGGAGACCGTTCTGAACAAATACATTTGCAAACACAGTGGACAGCAGGGTAGACAAGGGGCAATCAGTCTAAAAGAAGGTCAAAGTCTTGCAGAACACATGCCAAGGTAACTCCTGTCTGCAACACAGCGGCAGTGCTTATTCCACAGTCCCTTTTTTGCCAGTCTAGCAGAACCTAAAGTCCCCTGAGCGCAGGGCATGACAGGCATTTTGGATACAGGCATATAAATACCACACTTTGAGGTCCTTCTGAGTTAAACACGGTCTGGACAGGAGAGCCAGGAGACCCAAGAGTTCCAGAGAAGTTCAGTGACCTAGTGAGTAGCCATCACAACTGAGCCTTGAAACCAGAACACATCACAGCATCCCAGGAACCATAACGTATAAGACAGAAAGAATTGGCTTAGTAAACATCTCCTTTTAAGCAACTGCCAAATCCTAGAATTCAGAGACCACAGACACTCACATACTATCCAATACAATACAAGCAATTTGTAGAGCGCACAGCTGCCTCCAGAGAGGCATCCCAGCACTAGCTGCATAGGTCAAAAGAAAAAGAATTAGACTGCAGAATTAAGAAGAAATGCTTTTGGATTTTTTTTTTTTTATTGCTTCCGATGGAGCATGCCGATGGTTGATTGGATGGGCATTCCATATCTTTGCAGTAGGGAAAGCAAAAGATCTTCCCCCCTCTTCTTGATGTGTGCACCCGAGGAGTCTGACGTTGTCTTTGACAGCTTGATCTCAGAGCTCAAGATTGACAGTAGGGCTAAATTCTGTTTCTTAAATATACAGGACCTCTAAGGTCCACAACTTTAAAGGCCAAGGTGAGCACCTCAAATTGTACTAGCTTAACAAT
Organism: Pleurodeles waltl; assembly: GCF_031143425.1. NCBI lineage: Eukaryota > Metazoa > Chordata > Amphibia > Caudata > Salamandridae > Pleurodeles > Pleurodeles waltl. Next base: position 204,162,523 of record NC_090438.1, on the reverse strand, counting down.
AGGCAGCCACTGAAGATGTCAAAGAAGGGACATTACTGATTGAAAAACAGGAATTTTTTAAATCAGTCAGGATGCCGCGGTTTGCACAATTTGTAAATGATGCAGTAGGTAAGCAGGTAAGCCTGGATAAAGACTATTGGCGTAGTCCAGTTTGGACATCACTAAAGAGTGAACAATGGTCATACGATGTCCTTGGGCAAAAGATGTAACATTCTCTTTAGAGTTTTAAGAGTAGAAAAGCAGCTGGCCGATACAGCTTTTACTTGAGGAGCAAAGGAAAGATCAGAGTTAAAAATGATCCCAAGGTCCCTGGCAGTTGAAGCTGGGGAAGGAGAAACTCAAGCTCCGAAGGCCACCAATTGCATGAGTCAGGATGGCACACAGTGCCAAAAAGGAGGACCTCTGTTATATCAAAGTTAAGCCTGAGGTAGTTATTACACAACCAATCTTCCACAGACATTAAGCCCATTTTAAAGGAGTTGAGGGCTAGAAAATCCTTCTCATGGAAGGGTAAGGGCAATTGGGTGTTGTCGGCATAGGAAATCACCCTGACACCACAGGTTTCAGCTAGCCTTGCTAGCGGCTCTAGTTAAACATTAACAAGAGTCAGGCTCAGAGCAGATCCCTGTGGCACTCCGCACTGCAGTGTTTTTTTTAGAGTAGGAAGAGGGACATAACAGGAATGATTGTGTCCTGTCCTCCAAGAAAGACTTAAATCACACAAAGGCCTGACCTTGTATCCCTAGGGTTCTAAGCCTACCCAAAAGAATCTCATGGACTACCATGTCAAAAGCTGAAGATAAATTTTGAAGCACTACCATGGTTGCAGATTTTGGTTGAGATTCTCTTTTATAAATTCAGATACTTCCAGCAAGGCTCACTCTGTGCTGTATCTAGCCCTAAAGCCAGATTGAGAGTCATGTAAAAGATGGTTTGACTACAAAAAATGTGACAGTTGTCTGTTAAAACTATATCTCCATCCACGGCGCCTGATAACTCTAACAAAACAGGTAGAAGTGTCACTGTTAAAGAGGATTTAGAGATTTTGGCCCTCATTACAACCCTGGCGGTCGGCGATAAAGGGGCAGTAATAGTGGCAACAGGCCGGCGGGAAAAAAAATGGAATTACGTCCATGGCGGAAACCGCCAACACAGACAGCCCCTTTAACACTCCGACCGCCACAGCAGTAGAAACAAACAGCGCAGCGGTAACCGCCAACAGACAGGTGAAAGTCGATGTACCGCCCACACCAACGCCATCAAAAGCAGGGTGGAAACAGTACACAGAAGAGAAACCACTCACCTCTCGACACTCAAAGAACAACCAGGACGCCATGGAGCCCGAGTTACAGGTCCTGCCGATGCTGTTCTACCTCCTCATCTATTAGGAACATCACAAACGACGACGGTGAGTACTGCACCTAGCACACTGGGGAGGGGAGGAGGGAAAAGAGAGTGACACACGCACACAACAACACACACACACATATCCAATCACATCACAGAAACACCCCGTCACCCCCTGGAAGAACGCAAGGACCAAATGAAATGAGTTTAACAAGTGTAATATTCGAACAATCAGATAGTCCAAGATAACTTTAAATCATCAGTATATACAAATATTAACAGCAAGTACACAAGTCCGCACACTGTCCCATTAAATGTCCGTGGACTATTGGTCCTAAAAAACATGGGCAAAGCCCACACATGACAACTGCCTCAAAATGGAGAGAACACTGCAGGGGCATCAGGTCGAAAAAACACAGGCACCTGAGGAGGAAGGGGGGGGGGACCTCAGCTGGATGATGGGACGATGCCACTGCTCCTCGAGGGGGCTCCATGCCCACTGCTTGGTCTTGGGGAGTGCAAAGCCACAATCTCTCAAGTCTCTCAAGTGGGTGGGTTGCCCACTGCATGGTTCTGGAGAGTACAAAGCCACAGGCTCTCAAGTCTCTCAAGTGGGTGGGTTGCCCACTGAATGGTCCTCGGGAGTACAAAGCCACAGTCTCCCAAGTCTCTCATTTGGGTGGGTTGCCCACTGCTTGGTCCTGGGGAGTGCAAAGCCACAGTATCTCAAGCCTCTCAAGTGGATGGGTTGCCCACTGCTTGGTCCTGAGGAGTGCAAAGCCACAGTCTCTCAAGTCTCTCATTTGAGTGGGTTGCCCACTGCTTGGTCCTGGGGAGTGCAAAGCCACAGTATCTCAAGTGGATGGGTTGCCTACTGCTTGGTCTTGGGGAGTACAAAGCCACAGTCTCTCTAGTGGGTGGTGTCTTCCACTGGTTCTGGAGGGGGGGTGTTTCATCCTGCTAAGGACTGGGTTAGTGGATGCTTTTCTCCACTGGTTCTGGAGGGGGCTTTGTGCCCAGAGGGCTTCATCCTGCTAAGGACTGGGTTAGTGGATGCTTTTCTCCACTGGTTCTGGAGGGGGCTTTGTGCCCAGAGTGCTTAATCCTGCTAAGGACTGGGTTAGTGGATACTTTTCTCCACTGGTTCTGGAGGGGGCTTGGTGGCCAGTGATGCTGCACCAGGGGTGTGGCAGTTCCCATTCCCTCACCTGGGTGTCTGAGCCACGAGATATTCCGATAACAGGTAGCATGATACTCCATGGAGGCAGAGCCACACTCTACCTTGCAAACTGCTGGTAGTGCCAGTGCTGGTGGTTGTGCCTCATGTAGTGTGTGCAGGGTCCAGGACGTCTCCTGCAGCCTTGGACGGCTGCCCACTGTGGATGGTGCTGATGTCTGCTGTAGTGGCACTGCCTGGGCACATCGCGGGGCAGGTGGCGGTGGCTGCCGTGGTGTATGCGGCGGGGATGCTGCCGGTGGTGCCCATGGTGCAGGTGTCTGTAGTAGTGGAGGGAGACACCAGGCCGTCTCCTGCAGCCTCGGAAGGTTGCCCACTGGGGATGATGCTGGTGACTGTAGTTGTGGCAGCTGCCGTGCAGGTGGCGGTGCAGGTGGCAGTGCAGGTGGCGGTCGATGCAGTGGTGCTCACTGCGGTACAGGTTGCTGGGCTGTCTTGAGAAATGGGGGTCACCAGTCCCTCACCCGGAGGCTCCGTGCCCTGAGGTGACTTTCCTTTGCTCTTGTGTCCCTTCCCCACCTTGGAAGTCGCTGCTGGGACCTTGGCACTGTCCTCTTTGGTTCTAGATGAGGCCTTGCTGGGTGGGTGGTGCGGCTTTTCTCTTCTGCATGCTGGCCCCTTATTTACCTTGGCAGGTGGCGGAATAGGGTGGTCCTTAGCCTCAGTAGGTGGCACACACTGGCAGCCCTTATGGGTTCCCCCTTCGATCCTCCCAGACTTGTAGGGACCAGAGTGGACGACGATGTGGTGGCTGAGGTGCTGGTCTGGGCTCTAGACAACCTGGCCCTAGGGGTAGCATGGGGGGAGGTGTAGGGAAGTGGTCAATGCTAGCCAGGAAACGTTTTTTTAGACACACTGGGATGGGAAGATGGAGGGGGTTTGGGAGTGGAGGAAGATGTAGTGGTTGTAGGAGATGTACGTCTGCTGAGTTTGGTTGTAGGTGCATGGGTTGGAGGCTGTTGTGAGGCGAATGGCTGTTGAGTTGGTGTGTGCCGGCGTTTGTGTGCTTTGGGAGGAGGGCTCACAGACACACTGGGAGAGGACACAAGGGACGTCTGAATGGTATTGGGGTGGTGATTGCACATGAGCGGTGTGTAGTGATGGGCGTGCTGGTGATGGAGGTAGTGGCTGAGGATGTAGTGCATGCAGGTGTGAGTGGAGACGAGACTGGGAGGGAGGTGGAGGACGTGGAGGAGGGGGAAACAGTGGAGGCAGTGGACGTTGGTGTGTCTGCATGGGGATGGTGCTTGTGTAAGTGCCTGTGAGGTGTGTGGTGCTTATGTTTGTCTGAGCCACTTTTGTGTGTTGATGTGTGTACATGCTGGTCTGATGGTGTGCTTGGGATAGGCTGAGGTAGAGGGGATTGGGTCTGGGTAGTGGATGTTGGAGGGGGAGGCTGGACATACGGACAATGGCTGCCATCAGTGCTGAGGACAAAGCCTGAAATGCTCTCTGTTGGGCTGCCATGCCAGAATGAATGGCCTCCAGGTATGCATTTGTTTGCGGCAAATGCCTCTTCACCCTGGATGGCATTCAAAATAGTTGACTGCCCAACAGTGAGTGATCTCAGGAGGTCAATGGCCTCCTCACTGAGGGCAGCAGGGCTGACTGGGGCAGGGCCTGAGGTGCCTGGGGTGAGGGAGATGCCTACCCTCCTGGGTGAGCAGGCACGGGAAACACGCTGAGGGGCTGCTGGGAGGGTGGTGCTGGTAGGGGGGTTGGCGGCTGTACCTGTTGTTGCAGTGGGTACAGAGGTGACCGCCACCACAAGGGAGCTCCCATCAGAGTCGCTGTCGCTGGTGTCCCCTCCTGTCCCCGTCGTGGAGCTCCCCTTGCCCTCCATCCCACTGGTGCCTTAAGACTCCGTACATTCACCCTCCTGGGCCATGTGGGTTGCAGCTCCCTCCTGCTCTGGTGCCACTGCTTCTCCGCCAGATGATGCTAATGCACACAAGGACAGGGTGACAAAACAAAAAGGGGGGGGAAGACAGAGGAGACACATGGTCAGTGCCAGCAACACCACTACCGTTGGCGAACACAACTCACAGGGAGCAGCCCTATGCACTAGGCCAGGCACTAACTGTTCATAGGAATATCACCTGCCCTTGGGGGAGTATGCCTAACCCCATTTGCTGCACACCTGGAACCCACAGGAGCCTGACTGGTTGTAGATGGCCACTACCACTATTGGGGTTGGAGTGCCACAGAGCCTGCCTAACAAGGGGCCTACCCTAGCAAGTTCGCCCTGGCCTAGGGGAACCCACAGCCCACATACCCCACCCAGACACCTCGTAAAGTGCGCAGAGTTAACTGAATGAGACTGTACTCACCCCCTTGTGGCTGCTGTGATGCCCTCAAGCACCGATCCAACCCGCGGATATGCCACCGCCAGGATCTGGAACATCAGGGGGGGGTCATGGTGCGACGGGCACCCCTTCCACGTTGGGAGGCCATCCCCAGCTGGGCATCCACCATCTTCTTGATCCAGCGGCGCAGGTCCTCCCATCTATTGTGGCAGTGGGTGCTCTGTCTATGATAGAACCCCAGGGTCCGTACTTCCTTGGCAGTGGCATGCCAAATACCCTTCTTCTGGTGAGCGCTGACCTAGAGGAAAGGTAAAGTATGAAAGGAACTTACCCCCCATCCGGTTCGTCATACTCATTGGCTACCAGTTCCCACCCATGCCCTGACACACATACACTCACCATCCTCACATGCAGGCCTCAGCCCCCCAACATGTATCTTCCAGCCACACCACTCCATAAATTCATGTCCCACGCGTCATGTTCACAGTTTACTCACCAGTTTGTCTGGAGGACGGTAGTGTAGCGTGTACTGGGGGAGGACCCCATCCACTAGTCTCTCCAACTCCTCCACAGTGAAGGCAGGGGCCCTTTCCCCAGACACTCGAGCCATTGTCACTTCCAGACTGAGGTCACAGCAGCACTTGCAGTGTAGGTCCTCTCCTGTTGAAGGTCAGGTATCAAGTGACTGAACAGCTATAAAATGGCAGGCACGTCCGCGGCGGTGCGTACCTTCACTGCCGGCGTACATCATCATTGACTCCTGGAATCCATAGGGCCCAATGATAACCAATGCTGAAATGCGCAGCGGTTTTCGACCACCTACCGCAACGCTGCACAACACCAGTGCAGTTACCTTATTTCCCCTTGTCCCTCCTTACAGGTCAGGCAGCTGCCATTTCAGGGTGGCACACGGCAGGGCACCTAACTGCGTCACAGCACATTTGGGCAGAAATACAGACAGACAACGCCACACACCGATTTAATCACGTTAGTGCAAAAACCCTTGTGCAAACTATGTGGTACATGACCCTCTGCTCACCATTCTCCTCCATAGGGCACATGCGCTGGGGCAGATGATGAGATGGCGTCATCCTCCGGTGTACAGACCCCTGGTGGACCTGTCGACAATGGAAGACAGACACATCATTATCACCTACAGACTAGATCGTGCCACAATCCAAGAACTGTGTGCCCAATTGGAGCAATTGGAGCTATCCGCCATCCCACACGTATCCCCCCTCTAGTGCAGGTCCTGTCAGTGCTCCATTTCCTGACCAGTGGTTCCTTTCAAACAACAGTGGCCATGGCATCAGGGATGTCTCAGCCAATGTTCTCTAACGTGTTGTGCAGAGTGTTATCTGCCCTGCCGAAACACATGCTCAGCTACATCGTTTTCCCCCAGGTGGAGGATTTGCCCACAGTGGAAGCTGACTTCTATGCCCTGGGACATATCCCCAACATCATTGGTGCCATTGATGGTACACATGTGGCATTTGTCCCCCCCGCAGGAATGAACAGGTATACAGAAATTGTAAAAACTACCATTCAATGAATGTGCAGATGGTGTGTTTGGCAGATCAGTACATCTCCCATGTGAATGCCAGGTATCCTGGCTCTGTGCATGATGCTTACATTTTGAGGAATAGCAGCATCCCTTGTGTGATGGGCCAATTCCAGAGGCACCGTGTGTGGCTAATAGGTGAGCCCAAGGTCCCCACACAGTATGAATAGGTGTCTGGGTATGGGGTAGTCCCTAAGGGTTGGTGTTTGTCTAACAGATATCCTTGACATTTACAGGTGACTCTGGATACCCCAACCTCTCATGGCTACTGACCCCAGTGAGGAATGCCAGGACAAGGGCAGAGGAACGCTACAATGAGGCACATGGGCGAACTAGGAGGATTATTGGGTGGACTTTCGGCCTCCTGAAGGCCAGATTCCGGTGCCTCCATCTAACAGGTGGCTACCTATACTACTCACCCAAGAAGGTGTGCCAGATCATCGTGGCATGCTGTCTGTTGCACAACCTGGGTTTGCGACGCCAGGTGCGTTTTCTGCAGGAGGATGGGCCTGATGTTGGTCTTGTGGCAGCTGTATAGATTGTGGGCAGTGAGGGACAAGAGGCAGAGGAAGAAGATATTGACAACCGAAACAACATCATCATGCAGTACTTCCAGTGACACACAGGTAAGAGACTGGCACTGCTCATCTCATATCTGACTGCTGTAGGACATTGTATAAGTCTGCCTTTTTACCTCTGTGTATGGACCCAGACAGTTCACTTTGGCTTTCCTTTTCCTCCCCCACTCGCATCCCCCATCTATCTCCCCTATCTAACCCGTTCACTTTCTACCTCCCTCACTCCTCCTATCTACCTATCTCTCCATCTCTCTATCCCACTATCCAACTCCCTCACTCTCCACCTCCTCCTATCTTCCTATCTCTCTATCTTTTTCCTTATCTATCGATTTCTCTATCTACCTTTTCTCTCTACCTATTTCTCTATCTCTCCCCCCCTCCCACCACCCCCTCTATTACCTATCTTCCTATCCCCTCACTCTACCTCTCACCCTCACCCACCTCTACAACCCCCCCTCCCCTATCTTCACAACCCTACACCTATCTTTCTCCCTAATCTCCTAAACCTCCTAACACTCTCCCCCCTCCACCCTTAAAACCCCCTCCTCCAGCTCTTCTCACTCTACCTGTCCCCCCCCTCCCTCGTGCTTTCCCGCCGCGAACTCCTGCACGCCCCCGCCCCCCAGCTCCCATTCGCCCCCAGCTGACCCCTCCCCCCCCCTCCTACCTCATATGGCGGCCGCTGCGCGACAGTGGTAGCGACCCTTGACCCAAGGGTAGGTCGCTCCCCCTGCCGCTGCAGCTCCTCCAGGTTCCTGAGTTCCTGAGACCCACCTCACAGTAAGTACCCCCCACCTCCCAGCCCCTCGTTCTGCCCCGCGCTACTCACCCTCTCTCCTGCTCCTGCTTCTTTTCCTCTTTTCTTCTTCTCTGTTCTTCCTCCTCTCTCCTCGTCTGTATTCTTCTTCTGTACTTCTCTTCTCCCCGTCTTCTCTCCTCTTCTCTTCTTCCTCATCTTCTGCTGTGGTCTTCTGCACTCTGTCTCTTCGTTTTTTGTATCTTCCTCCGTGTTCTTCTGTGTTCTTCTGTGTTCCTCTGTCTTCTTCTGTGTTCCTCTGTCTTCTTCTGTGTTCCTCTGTGTTCTTCTGTCTTCCTCGGTGTTCTTCTGTCTTCCTCGGTGTTCTTCTGTCTTCCTCGGTGTTCTCCTTTCTTCCTCTGTGTTCTTCTGTCTTCCTCTGTGTTCTTCTGTATTCTTCTCTGTTCTTCTGTCTTCCTCGGTGTTCTTCTGTATTCCTCTCTGTTCTTCTGTGTTCTTCTGTGTTTCTTCTGTTCTTCCGGTCTTCAGTCCTTCCGGTCTTCAGTCCTTCCGGTTTTCTGTTCTTCTTTTCTTCTGTTCTTCTTTTCTTCTGTTCTTCTGTTCTTCTTGTCTTCTTGTCTTCTGCCTTCGGCTCTTCTGCCTCCTCCGTCCTCTTCTCCCCACGCCTGCCCTCCTGCTCCTGCCTCATCCCCCTCCCCCACTCGCATCCCCCATCTATCTCCCCTATCTAACCCGTTCACTTTCTACCTCCCTCACTCCTCCTATCTACCTATCTCTCCATCTCTCTATCCCACTATCCAACTCCCTCACTCTCCACCTCCTCCTATCTTCCTATCTCTCTATCTTTTTTCCTATCTATCGATTTCTCTATCTACCTTTTCTCTCTACCTATTTCTCTATCTCTCCCCCCCTCCCGCCACCCCCTCTATTACCTATCTTCCTATCCCCTCACTCTACCTCTCACCCTCACCCACCTCTACAACCCCCACTCCCCTATCTTCACAACCCTACACCTATCTTTCTCCCTAATCTCCTAAACCTCCTAACACTCTCCCCCCTCCACCCTTAAACCCCCTTCCCCCAGCTCTTCTCACTCTACCTGTCCCCCCCTCCCTCGCGCTTTCCCGCCGCTACCTCCTGCACGCCCCCACCCCCCAGCTCCCATTCGCCCCCAGCTGACCCCTCCCCCCCCCTCCTACCTCATATGGCGGCCGCTGCGCGACAGTGGTAGCGACCCTTGACCCAAGGGTAGGTCGCTCCCCCTGCCGCTGCAGCTCCTCCAGGTTCCTGAGTTCCTGAGACCCACCTCACAGTAAGTACCCCCCACCTCCCAGCCCCTCGTTCTGCCCCGCGCTACTCACCCTCTCTCCTGCTCCTGCTTCTTTTCCTCTTTTCTTCTTCTCTGTTCTTCCTCCTCTCTCCTCGTCTGTATTCTTCTTCTGTACTTCTCTTCTCCCCGTCTTCTCTCCTCTTCTCTTCTTCCTCATCTTCTGCTGTGGTCTTCTGCACTCTGTCTCTTCGTTTTTTGTATCTTCCTCCGTGTTCTTCTGTGTTCTTCTGTGTTCCTCTGTCTTCTTCTGTGTTCCTCTGTCTTCTCCTGCCTTCCTCTGTGTTCTTCTGTCTTCCTCAGTGTTCTCCTTTCTTCCTCTGTGTTCTTCTGTCTTCCTCTGTGTTCTTCTGTATTCTTCTCTGTTCTTCTGTCTTCCTCGGTGTTCTTCTGTATTCCTCTCTGTTCTTCTGTGTTCTTCTGTGTTTCTTCTGTTCTTCCGGTCTTCAGTCCTTCCGGTCTTCAGTCCTTCCGGTCTTCTGTTCTTCTTTTCTTCTGTTCTTCTTTTCTTCTGTTCTTCTTGTCTTCTTGTCTTCTGCCTTCGGCTCTTCTGCCTCCTCCGTCCTCTTCTCCCCGCGCCTGCCCTCCTGCTCCTGCCTCATCCCCCTCCCCCACTCGCATCCCCCATCTATCTCCCCTATCTAGCCCGTTCACTTTCTACCTCCCTCACTCCTCCTATCTACCTATCTCTCCATCTCTCTATCCCACTATCCAACTCCCTCACTCTCCACCTCCTCCTATCTTCCTATCTCTCTATCTTTTTCCCTATCTATCGATTTCTCTATCTACCTTTTCTCTCTACCTATTTCTCTATCTCTCCCCCCCTCCCGCCACCCCCTCTATTACCTATCTTCCTATCCCCTCACTCTACCTCTCACCCTCACCCACCTCTACAACCCCCCCTCCCCTATCTTCACAACCCTACACCTATCTTTCTCCCTAATCTCCTAAACCTCCTAACACTCTCCCCCCTCCACCCTTAAATCCCCCTCCCCCAGCTCTTCTCACTCTACCTGTCCCCCCCTCCCTCGCGCTTTCCCGCCGCGACCTCCTGCACGCCCCCGCCCCCCAGCTCCCATTCGCCCCCAGCTGACCCCTCCCCCCCCTCCTACCTCATATGGCGGCCGCTGCGCGACAGTGGTAGCGACCCTTGACCCAAGGGTAGGTCGCTCCCCCTGCCGCTGCAGCTCCTCCAGGTTCCTGAGTTCCTGAGACCCACCTCACAGTAAGTACCCCCCACCTCCCAGCCCCTCGTTCTGCCCCGCGCTACTCACCCTCTCTCCTGCTCCTGCTTCTTTTCCTCTTTTCTTCTTCTCTGTTCTTCCTCCTCTCTCCTCGTCTGTATTCTTCTTCTATACTTCTCTTCTCCCCGTCTTCTCTCCTCTTCTCTTCTTCCTCATCTTCTGCTGTGGTCTTCTGCACTCTGTCTCTTCGTTTTTTGTATCTTCCTCCGTGTTCTTCTGTGTTCTTCTGTGTTCCTCTGTCTTCTTCTGTGTTCCTCTGTCTTCTTCTGTCTTCCTCTGTGTTCTTCTGTCTTCCTCGGTGTTCTTCTGTCTTCCTCGGTGTTCTCCTTTCTTCCTCTGTGTTCTTCTGTCTTCCTCTGTGTTCTTCTGTATTCTTCTCTGTTCTTCTGTCTTCCTCGGTGTTCTTCTGTATTCCTCTCTGTTCTTCTGTGTTCTTCTGTGTTTCTTCTGTTCTTCCGGTCTTCAGTCCTTCCGGTCTTCAGTCCTTCCGGTCTTCTGTTCTTCTTTTCTTCTGTTCTTCTTTTCTTCTGTTCTTCTTGTCTTCTTGTCTTCTGCCTTCGGCTCTTCTGCCTCCTCCGTCCTCTTCTCCCCGCGCCTGCCCTCCTGCTCCTGCCTCATCCCCCTCCCCCACTCGCATCCCCCATCTATCTCCCCTATCTAACCCGTTCACTTTCTACCTCCCTCACTCCTCCTATCTACCTATCTCTCCATCTCTCTATCCCACTATCCAACTCCCTCACTCTCCACCTCCTCCTATCTTTCTATCTCTCTATCTTTTTCCCTATCTATCGATTTCTCTATCTACCTTTTCTCTCTACCTATTTCTCTATCTCTCCCCCCCTCCCACCACCCCCTCTATTACCTATCTTCCTATCCCCTCACTCTACCTCTCACCCTCACCCACCTCTACAACCCCCCCTCCCCTATCTTCACAACCCTACACCTATCTTTCTCCCTAATCTCCTAAACCTCCTAACACTCTCCCCCCTCCACCCTTAAACCCCCCTCCCCCAGCTCTTCTCACTCTACCTGTCCCCCCCTCCCTCGCGCTTTCCCGCCGCGACCTCCTGCACGCCCCCGCCCCCCAGCTCCCATTCGCCCCCAGCTGACCCCTCCCCCCCTCCTACCTCATATGGCGGCCGCTGCGCGTCCGCGCAGCGGGTGCACCGCTGGCGCGCCAGAGGCAAGCCCGTCTGCGCCCGTCCGCGCCTGGCCCGCGCCCAGCGCCACGAACCCTGGTCCCCAGCTCTCCCAAGCCCCGCTGATCCGCTACGACCCCACCACCCTCCATGCCCTCAACCCAGGACGCTCCAACACCTGCTTCTAAGCTCACCCCAAACGCACCCATGGACCCTTCGCCTGCAACTCCTGCAAACGCATCTTCCACCACGCAACAACTACGACCACAAGCCCACGCGCCATCAACCACCTCAAGTGCATCCTAGTCAACGCTCGCTCCGTTCACAAACACGCCGTTGAACTCTGGGACCTCCTAGACTCCACAGCACCGGACGTCGCCTTCATCACGGAGACCTGGATGAACGCCTCCTCTGCTCCAGACATCGCCACCGCCATCCCCGAAGGCTACAAGATCTCCAGGAAAGACCGCACCAACCAAGTAGGAGGAGGTATCGCCATCGTCTTCAAAGACTCCATCAGCGTCACCACCTCCACTGAAGACTCCCCTCTCGCCGCTGAACACCTGCATTTTCAGATTCGCACCGACCCGAGGACCACCCTCAGAGGATCCCTCGTCTACCGTCCTCCCGGACCTCGCGCCCCTTTCAGCGACGCCATCGCCGACTTCATCTCCCCGCACGCCCTCGCCTCACCGGACTACATCCTCCTAGGCGACCTCAACTTCCTTCTGGAACAAAACAACGACCCCAACACCACCATCCTGCTCGACAACCTCGCCAACCTCGGCCTCAAACAACTGGTGAACACTGCCACCCACATCGCCGGACACACACTCGACCCTATCTTCTCCGCCAGCAAACACGTCTTCTTCAGCCACGCCTCCGCCCTACATTGGACCGACCACAGCTGCGTCCACTTCACATTCCGACGCGAGACCCGCCACCTCTGCACTCAACCCATCCCTCGCCGACAGTGGAACAAGATCCCTGAAGAGCAACTCTTCTCCGCACTCGCCGCCAACCAACCCACCCTCACTACCGACCCCAACGACGCAGCCCTCAACCTCACAAACTGGATCTCCAACTGCGCAGACAACCTTGCTCCCCTCAAACGCTCGCAGAGACAGAACAACACCAAGAAACCCCTCTGGTTCTCTGACACCCTCAAAGAATCAAAGAAAACTTGTCGCGCACTTGAGAAAGCCTGGCGCAAGGACCGCACCGCTGACCACATGACCGCCCTAAAGAACGCTACCCGCGAACACCACCACCTGATCCGCGCTGCCAAAAGGAATTTTTTCACCGACAGACTGGACAAAAACAGCCACAACAGCAGAGAACTCTTCAGCATCATCAAGGAGTTCTCCAATCCCAGCGCCAATGCCAACGCCGTCACGCCCTCACAGGATCTATGCGAATCCCTCGCCACTTTCTTCCATCGCAAGATCAGCGACCTCCACGACAGCTTCGGACACCAGACCCAACCAAACACCACAGAACCCACATCCCCGACCATCACCCTCAACAACTGGACCCACATCAGCACGGAAGAAACCAAATCCATCATGAACTCTATCCACTCCGGCGCCCCTTCGGACCCCTGCCCGCACTTCATCTTTAACAAAGCCGACGACATCATCGCCCCGCACCTCCAGACCATCATCAACTCTTCTTTTTCTTCTGCTACCTTCCCCGAATGCTGGAAACACGCCGAAGTCAACGTCCTACTAAAGAAACCTACGGCTGACCCGAGCGACCTGAAAAACTTCCGCCCCATCTCCCTTCTGCCTTTCCCAGCCAAAGTAATAGAGAAGACCGTCAACAAACAGCTGACCACCTTCCTGGAAGACAACAAACTGCTCGACCCCTCACAGACCGGATTCCGAACCAACCACAGCACTGAAACCGCCCTCATCTCAGTCACAGACGACATCAGAACCCTGATGGACAACGGTGAAACAGTCGCCCTCATTCTTCTCGACCTCTCGGCTGCCTTTGACACCGTCTGTCACCGCACCCTAATCACCCGCCTCTGCTCCACCGGGATCCAAGACCAGGCCCTGGACTGGATCGCCTCCTTCCTCACAAACCGCTCCCAAAGAGTCTACCTCCCTCCGTTTCGCTCAGAACCCACTGAGATCATCTGCGGCGTACCTCAAGGCTCATCACTCAGCCCGACACTCTTCAATGTCTACATGAGCCCCCTCGCCAACATCGTACGCAAGCACGACATCATCATCACCTCCTACGCCGACGACACCCAACTTATACTCTCCCTCACCAAGGACCCCGCCAGCGCCAAGACCAACCTACAAGAGGGTATGAAAGACGTCGCAGATTGGATGAGGCTCAGCCGCCTAAAGCTGAACTCTGAAAAAACTGAACTCCTCATCCTCGGCAACACCCCGTCCGCCTGGGACGACTCCTGGTGGCCCACGGCCCTCAGCACCGCACCGACCCCCGCAGACCACGCCCGCAACCTCGGCTTCATCTTGGACCCTCTTCTCACCATGACCAAGCAAGTCAACGCCGTGTCCTCCGCCTGCTTCCTCACCCTCCGCATGCTCCGCAAGATCTTCCGCTGGATCCCTGCCGACACCAGAAAAACCGTGACCCACGCCCTCGTCACGAGCCGCCTGGACTACGGCAACACCCTCTACGCCTGGACCACAGCCAAACTCCAAAATCGCCTACAACGCATTCAAAACGCCTCGGCCCGCCTCATCCTCGACGTACCCTGCAGCAGCCACATCTCCGCACACCTGAGACACCTGCATTGGCTCCCAGTCAGCAAAAGGATCACCTTCTGACTTCTCACCCACGCACACAAAGCCCTCCACGACAAGGGACATGAATACCTCAACAGACGCCTCAACTTCTACGTCCCCACCCGCCCCCTCCGCTCCTCTGGCCTCGCACTCGCCGCCGTCCCTCGCATCCGACGCTCCACGGCGGGTGGGAGATCTTTCTCCTTCCTGGCGGCCAAGACCTGGAACTCCCTCCCCACCAGCCTCAGGACCACCCAGGACCACTCCGCTTTCCGGAGACTCCTAAAGGCCTGGCTGTTCGAGCAGCGATAACCACCCCCTTTGTCCCTAGCGCCTTGAGACCCGCACGGGTGAGTAGCGCGCTTTATAAATGCTAATGATTTGATTTGATTTTCACAGATCTGGGTACCACATTCTGCCTTCTGCTATGTTTACTGCTGCCCAACAACTGTCATACTTTGGTATGTGCAAATGAACATTTACATTGATATTTGTCCAAGAGATTGTAATAATATATTTGTGAAAGTATAGACTTATTCCAGATTGTTTTGTGATTCAAGGGTGTTTATTTAAGTGCTAATAAGTAGAGGGGGATGTGCAATGGAATGGGCTGGGGTGATGGTGGGGGAATATCCATGGTAGAGTCCAGTCTCTTTGTATCACAGGTGCATTGTCCAATGGGGCATAGGAAGTGGAGCAATGTCAGTTCAAGGTGGACAGGGTGACATAGTGGGACAGAAGGGTGACAATCAGGAGAGTCTTATTTCCTGGCCGGGGTCTTGGCAATGTTCTCTGTCTTGTGTCTGGACCGCAGGGACCATTTGCGGGGTGGTTCTCCTTCTGCAGGGTTTGGGGTGCTGGTGGCCTGTTGTTCCTGTGGTGTGACCTCCTGTCCACTAGCGCCGGCGGACTTGGAAGGCTGTTCATCGTTCGGGCTGGTGCCAGGGACCCGGTGGTATGCCACTGTCTCCCTCATGGTGTTGGCCATGTCTGCCAGCACCCCTGCAATGGTGTCCAGGGTGGTGTTAATGGACTTCAAGTCCTCCCTGATCCCCAGGTACTGTTCCTCCTGCAGCCGCTGGGTCTCCTGAAACTTGGCCAGTACCGTGCCCAGGGTCTCCTGGGAATGGTGGTATGCTTCCATGATGTTTGAGAGTGCCTCGTGGAGCGTGGGTTCCCTGGGCCTGTCCTCCCCCTGTTGCAATGCAGTCCTTCCAATTTTCCTGTTGTCCTGTGCCTCTGCCCCCTGAACCGTGTGCCCACTGCCACTGACCCCAGGTCCCTGATCGCCCTGTGTTAGTGGGTTTGCCTGGGGTCCTGAAGTGGTGGACACACTGCTGATTGACGTGTCCTGGGGACAGTGGCATGGGCCCGCTGGGTGGGTGTTGTGGTGGTGTTTCCTGAGGGGGGAGGTTCTGTGGTGGGTTGGGACTGTGGCAGGGGAACCGACTGTAGAGAGGTCCCTGATGGGCCGGGCTGGTCATCTTGATCCAGGCATTCAGAGCTACTGTCGTCAATGTGGGCCTCTTCCGTGGGGGGACTGGATATGGCTGGCACCTCCTGTCTGGTAGCGTTGTGTAGGGGTCCTGATGGGGTGTAAATGCATTGTTATTGTATCTGTGTGTGCCATCTTGTGCAATGGGTGTGTTTCCCTCTACTACTGTGCTTGCATTATCACCTTGGCCCTTGTGTGAGTGGTGATTGTGTGCCCTGGGTGAGTCTCTCCCTTGGACATGCTGTGGTGATGGGTGTCCATGCAGGTCTGTGATGGGTTTTCATGCATTGTTGTCACATGCAGGGCTTGGTATTGGGATGTGTGGATTGTGATAGTGGGGTATCTGTGAGGTGTTGGGGTGATGGGTGTGAGAGTAGGGGTAAAAGTTTGTGATGGCATGCAGGTAGGGTGGGAGATATAGTAGTAAAGATATGACTTACCAGAGTCCAGTCCTCCTGCTACTCCTGCGAGGCCCTCAGGATGTATGATCGCCAAGACTTGCTCCTCCCATGTTGTTAGTTGTGGGGGAGGAGGTGGGGGTCCACCGCCAGTCCTCTGTAACGCTACCTGGTGTCTGGATACCACAGAACGTACCTTCCCCCGTAGGTCGTTACACCTCTTCCTGATGTCATCCTGTGTTCTTGGATGCTGTCCCACTGCATTGACCCTGTCAACAATTCTCCGCCATAGCTCCATCTTCCTTGCAATGGACGTCTGCTGCACCTGTGGTCCTCCACCATGAGCCTGAGCTCCTCCTCAGAAAACCTGGGGTGTCTTTGTGGTGCCATGATGTGGTGTGAGTGATGTGTGAGGTGATGTTGATGTGATGTGTGGGGTGATGTGTTGGGGTGTGTGGTGCGTGATTGGTGTATGAGTGATGGTGTTGTGTGCCTCTGGATGCTGGTGTTGTCGTAGCTTTTCTGTCTCTGTGCTTCTTTCAAAAATGTCGTTGTGAGGGGTTGTGGGTAATGTGGGGGTGTGTTTTATAGTGGTGTGAGTGTGGTGTGTGTATGTGTATCAGGTGTGTGTATTTTGAATTGTCCAATGTGGTTGTGTTTTGTAAATGTGTGTGTATTTTGAGTGCGGCAGTGTGTACCGCCAATGGATTACCGCGGTTGAATGACCTCCGCGTTGATTCATGGGTCTTGATAATGTGGGCGTATTCCTGTTGTGGGTTTTGGTACCGCCAGGTTATCACTGGTGTGGCGGACATGCGTGGGTGTCTGTATTGTGGAAGATTTCTAAGTGTGGATCATAATACCCGTAGCTGATTTCCGCCGCGGACACGGTATGTTGGCGGCCGTCTGCACGGTGGTCAGCAGACTTTACCACCAGGGTTGTAATGAGGGCCTTTATGCCATGCTCTATAAGTTTTATATGTACTATTTGGCTGCTGACATGCCCTGTGGTAATGGTCACAAAAGGAATCAAAAAGTGATCTGACCAAGTTAGTTGTAGAGCTGGTCTAACAGAAAGTGTTAGAGGGTCAGAAAAAATAAGATCCATGGTATGCTCCGTCTTATCAGTTGGCTCCTTCATGAGCTGATCCAGATTAAAACCCTCCAATGTAGTCAAAAACTGTGCCACAGTAGGGCAATTAGTCTTTAAAATTAAATTCACAGAGGGCCATAAAATTACAATGCAAAAGTGATAATTGACCCAATAGATTAGAAAGTCAAACGATTGACTCAGGTCTGTAAATTAAAACACCAGAAAGTGTGAACACAGGACTTAGAGTGATCAAGAAAGAGAGACCTTCTATAGGTCCAATATCTGCCAGTTTGTGAATTGAGAAAGTGAAAATAGATTGATAAATGACTGCAATGCCTCTACCCATTGTATTGGTCTGATTAATATGTTGAACCTTTTCAGTTACATCTTTACAGTTTGCACAGCCAGTATGACAATGTACATAGGGGTAAATCACATATTAGATCATGCTTTCCAGATTTGAACACTTACCCGTAATCCAAAATACGGGTGTCTGTTTCCAGAGGCTAGGATGTCAACATACAATGCAAAATGTAGTAGGCAAGTACCCTTGAGAAACTGTCACCTTCTCAGAAGGATAAAGCCAAAGGAGTAGAAAACCTCCTTGCAGGATGCAGATTTCAGAGGACTGAAGACCAGGAGTCCAGAATCGGATACTGAAATTCTTCAGGAACATGGAGTGAGGATCAGCACGTGGAGGAACACAGCTTTGTTGTGATGCACTCCCCAACCAGACTGAAGTGTTTATATAGTAAAAGAAAAGACAAATGAAATGACAATCATCACACAACAGGAAACACAAAGAATTTGAAAAATCAGAAAGGAATCAAAGAAGAAATAATATGGAAAATGGAAAGAAACAGCAACAAAATTCTGAAGCAGACTATCTGTGGAGCAGCTTTGAAAGGCAGCTGCAAACCTTCATGCGGGTGATGGCCATTTCGGAGCAGGGGAAGCAAGAAGTAGCAGCTTGAAGGCTAGCAGCATGAGGAAAGACATCCACAGTTGAGTGAAATCCTGAGCGTGTGGCTGTGGGCTTTATGAGGCCCTTCTTGAGACCCAGAAAGCATGGAACTACACAAGGCACCATGGTTCTAGGAAGCAAAGACTGCAGTTGAAACATATGCCCAATTACAAGGCATGCTATAGTCCCTACCTAAGGAAAACAAGGAATACTTACTACAAAGTGGGAGGGGTTTAAGGAAATTTAGGATGCGTTTTGGTAATATTATAATATTACTAGTAATGTTAGTTTATATTATTAATATAAAAATTATGGCATTTGTTTTTGTATTTCTTTTTCATTCCACTATTTTAAATACATAAACATACAATGCACTCTATATATATATATAATTACTTTTTTGACAATATTCACTCCCACAATATTTTTTTGTATATGTTTGTATTTTACATAAAAGACACTGAATAACAACATGGCCGATAATCTGCACACCCTCAGGGATCGCTGGGTGAGGGATGTGGGTGAACTGGAACACTCACTGAATGAAAGGCCGCGCTCATGCATCCCAGGGAGGTAGCCATTAAGTCTCAGTTGCACCCAAACCAATACAAAATGCTACACAGGGTGTATTATGACCAAGTTAAATTACACATGATGCGTAGAGCAGCATCACAAATTTGCCTATGGTGCAACACAGACAGAGGTGACTTCATACATATATTATGGCACTGCCCCCTTATCCAGAGATACTGGAGTGCGGTTTGGCTGAACTCAGCAGAGTCCTTGAGGTGCTGCTTCTGGCTGAACCAACATATGTCCTACCAGGTATCTAAAATCATGTAGATATTCCATGGCCACACCTTCTTTTCAATGCTCTGGGTCTGGCGGTTACAAAACGCAATGTAGCATGGAGGTGGGGAGTGGCGGAAGTCCTGACCATTCAGCAATGGAGGAAAGCTTTGGACCTATACATGGCAGCGGAGAAGGTCACATATACCAAAAGGGGGCTGCCCCTGAACATTCTGTACAATATGGGGTGGGTAGATCAGCTACTACGGGCATGATCTGGTAGATCGTAGCCAGGACAGCACATTAGACCCATGATTATGTGAACAGTGTAGAAGGCCCCAGAGTTAAGTGAATACTTAGTAAAACTGTACCAGAGCAGCAAATAAGAGGTCACATTGATCAATACTGTAAAGTCATGCTCCCTGTGTACTGCCTATGCCAAATTAATACTCTGTACTTGTTCAATGCTCCCTATGTACATGTCCCCCACACCACTGTTGTTAATGTTTGTTTTTTGCTGTGGTTACATTGGCTATTGCTAAAATACAATTTTTTTATTTTTTTTTAAGTTTAATTTTTTGTTTTTTCTGTTCACAAACTCTGATTTAATGGCGTCTGAGTCAGGGCATACAGCTCTGCACATAAAAGATAGCCCAGAAGTATGCAATTAACTTTCCTAGTTGCCAAGCACAAAGACCAAGTGGGGGTGGTTTAAGGCAGGCATATCAAAGCACCAAATACAGTATTTACAGGGGGCACTAAAACACCATATTCTGCACTAAAATGGGGCTATGGGAAAGAAACCATGCTTCATAAGGCAGGAGATGCCTGCACTGGCTTCCAATAAGGTACCACATTTAGTTTAAAACTGGGGTCCTGATGTGCAAGTAAAACTGTAAAGTTGTACTGCCATTGCAGGGCTAAAGCAATTGAACTATATTCTCCCACTTGCATCCTCATAAGCCAAAAAAGGGGCCCCTGGACATTATCCATTCTTGGCCCGATGTGGTGACATTTTTTATCTGAGGAAATCAGACAATAAAGCAACTTGTCTACCTTCAGAAAAGTGTTAAAGTTCTACTTATTTCAGGTAACTTTGCAAGGCCTCCACCAAGAGAACAATTGCTGGTAGTCTTTTTGTGTTACAAGTTTGCTAACGTATTTATTCATTCCTTCATTTTTTCAGTGCATTGTGGTGAATCAGCATGCAAATGTATATAAAAAAAAATCATCCATTTTGACACTTCATCTTCTTCTTTGAGGGTCTCAGGGTAATCTGTCAAGCAGGGCCAAAAAAAGGGGGAGTCCTAAAATGCTCTCCAAAAAATTCCCAAGGGAATTTGAGACAGTGCTACAGCCAAAGTGGCTGAACAGAACTATGCCACAATTAGCAGAACCCTAGATCTTTACCCAGAAAGCATGCTTTTGTGATTTGGTGTAAATCTATTCAGTAGTTTGTGAGCAACTAAGGCTTTCATTTATAGATATTTTGACAATTGGTTCAGCAGGAAAATTAAAGAAATTAAGGGTTTTGATTAGCTGCGGCAGCTTTTTCTCCTGTTGCCCATTTCACTTATGGGGGAGCAAGATTGTTTCCAAGAGAGTCTGTGTTGTGAGTCCCAGTTGTGATTGGTTGGCCACAACAATTTCATAAATGTTGTGGCTGCCATCACAACACATGGAGACTCTTGGACACTGTTTGTTTTTTTCAGTTAAAATCATTAATACAGATTTCTGGTCCACAGAAATCCCCCAATATCTCCCTTCCACTTTCAGTGGCGGAACACTGTAGGGCTGGGATACCTGTGTACATAAAACCACACTCCCTCATCCTTTGCTGCTAAACCATGTGTTTTATTAGAAAGGCAGCTTATGGCATGACAACTTTTGGCATTAAGACACAGATATAGGAGCCTCTTTATAATATTGTTCACATGTAGTGCACTAAAATATCAAACATAAACAAAGGACACAAACATGTAGGAACAAATTACTTCACTCTGTGGCAGACATATTTGAACAGTAAATTACATGTATAGATCGTCAGTTGCCAAATCAAATTTTTTTTTTTGCTATGACTTGTCACACAATCTAGAGTTATACATAAACATATGTTTGTCAAAATCCGGAGCATAACTTTGTGGAAAATAACAAATGTCCAAAAACATTTGATTTGCATATTGTAAGACCTATTAAACTAAGTATGTGCTTTGTATATATTATATATGTACACTATTACAATGTCGACACACAGAAATGAAATTCAAATGTAAATGATCATATAATTTTTATGGCAGCATGAATAATACATTGGTAAACATAAAGTGGTAAATATCCTTGTTTATCTTATATAATTGCTGCTGAAACCTCTGTGCAACATTGACAATGATATTTTGAACAAGCCTATGAGGTCAATTTAGGATTTAGCCCTAATCCGACATGATGAACCTGGGTACCTGGTTGATCGGCCTGCTTGACTTTTGAACTGTGGGATTACTTGACTAGACCAGTGAAAAAACGTTTTTTCAATTGAGATGGGAAGGACTGGAACAAATACATACGGAGTCAATGTGTCTTGGCGAAGCTCTAGGGGGAGGGAGTTCCAAAAGTAAGCTACTCTACAAGCAAAGGATCTGCCTCCCCATCTAGATTTTTTAGCGCAGAAAGAGTTCATTAGAAAAGCTGATGAAGACAGCCATGGATCTGACAATGGCTCTTGAGTATGTCTCATATTTCTGTTTGTAATCACCCAAGACGTTCAGGTTTTCACCAAGCACTTCCTTGAATGAAGAAGACTGCATTAAAACTGACAAATCGCATGCCAGTGCAGTGGCTCTGAAACCAAACAAAACTATATTAAATCTGTCTGGAAGAAATGTCTTATGACCCCTTAAAATACTTACTTGCCTGTATTTCCATTTTTGATACCTTCATAATTTGCAGTCTTGTTTAAAAGATAATACCTAGGGGCCACATGTCCAAAAGGCTCTTGTGGTGGCAAAAGGAGAATTTGGCCATTTGTGACCACCAAATGGCCTTCTGACATGTACCAACCCTATTTTGCCAGTTGGCAACCTATTACTGACTCACAGAATAGGGCTTGCGATTGGGTATTAGGAAGGGGCATGTCAAGGGCATCCCTTCCTAATAGCGACTCGCAATGGGGTGTGTCAATGTTTTGTGACTGGAATGAGGTTTCAAAACATTTGCAGTTTGCATGGTGGTAACCCATTCGTAAACGGGAAGGGTGAATGGGGGCACTAACTATTTTTCAGAGCAGGCAGTGGTACCATAGACCACTTCCTACTCTTAAAAAATCGTTTTAAATGTTTTCATCTTTGTTTTGAGATGCATCCTATTTTCCTTTAGGAAAAATGGGCTGCATTTAAAAAACAAAACTGCTTTATTTAAAAAGCAGTCACAGACATGATGGTCTGCTGACCTCAGAAGGCCACCATCCCTGTGAGCGCCGACCATTCCCAATGGATCACAAATTGCGATCTGGCTCATAAATATTAATGAGCCAGCTCCCTTACGACCCTTTTGGGAATCGCAAACAGTGTCTGAGACACTGTTGTGCATTGAATTTTGTGACTTCCTAATTTCGAGTCGCAAAGAGTCACAATTAGGAAGTTGCAATTTAATGCAATAGGACATGTGGCCCTAGATCTTGTATCAAACCTCAAACATTAATCTGTAGATTGTAGTATTTGAATTTGAAGTTTGAGGTAATATCCTGATAAGAAAATGTTCAAAAGTGCCTGGATATAGTTGGATTAGGTTTCCAGGTCAGTAGCAATAGCCGAGGTAGAAGAAGCTAACCAGAAGGATAATGCCAAGACCCCCACTGTTAAAACCTCATTCTGTTTACAGAGTCAAAATACATACCTGGGACTCCCTGCATCTGGTCGCCCATGCTCTCGTTATGTGCTGCGGTGTTGATTGTCCCGCTGTTTCCATCTGGCAAAGCAACAGTTTGCAAAACGAAGCACTGTGGCCTCAAACACTTACATGCCCCTTACTCATAGGTCAAATATTGTCCCGCTCTACCACCCATCCAGGAAAGCCATCTTGGACAGAGCCTGTCTTTAACATGGGACCCTGTCCATTCCCAACTTCCAAAAGGAGGCCGTGCCCATCCACAACTGCAAAAGGAGTGCCCGTCCAGTCTCAAACTGAGGTAACAGCTATCTTGGGTAGGGCCTGTATTTAAAGGGAGAGTTCACCTGTTGCCAACTGTCAGTTATTGAGATTTGCAGCCAGCAGTAAGATATCTGCTTTTATGCTCCAGTGTTTTCTAGATTTGCATGTCTTCTTCTACAGAGTGAATTTTCTGAGAAGGGTCTGTGCAAAGCTTTGTTTCAGGTGCTCTAAGAGAGCAGCAAGTTCATCTTTTAGTTTGTTATTGTGGCCAGTTTATGCTCAACTAGAGGGTTAGCCACACCCTCTAGTGTGACAATTTTCCGCAGTTCGAAGTTACTTTTTGGGATATGATCAGCATTTTTAACCCAGGTAACTCTTTTCAAAAATTTATTTTGGAGAAAATGTTGTACTGTCTGAATTTAAAACCTTGTTTGAGATGTTCTCAGGGATTTGAACCTGAACAACTCTTGTCAAAAATTGGTGTTTATGCTACTTTCAGTAGTTGGCCAATGATAAACAATAGCTGTATTTCCAACTTTGTTCTGGTGAAGGAACTGGTTCAACCTGAGCCGTGGTTACAGCTTTATTGTGACATCCTGTTTGATAGGACTTTCCAGTGATAAATGCAGTCTTGCTACAGAGTGCTCTCAGGTGGAACATGTTTGTTTATAGTACTGAAAGTTCATTAATTGCAGATTTGAAAATTGATGCAGTACCTCGGTCCTTTCTTTACAGGGTCTCAGCTCAGAGTCCTCTCTTTCTATCCCACCTCATTTCCCTCAACCATGCTCCACTAAAAAACACATTCCTTGCTCATTGGTATGCCTAGAAGTCTTGTGATCTGAATTCACTTACCATTATGTCACTGCTGATCACATCTTATCTGGAAAGTCAGGGTTTAACTGTGTGTCAACATTCTTAGGTTCAACTCACTGGCATTTCCTTCCTCACTCCCTCCCCCTTCATCTTGTTGTGGTGGTTTGCGACTGTTCACATTCACATTCATTGTTCACATTTATAACAACTGTACCAAAGTAAGGGTGACATCAGCCACCATTCTGCTCCTAAGTAAGTATCTGATTTTATTGCTACAGATTGACCAGGCACTCAGACGAGTACAGTCCAGTAAGATCAATGGGAGAATGTGTCCCTGGTAATGTAGATCCAGAAGCGGAGAAGAAAGCACTGATTCCAAGTTGGTGTTGATCAAAGTCTTTAATCCTTAAGACAGCGTTTGTCATATGTGAGTTTTCATTTTAGCAGAAGAACAGCCAACACGTGTTTCGTCACAACAGTGACTTTATCAAGGCTGGGCCAGTCCGGCCAAGGAAAGTACGACCGTAGTTGATATGTAGGTAGGTTGAAAGAGTGTACTGGATCAGGCAAGTAGAGTATGTGTTCATCCAGTAGTCGAAGAAGAAGGCAAGGAAGCCCTGATAAGCCTCCAAACGAGTACCTTGTTGGCAGTGCTCGGTTCGTCTATTGTTCGAAAAGAACGCGTCTCTGATTTTATTGGCAGATTAGGGAAACACGGCTGGGTTAACAGAGACTGGGGAACAAGAGAAGCTGGTTACCAGATGTATATCTCCACTATGAGTGGGTTGTTGGTTACTTCACATGGTGCTCCAAAGAGAACAGCTTAAAAAATATCACATTGTGTCATACATAAAAGGAACAACACTTTTAAAAGGCTAAAAAGTCCCTCTAATACCCTGCTGGACTCCCACAGATCTGAGTATCAGACTGCTGAAAAAGCTGAAAGGGGGAAGATGTGAGAGGAGGTGCATAGAAAAGAAAAGGGGCTAGAAAAAAAGAATATGTTCATACAGCTATTTGGAGTAACATAACTAAGGCATAGGACACTTCTTTAGGACTTGTCCCTTCAATAACTTACACTGGGTTTCCCTGTAATCACATTTGTGAGATCTGTGGAGTCACCAGTGTTTTTTAAGAACCTTAAAAACTTCACCACTCAGAATATTCAGGTTCATTACGAGTTTGGCCGAGTTCAGCGCCGCCATGGCTGACCACAAGCCCGACCGCCATCACCCCATCAGGATCTGTGATCCTGGTGGGCATGCGGTCTATAGGCGGGTTCCTGCCTAAGTTGTAATTGGTCTTTGTACTGAACACTCGTAATGAGCCCCATTGCATTAGGTAAAAAGCCTGCCAGTGATGGTTGACTGTGGTTCACCTGGATTTTGAGTGTCTCATCCATTTTGAATTTCTTTTTTTTTTATTTCTTTTTATTGATTTTTTACAAAAACATTGCAATGCCATACTTTGTCTTCAACAACCTTCCCAATAATGTCCAGTAGGATAACTCCTGATAAATACTGTGAGGTTGGTTAGCAACCCAGATTCATTTTGTGATTAAATCTAAATATAATTACGCATAATTGTCTTGAAAGAATTCACCCCAAATCTTGGAAAACCTTTTACCGCCGCCCACTCTCCTGGCATATCTCATTTCCTGATTTTCCCACCTAGGTGGAAGCCATACCCCGGGGTCGTAGCCCAAGCCCACCAGCCAGATACTGGGAATCATAGTTATCTGAGCAATGGTTGATAATATCTTAAATACTCCATCCCAGTATTCCTGAATAAGACGACATGTGCCAATCATGTGTATCCAAGTAGCCACCCCTGCTGCCTTACAATGAAAACAGAGATCAGGGCAACTGGGCACCACCCGGGATACGGCTTGTGGAGTGCGATATAATAACCATTTACTAAAAAATATCATGCCAATTAGCACTGAGTACTGTAAAATTTAAATAATTGATCTTCTCCCAACACTCCCTTGACAGGTAAAAGCCCCCTTGGCAATCCCATTTTCTCACCGCTTTTGCCCATAGATCGGTCTTTCCCCACTCGAGGAGTAACCTTTGCCATGCACCCGCATCAACATACCCCGGTGGGTCTACCAGTTCGGCGACTAATGCCTGTGTATTAATAATTCAATCGATATCCATGTCCCTTAAACTGTGGAGCATAATACTATAGGAACCCACCAGGAAAAAGTCATTTCGGACGACCATTTGAATATTTAACAGAGTTTCCCAATTGTCATTGATTCAGAAATCCCCGATTTTACTAAATCCTGTGTTGTTCCATCTCTTCGCTATCTCTAAATCGAGCTGAGAACTAGAGCGCAACGTAAACTGTGTGAGAGGAGTAAGAAAGTGCAAATATGGGATTGAATATCTTCTAAAAAAATCAGATTTTCTTCTAAAGCGCCATTTAAGAATCTTGTATCTAACTTTTCTTGGAGATTTCACCAGCAGTGCAGGATGACGAATAGCATGCTCCCTACAGATTAATTCATGAAAATCTTTAGTAAATAGGCAGCCCATAGGTTGGTTAGTTTTGAAATTGGTCAAGTAATGTGCATAAGAAGCAAAATAATAATCTTTGAAGTTTGGTAGTGCTAAGACCCCCTTTTCTCGATCAGTATATAATGTACTTAATGCAGCCCGCTCCTTCTGATTTTGCCAGATAAATGGACCAAATATAGACTCTAATTTCTTAAAAAATAGAGACGTTAATAAGCAAGGGACAGCCGAGAACAGAAAGTTAAATAATGGTAGTATAGACATTTAGATCAATGCAATTCAGCCAAGTATAGAGAGGGGGAGAGCTCCCCAGCGTGCAAGCATGGCCTGGGTTTTCAAGAGCAAAGGAACGTAATTGAGATCATACAGATCTCCTATTTCAGATGAAAAATTAATCCCAAGGTATCTCTTAGGCCTAGTATTCACACAGTTCTTTAATTCGGGGAGCAGTCTAATAGAAGAAGTGCCACAAAGAATAATATCAGTTTTACTCATTTTAAGCTTGTAAACACCAATTTGCTCAAATTCAGCCAACACCTTAAGAGCCTCCTCCTGAGAGGATCTCTCTTCATCTAGAAATAAAATGATATCATCGGTGTAGAGTTTAATCTTACTCATTGACTTTAGTGGGAAATGAATCTGATTATTCTATCTGATTTTAATTGCTAAGGGTTCAATGAAGAGAGCAAAGAGAATAGGGGATAGAGGGCACCCTTGACGGGTCCCGCGTCGAACTTGAAGTTGACCAATACAAGCAGAATTAATTATGATATTGGATTCGGAGCTTCGATACAGCCTCTGAATTAACGCAGAAACCTGGGAGAGCACCTTCCATCTAGACAGTATTTCAAACAGTGTGTCCCATACCACCAAATCGAATACTTTTTCCGCATCTAATAAAAGAATAATGGCAGAGGTTTTATTAGAAGCAAAATAATCAAGAGCCTCGGCTAAATAGTGTGTGTTAGTTGCAAGTTGTCGACTGGCAATAAACCCATTCTGATCGGGGTGCACCAGTTTAGTGACAATCCCGTTAAGCCTATTGGCCAAAAGTTTCGTCATTATTTTATAATCCGTATTTAGCAAAGACATTGGACAGTATGCATTAGGGTCTTCCCTGTCCCTGTTCTTTTTGGGAAAGCTAACCACATTCCCTGAATACTAAGAATCTGGGATCCGCTCGCCCTTGAGTAAGCCATTAATTAAAGACAAAAAATCAACTATGAATATATTAATAAAAGTTTTATAAAAATCAGCCTGGAAGCCATCAGGTCCACAAGCCTTCCCCATGGGGAGGTTCTTGACAGCCTCAAGAAGTTCTGACTTCGTGAATGGCTGCATGAGAGCAACACTGTCTTCTTCTGTAAGAGTAGGAATATGCAATTTTCCCAATAAATGGCTGATAGCCTTAAGATCAATATCCTGGGTTTGGCTATAAATTTGTCTATAATGTTCTTGCATGATTTTATCCACAACTCTGGGGTCAGTATGTCTTACCCCGGAGACAGGGCACCTCAGAGCATGTATCATATTA
Organism: Pleurodeles waltl; assembly: GCF_031143425.1. NCBI lineage: Eukaryota > Metazoa > Chordata > Amphibia > Caudata > Salamandridae > Pleurodeles > Pleurodeles waltl. The sequence continues at coordinate 204,134,508 of NC_090438.1, read as the reverse complement.
CTAGCAATTTGGTCTTGAGCTTGCCAGGCCAAGAATTTGTCTGTAAAATTACTCCCTTCATATACCTTCTGTCTGTGAGTCTGATATCCTATGTCAACCTTCCTAAGAAAACTATTAGATAGTGCCAGTTTAGCTAGTTCAAAAGATTTTTTATTGTTTTCCGTGGGAGCGTGAAGATAGATAGCTAAACTCCTCTGTACTGCTTCTTCCAGTACCCTAATTTGTTGTCTCTGATAGGATTTATCTGCCGCCCCCTTAGCAATTACCAAGCCCCTAATAAAGGCCTTAAAGGCATCCCAAACCATAGCTGAAGTTGAAGATCACTGATTACATTTGAAGAATTCACTTATTTCAACTCTAGAGGCCTGTACCCAGCCCTCGTCCTGGAGAAGTTGCTGGTTAAACACCCACCTTCTAGGTTGGGACATCGAGTGTTCTGGAAAAAGGGCCACTTTCAGCACCAGAGTGGCATTGTTGGATAAACCGGTCGGAACTGAGGTGTGGGTGCAGGTCTGCCAGTTTTATCCTTGCTCCTGGGTGAAAAGCAGGGGGGTCCTGGTTCTCCAATCAGGTGCAGGGTCCTTCCCCATGTGATGACCACTTCCTGGGAAGTGTGGCAAAAATCAATCCCAGGAGGCAACATTCTCTAAAAATCCATCCTGGCTGAATCTGATTTTTGGAGGTTACATCTGGCTGAGCCACTGGTGTGGCTAAAAATCATGAACACACCCCTCTCCTGCCCTCTCCTAATCTAATTAAGGGGGCACCTAGTTGTCTGGGGTTGCAGGATGTGGGGGTGTTGCTGGTTGCTCCAAATGTCCTTCTCTGCCTTTGAAGACCAGTTTGGCAGCCCTCCCCCTTCCTACCTCACCATCTGCTGAGGGGAGATTCCCTCCCACAGGCACATTCCTTTGTGTGAAGCCAGGCCACTTCACACCTCATCAAGGCAGCCTGGCCAGGCTGCTAGAGGCTGGCCAATCAGGGCACAGCAGCAAAAACAATGCAGGGCTGAAATTGGCAACTTTTCAGGTAAAGTTTAAAACTCTTTACCTGAACAAGTTATATTAAATCCAACAACTGTTGTGGGATTTATTATAACAATTAATTTGATACCAAACTCTTGATATCCATCATTTAAGGGGACTTTAAAAATTAAAATAAAGTCTCCCCATTCTAGCCTATGGAGGTCATTCACTACAATGAGGGAAAAACTCATTTGGCTGTTTTTACCTCACCAGGGCTTATAAAACTATTTGTATAAGGTCCCTGCTTATAGTTACATGGCACCAAGCCCTAGGGGCACATAGGGCACACCTTGGGGGTGATTTATATGTAAAAATAAGGTCGTTTAAGACTTTGGAACTACTTTTAATTCCAAAGTCGAATTTGCATATAACTTTAATTTAAAAGCAGCCAGCAAGGCAGGACTGCCTTTAAAATGACACTGGGCACCTCAGCAGTGCTACCTATGCTGTGGTCCCTAAACCTACATGCCCTACCATATACTAGGGACTTATAGGTAGGTTAACTTAGCCAATTATAATTAGTCTAATTTGCATATTGATTTTACACAGAGCACAGGCCCTGGGACTGGTTAGCAGTACCCAGGGCACCATCAGAGTCAGGAAAACACCAGTAAAAAGTGAAAAATGGGGGCAAAAAGTTAGGGGGCCTCTGCAATCAGCCCTGTTTTCTCACACAACTGTTTTGTGATATTTGAATGCTTTACACTCTATCTCCTAAGTTAAGCCTTGTCGCTCGTTGCCAGCTACCAAGGGTTGAGCTGGGTTTAATTTACTGAGACCTAACTGGACCTAAGTGGAGGATAGTGGCCTATTGCTAAGTATAGGTACTTACCTGCCCTTACCAATAACCTATTTTCCAACATTTTTGTTGCTCAGTGGTGGGATCCTGTACTTGTGTTCAGTATCACATTATTGTTTAAGTAAAACAAACTAAAAATCATTTAAATTGTCCTAGTGCAAAAATTGTTTTTAATTTTTAATTTGGATTAATTTCAATTATTGAATTTTTGTGATTTTTTTCTAAATTCTTGTTTCCAATTTTTGCAAAAAAGTTTTTGTTGACACAAAACTAGGGAACCATGGAGCTTGATCTGGCTAGCCTACCCACACTGACAGTAGTCCAGCTTAGGGGGTTGTGTATTGCAAGGGGGTTGCCTGCAACCACTGACCTCAGGAAGGATGTCCTGATTAAATCCCTGACAGCATGGGCTGAGGCCCAAGTAGAAGGCCCAGAGGAAGCTCCAGAGGAGGAAGAAGCAGGGGAGAATGCTAGCTCCAACCACTCAGGGGAGGGAGGGCATCTGAGCCTAAGTGAGGAGAAGGAAGACCGGTCCTCACTACACACAGTCACTACGGGCATACCCAAAGCTAGTTGGGGAAAGGGGGTCCCTTCAGGAGAAAAGAACCTGTCCCTCAGGGAAAGAGAGCTGGAGGCCCAGCTAGCTTTCATAACTTTGGAGGCAGAGAAGCTGGCCCTAGAAAAAAAAAGTGGGCAAGGGATGAGAAAAGAGATGGTGGCAGTGACAGAGAAGCTGAGGTGTCCATGGGTGGGGTTTTTTGCCCCAGGTTACCCAAGGGGGTGGTTCCTGTCTATGTAGAGGGGGATGACATGGATAAGTGGCTGGGGGCCTTTGAGAGGGCCCTTCGGATGAGGAGAGTCAGGCCTCAGTACTGGGGTTAACTTCTTTGGGAGTTGGTCCCCAACTCTGGGAGGGATAGGCTCCTTACCTTGAGGGGGAGGAGGCAGATTCATACCCCAGTATGAAGAGATGCTTGATTAAAAGGTTTGGTCTTACCCCAGAGTAGTATAGGCTCAAGTTTAGGGACACCCAAAAGACAAGCACCCAATCCTGGGTGGACTTTGTGGACATCTCAGTTAAAGCATTAGAGGGCTGGATATAGGGCAACAAGGTAAGTACATTTGAGGGGCTGTACAATTTGATTATGAGGGAGCCCCTTCTAACCAACTGTGTCCAAGAGAAGGTCTTCCAGTATCTAGTTGAACCTTATTTGACCAACCCCAGAGAGCTGGGGGAGGCAGCAGATGACTGGTTAAGAACTAGGGTTAACCAGAAACCCCCAGGGGGTGATCATAAAAAGGGAGGACATGGTTCTACTCAAGGGGAAGAACCAAGGGAAAGATGATAAAAAGCCCAAGGAGTCCTCACAAGAGTCCCCAAAAACTTCTCAGGGTGGGGGAGCCCCGAGCCATTCCACTTCTAAGGGGAAAGGGTATCATGGGAAGCATTATGATCCTGTTAAAGCAGGAAAGTTTCAGGAGCTTGCTAAGGCTGGCAAGCGCTTTGAGTGTCATCAACCTGGACACAAAAGAGGAGATGCTATCTGCTCCAAGAAGCCCCCCACTGGTGGGCAATCCCAGGGGATTGCTAGTGTAGGGATGGTGGTGGAAGTTGGCCCAGGGCTGGAATCAGGGTACACAGAGATCACCTTCGTATCCGTGGGTGGGGTGGACATTGCAACTATGGCCACCTTACCTCCCAGCATGGAGAGGTATAGGCCGAGGCCTAAAGTCAATGGGACTGAGGTGGAAGCTCTGAGAGAGACAGGAGCCAGTGTGACCATGGTCACAGAGAAGCTGGTTTCTTCAGAACAGGTCTTACCTGGTGTCTTCCACCAAGTGACTTATGCAGATAGCAGAACCCAACTCCATCCCATGGCCATGGTAAGTCTGGAATGGGGAGGTGTGACTGGCCCTAAGAAGGTAGCTGTAGCTTCTGCCCTCCCAGTAGAGTGTCTGCCGGGAAATGATCTTGAAGCATCTGAATGGTCAGAGGTGGAGATAAGGGTCCATGCACAGATTCTGGACCTCCCTGAACGGGTGTGTGCTGTGACCAGGTCACAGGCAGCACAACAGGGAAGTGCTGGACACTTGGACCCTGGAACAATAGGCCAAGCCTCCAAGAAGAAGAGCAAGGGCACTGGGTCTGGCTTGCCAGCCCCCACAAGTACAGAGGATCAGGAGGAATCCAAACCTGAGGGGGAGGATCTGACCTCTGAGGGAGGGCCACTTCCCCTGCAAGCTCTGCCTGACTTGGCAAAACTGCAATGGGCAGGCGGGCCCACCAGAGAAGAGTTGTGCCACGGACAAAGAGAGTGTCCCACTCTTGAGGGCCTAAGGCAGACTGCTGCCAGGCAAGAACAAGGGGACACCAGTGGGACCCACAAGGTTTACTGGGAGGATGGAGTTCTCTTCACCGAGGCCAGGGACCCCAAACCAGGGGCAACCAGAAGAGTGGTGGTCCCCCCAAGTATAGAGAATTCCTCCTCACTTTAAACCAGGATATTCCCTTAGCTGGACATTTGGGACAGACCAAGACCTGGAACAGGCTGGACAACCATTTCTATTGGCCCCAAATGTCAGAAAAAGTCAAGGAGTTTTGCAGCTCCTGTGTTACCTGCCAAGCCAGTGGCAAGGCAGGGGGCAAGCCAAAGGCTCCCTTGATACCACTGCCAGTGGGTGGGACTCCCTTTGAGAGGGTGGGGATTGACATTGTTGGTCCCCTAGACCCACTAACTGCCTCAGGCAGCAGGTACATTTTGGTGGTTGTGGACCATGCCACCGTGTACCCTGAGGCAATACCCCTCCGGAGAGTCACTGCTTCCACAGTGGCTAGGGCCCTACTTGGTGTGTTCACCAGAGTGGGATTCCCCAAGGAGGTGGTCTCAGATAGGGGCACAAATGTTATGTCTGCCTATCTGAAAGCCATGTGGGATGAATGTGGTGTCACTTATAAGTTCACCACCCCCTATCATCCACAGACCAATGGTCTGGTGGAAAGATTCAATAAGGCCCTGAAAGGCATGATCATGGGTTTATCTGATAAACTCAGGAGGAGATGGGATGTTCTCCTCCCATGCCTGCTGTTTGCCTACAGACAGGTGCCATAGAAGGGGGTTGGATTCAGCCCCTTTGAAGTACTGTTTGGGCACCCTGTAAGAGGCCCATTGTGCTTGGTAAGAGAATCTTGGGAGAAGCCTCTCAAGTAGTCCAAGGAGAACATGCTGGATTATGTGCTGGGCCTGCGGTCACGCATGGCTGAGTACATGAAGAAGGCAAGCAGAAACCTGGAGGCCAGCCAAGAGCTCATGAAGCTCTGGCATGACCAGAAGACTAGCATGCCTGAGTATCACCCAGGACAGCTGGTGTGGGCTTTGGAGCCCATGGCTTCTAGGGCACTTCAGGCCAAATGGACTGGGCCCTATCCAATTGTGGAGAAAAGGGGTGAGGTCACCTACATGGTGGATCTTGGCACCCCCAGGAATCCTCATAGGATCCTGCATGTCAACAGATTGATACCTGTGAGAAACTGGGGCTGATTGCAGAGGCCCCCTAACTTTTTGCCCCCATTTTCCACTTTATGCTGGTGTTTTCCTGACTCTGATGGTGCCCTGGGTACTGCTAACCAGTCCCAGGGCCTGTGCTCTGTGTAAAATGGATATGCAAATTAGGCTAATTATAATTGGCTAAGTTAACCTACCTATAAGTCCCTAGTATATGGTAGGGCATGTAGGTTTAGGGACCACAGCATAGGTGGTGCACACCTAGGTGCATTGCTGAGGTGCCCAGTGTCATTTTAAAAGCAAGCCTGCCTTGCTGGCTGCTTTTAAATTAAAGTTATATGCAAATTCGACTTTGGAATTAAAGGTACTTCCAAAGTCTTAAACTACCTTATTTGTACATATAAGTCACCCCTAAGGTGTGCCCTATGTGCCCCTAGGGCTGGGTGCCATGTAACTATAAGCAGGGACTTTATAAAAATAGATTTATAAGCCCTGGTGAGGTAAAAACAGCCAAATTCGTTTTTCCCTCATTGAAGTAAATGGCCTTCATAGGCTAGAATGGGCAGACTTTATTTTAAATTTTAAAGTCTCCTTAAATGTTACATACCAATAATTTGGTATCAAATTGATTGTTGTAATAAATCCCACAACTTCCAGTTGTTGGATTTAATATAACTTGTCCAGGTAAAAAGTTTAGACTTTACCTAAAAAGTTGCCAATTTCAGCTCTGCATTGTTTTTGCTGCTGTGCTCTGATTGGCCAGCCTGCAGCAGCTTCTGCCAGGCTACTTTAATGAGGTGTGAAGTGGCCTGACTTCACACAAAGGAATGTGCTTGGGGGAGAGAATCTCCCCTCAGCAGATGGTGAGGCAGGAAGGGGGAGGGCTGCCAAACTGGTCTTCAAAGGCAGAGAAGGACATCTGGAGCACCCAACAACACCCCCACATCCTGCAACCCCAGACAGCTAGGTGCCCCCTTGATTAGATTAGGAGAGGGGTGTGTTTATGATTTTTAGCCACACCAGTGGGTGGGCTCAGCCAGATCTCTCCTCTAAAAATCAGATTCATCCATTTTGGATTTTTAGAGACTGTTGCCTTCTGGGATGGATTTTTGCCACACTTCCCAGGAAGTGGTCATCACAGGGGGACGACCCTGTCCCTGATTGGAGGACCAGGGCCCCCCCTGCTTTTCACCCAGGAGCAAGGATAAAACTGGCAGACCTGCACCCACGCCTCAGATCCCCACCAAATTTCAAGAAGAAAGAACTACAAGGAGAAGAAGGACTGCCCTGCTGGACCCCTGGCCTGCACCTGGACCCTGCACTCAGAAAGACTGCACCAGCTGCACACTTGGGCTTCACCACAAGAAGGACTTTGCCTGGCTTCCACTGGTTCAAGGAGGGACTCCCTGTTTGCTACAGGTGAAAAATTGCTAACCAGAGTCCCCTGCACCAACTCCTGAAGAAAGCGACCAGCTGACCACTGTCCAGTGGCCAAAAAGGAGTTTGCGCCAGGTGCATTCTGGGAGTTGAAGTCCGCACTTCCCAAGGACCATCACAGAACTTCTGGACCCTTGGGGTGAGCTGTGGACCCCAAAAGAACCTTAAAAGAACATCTGGGTGAAACCCCAGAAGTTTGGAAAAGATTGGAGAATTTTTGAAAAAAAGCTCCATAAAGTGACCGACCCGACGCGGAAATTCTAGCCGGCTTGCCTCAACCGCGACCCGGCCTGACTTCGTGGTTCGTCCCGGTAAAGAAAAACATCCAAAAAAGAGACTAAGTCCGAACGTAAAAAGTTGACCGGGACCTTCCAGCCATCGTATCCGAGAAGGGCTCCACGGACGTCGGATCAAGATCCAGGTTTACCCCGGTCGAAGGATTTTCATCTCGAAAAAACGACTAAGTCCGAAGGTAAAAATCACCACCGAGGAAACCGACTTCGCGTATCCGGACAAGGGCTCCAGGAGGTCGGATCCAATTGGCAGGTTCGTCCCGGTGAAGAAAAACTTCAAAATAAAGACTAAGTCAGAAGGTAACTTTTTAACCGAGGCCTCCCGCGACTTGTAGCCGAGCAGGGCTCCATCGCGGTCGGCCTGAAAGTTTGACTTTGCCCCGGTCCTGGTGCAACCAGATGACCCGATTGGCGCTTTTTGTTTCTAAGCGCTAGAAAATAATAATACTTTAAAAATTCATATCTCCGGTTCCCCTGAACCGATTTTAATCGTTTTTGTGTCATTTTAAAGATAAAAATATAAGCTATTTTTATAAATTGGTTTTGGATTTTTAAACTGTTTCCTGTGTTTTATTTAATTACTGTTTTGTGATATTTGAATGCTTTACACTTTGTCTCCTAAGTTAAGCCTTGACGCTCGATGCCAAGCTACCAAGGGTAGAGCTGGGATTAATTTACTGAGACCTAACTGTACTTATGTGGAGGTTTGTGGCTTGTTGCTAGGTGTAGGTACCTACCTGCCCTACCAATAACCCATTTTCCAACAATACCCCACAAGGACAGGGCAGACATGACCATGCTGATGGTCACTGATGAAGGGAAGGAGGAGGAGAGTGAACCTCTGCCAGACCTCCTCTCCTCAAATGAACAAGATGGGTCATTGAAGGGAGTGGTACTCTCTCCCAAGTTGACAGACCAGCAAAAAAAAGACTGCAGAAAAGTTTTGGAGCAGTTTGCTAGTCTGTTCTCCCTAGCCCCTGGACTCACCAACTGGTGTGTCCATGACGTTGACACTGGTGACAGCTTACCTGTCAAAAACAAGCTGTACAGGCTGTCTGACCAGGTCAAGGCCAACATCAAAGCTGAAGTGGCTAAGATGTTAGAGCTCAAGGTAATTGAGCCCTCTGACAGTCCTTGGTCCGGTCCAGTGGTACTGGTGCCCAAACCTAATCCCCAAGGTGGGAAGAAGGAATTGAGATTCTGTGTGGACTACAGAGGTCTAAATGCAGTCACTTGGACTGATGCTCACCCCATACCTAGAGCTGATGAGCTCATTGATAGGTTGGGGGCAGCCACATTCCTGAGCACATTTGATCTGACCTCAGGATACTGGCAGATTGCCTTAAGTACAGGAGCTAAGGAGAGGTCAGCATTTTCCACACCAGAGGGCCACTTTTAGTTCAAGGTGATGCCCTTTGGCCTGAAAAATGTTCCTGCCACCTTCCAACAGTTGGTGAATAGAGTCCTGTCTGGGCTGGAATCTTTCAGTGCAGCTTATCAGGATGATATAGCTGTATTCAGTTCCACCTGGGAGGACTACCTGGTCCACCTGAAGGAAGTGCTTCAGGCCCTGCTTCAAGCAGGCCTGACTATCAAGGCAAGCAAGTGCCAGATAGGGCAAAGCTCAATTGTGTACCTGTGCAACCTTGTTGGTGAAGGCCATGTACAACCTCTCCAGCCCAAGATCCAGACTATCCTGGAATGGGAGGCTCCTAAAACCCAGACTCAGGTCAGGGCCTTTCTTGGCCTGACTTGGTACTACAGGAGGTTTGTTCAGAATTATGGGACCATAGTGGCCCCTCTGACTGAGCTTACCTCCAAGAAAGAGCCCAAGAAGGTCATTTGGACCCCAGAGTGCCAGAAAGCTTTTGACATCCTAAAACAGGCTATGTGTTCAGCACCAGTGTTACTGGCCCCTGACTATAGCAAGGAGTTTATAGTGCAAACAGATGCTTCAGAGGAAGGGATTGCGGCAGTGTTAGCACAAGTTTATGAAGAGGGCCAAGATCAACCAGTTGCCTTCATCAGTAGGCGACTACTCCCCAGAGAGAAAAGATGGAGTGCCATTGAGAGGGAGGCCTTTGCTGTGGTCTGGTCCCTGAAGAAGTTGAGGCCATACCTGTTTGGCACTCACCTCAGTGTACAAACTGACCAAAGACCTCTCAGATGTTTGATGCAAATGAGGAGGGAGAACCCAAAACTATAAGGTGGTCCATTTCCCTACAGGGGATGGACTTCACAGTGGAGCACAGACTTGGGACTGCCCTTGCCAATGCAGATGTCCTTTCCACGTTTTTCCACTTAGCTGATGAGGACTACCAGGGTGTAGGTTAGTACCCATCACCTTTCATCTGGGGGGGGCAGTGTAGGAAAGTCCTCCTTTTTGCCCTGGTCACCCCCAAACTTTTTGGACAGGTACTGGTGGTTACTGACTCTTGGATGTGCCCTGGGTACTGCTTACCAGTCCCAGGGCCAGTGCTCTGTGTAAAGTGGATATGCAAATTAGGCTAATTATAATTGGCAAAGTTAACCTACCTATAAGTCCCTAGTATATGGTAGGGCATGGAGGTTTAGGGACCCCAGCATAGGTAGTGCCCCCATAGGTGCACTGCTGAGGTGCCCAGTGTCATTTTAAAGGCAGGCCTGCCTTGCTGGCTGCTTTTAAATTAAAGTTACATGCAAATTTGACTTTGGAATTAAAAGTAGTTCCAAAGTCTTAAACTACCTTATTTTTACATATACGTCACCCCTAAGGTGTGCCCTATGTGCCCCTAGGGCTGGGTGCCATGTAACTACAAACAGGAACCTTATAAAATAGTTTTATAAGCCCTGGTGAGGTAAAACAGCCAAATTCGTTTTTCCCTCATTGTAGTGAATGGCCTCCATAGGCTAGAATGGGGAGACTTTATTTTAATTTTTAAAGTCCCCTTAAGTAACAGATACCAAGAGTTTGGTGTCAAATTAATTGTTATAACAAATCCCACAACTTCCAGTTGTTGGATTTAATATAACTTGTTCAGGGAAAGAGTTTTAAACTTTACCTGAAAAGTTGCCAACTTCAGCCCTGCAGTGTTTTTGCTGCTGTGCTCTGATTGGCCAGCCTTGATGAGGTGTGAAGTGGCCTGGCTTCACACAAAGAGATGTGCCAGTGGGAGGAGATCTCCCCTCAGCAGATGGTGAGGCAGGAAGAGGGAGGGCTGCCAAACTGGTCTTCAAAGGCAGAGAAGGACATTTGGAGCAACCCAGCTACACCCCCACATCCTGCAACCCCAGACAATTAGGCGCCCCCTTGATTAGATTAGGAGAGGGCAGGAGAGGGGTGTGTTTAGGATTTTTAGCCACACCAGGGGGTGGGCTCAGCCAGATATAACCTCTAAAAATCACTTTCAGCCATGATGGATATTTGAGGAATGTTGATCCCTGGGATTGATTTCTGCCACACTTCCCAGGAAGTGGTCTTCACAGGGGAAGGACCCTGACCCTGATTGGAGAACCAGGACCCTCTGTTTTTCACCCAGGAGCAAGGATAAAACTGGCAGACCTGCACACACACCTTATATCCCCATCAGATTCCAACAAGGAAGAACTACAGGAGAAGAAGGACTGCCCTGCTGGACCCCTGACCTGCACCTGGACCCTGCACTCTGAAGGACTGCACCAGCTGCACACTTGGGCTTCACCACAAGAAGGACTTTGCCTGGCTTCAACTGGTTCAAGGAGGGACTCCCTGTTTGCTACAGGTGAAAAATTGCTATCCAGAGTCCCCTGCACCAACTCCTGAAGAAACCAACCAGCTGACCACTGTCCAATGGCCAAAAAGGAGTTTGCTCCAGGTGCATTCTGGGAGTTGTAGTCCACACCCCCAAGGAGCATCTCAGAGCTTCTGGAACCTTGGGGTGAGCTGTGGACCCCAAAAGAACCTTAAAAGAACATCTGGGAGAAGATCCAGAAGTTTGGAGAACTTTTGAAATAAAACTTCATAGAGGGATCGACCCGCCACGGCAACCCTAGCTGGCTTTCCTCAACCGCGACCCGGCCTGATTTGCAGGTTCGTCCCGGTGAAGAAAATCTCCAAAAAAGAGACTAAGTCAGAACGTAGAAAGTTCACCGGGACATCCCAGCCAGCGTATCCGAGGAGGGCTCCAAGGACGTCGGATCAAGATCCAGGTTTGCCCCGGTCGAAGGATTTTCACCTCGAAAAAACGACTAAGTCCGTAGGTAAAAGTCTCCACCGAGGGCTCCCGTGACGCGTATCTGGAGAAGAGTTCCAGGAGATCGGATTGGACTGGCAGGTTCGTCCCGCTGAAGAAAATCTTCAGAAACCGACTAAGTCCGAAGGTAAACTTTTGACCAATGCCTCCCACGGGCTGTAGCTGAGCCGGGGTCCATCACGGTCGGCCTTAAACTTTGTATTTGCCCCGGTCGAGGTGCAACCAGATGACCAGATTGGCGCTTTTTGTTTCTAGGTGCTAGAAAATAATAATTCTTTAAAAATTCATATCTCCGGTTCCCCTTATCCGATTTTATTTGTTTTTGTGTCCTTTTAAAGATAAAAATGTAATCTATTCTTATCAACTGGTTTGGGATTTTTGAACTGTTTCCTGTGTTTTATTTAATTACTGTTTTGTGATATTTGAATGCTTTACACTCTATCTCCTAAATTAAGCCTTGTCGCTCGTTGCCACGCTACCAAGGGTTGAACTGGGTTTAATTTACTGAGACCTAACTGGACCTGAGTGGAGGTTAGTGGCCTATTGCTAAGTGTAGGTACTTACCTGCCCTTACCACTAACCCATTTTCCAACAGTGCACCTTACAATACGTTTCGGGAGACAGAGTAGTATAAATATGGGTTCCAACATTATGCTTAAACTTTGAGGTCTGTTTACAGCTGGTGGGCACATGTGTAGTTTAAGCAATGTCATTGGCTTCAGAGATTTTGTTGGTTTCAGAGGAAATTTAGGTGATTTGCATATATGGCATACAAGAAGTGAACATCGAGAAATATCAAAATATGATATGTATTTTAAGAACTTGGGAATAGAAGTTGTTTGGGGCATAGGATAGGACAACATATCAGAACGTATTTGCTATTTCAACATTTTAAATACTATAAAATGGCATGTTGTTGGTACACTTTAATATATTAAGTTAGTATAATGATAATTTTTTTCTTAGTGTCATGTGCATTACAACATTGCAAGATGGTGGACACTGAGTAGTGCGAGAATCATAGGATGGTGTGCCTTCATTGAAAGAAAAAGGGCTCTATAGTTACATAATAGGAGATATTGTTCTAAGATCGCACTACAGTATTTTTTAATGATATTTAATTAGAACATGTGAACACAATAGATTTATGGATTATACAGCATTCCTGAGTTCTCTGCGCAATAGCATTAAAAAACAGTGTCATTCATAACGATATAAAACTCAGGGATTGATTCACAAAGGTATCTTACATTTTTGAGTAAGTGCACTACTATTTGCTTATTCGCAAAAACCAAAGTGTAAGTTACTACTAAAAAGAAAACAGTAGTAAGTCCAGCACCACAGACGGCCAACCACTCGTACTGCAATAGAGGTAGGGAATTAAAACAGTACCCAATGGGAAATAATGGGAAATTAAATTGAATTATTTGAAATAATTTAAAATACAAAAATATGTACAGTATTATACAATATTGTAAAACCATAGATTGAATTTGAAAATTAATATGAAAATATAGTTTACTAAAATATAACTAAATTAATTACATTCATCATTCACATTTAATAATTATTAATGTATAACAGAAACATGTTTTCTTTAGGTGGGAATTTATTTTGTAATCTAAACTTCAGAAATGTTTTATTTAATATATTTCAGTTAATTTCAAAATAAATAATACTGTAGCCTATTTTTCATTTTGATCCACATTACAAATAAATGCATGATCTGAATTTACATTAATATTTCATATAAAATATGTTTACTATTTATTTTGGAGTTAAATACATTTTAACAAGTATCCCAAAAGCACCATTGTCAACTGTCAATGAGAGATAAATTATCTCTCCAAGGCAGATAGGGCACACTGCATGCCATCCAGGATGTCTGTGGCTTGAGTTGATAACTTACACCCTAGAGAGCATGCAACAATGGCTTTGTCCCTACAAGGAGGTTCAGTGCTTCTTCTGGTACAAGCACTGGCGGGATGGGGGCAAAACAGAGAGAGAAGCGCCAGGGCGAAAATAAACCCCGGTCCATTTCGAAATGGGTGTTGGCTCTTTTCTGAGGGGACAGGAGTGAGGATGCTCATAGTTGTAGTGATGGTGATGAACACGGGAGATGATACATTCTGTGTTGGTTTGCCCACCACCATAAGAGACTGACCCAAGTCGGAGGTCTCTGTTTCAGTTGTTGTAGTGGCACCATCACGATAAGTGCCAACGGGACCCTTGGTTTCCTTTAACGTCTGACCAGTGCCTCTCACTCTTCTACCGGAGGAGTTTGAAAGCATATGTATACACACATGAGTTACATACTACTGAGGTCCGATACTAATCTCAATAAAGGACATAATTAATGGGCGTATTGTGATTTTGGAATACCGCTTGCTTCTTCACAAATGTCAAGGATATCCTATCTTCTTTATTACAAGTGCATTACATTATCTACCACTTGTGATAATGTGGGTGGGATATCTGTCACATTTGTAATGGAGTTATGTTCCAACTTGAAAACCTCTAAGAATGTTTAAGAACAACATACTTAGGGCTGGTGTAGAACTCAGTGGAAGGGTTACTCAATCCCAACGGTGACGCATATCTTGTCTGCCGAAATCTAATCCATTCTATCCTATGGGGTTTAGATTTCGGCGGGTGGGACATCAGTCACCGTTGTGACGTGGTAACCTGTCTGCCAAGTTGTAAATCAGGCCCTTAGTTTTTAAGGTGAATATACTTACTCCCTTGCCACAGTTCCATGGCCTTCAGTTCCCTATCCAAGTTGGAGTAGACTATTGAAAGAATGTGCCTCATCATGGAAGGTCAGTAACTGACATACCCCTTGATTTTGCTATGAAGAACTTCCCAGTTTTGACAAAGCAGTTAGGTAGATTCCTTGGTGAAAGTCCTCTCATCTTCTGTGGCAGTGGATGTGTGCAGTGCTAATGGATACCAGCTGGTGCCTTTCCCTGGCAATAGACTGCCAGATTTTCATTTCATTCTTTCGGGGGAGGCCTACAGACAGTAAGAGAAGAAAATCAAACCAGAAAATACATTTCACATGGTGTCTACAGTATTCGTTACCTTTTGAGGCAATGAAATGTCAAACAACTTACAAATCATGCAAAATCATATTTTATCTTATTGGTTAGAAAAGTGTATATAAGTTTGCAATATTGGTTGATGCCATTTATATCCGCATTTAGAGGCATTTGTGTTTTTGTAAGACCAAGATACTCCAGGGCAACCTTCCACTAAAGTACTAGTGTCTTTTAACCCCTTCGCTGCCAGGCATTTTCCCCTCAGGTGCCAGGCCTTTTTTTGGCTATTTGGAGCAGTTTGCACTTAAGCCCTCATAGCTTTTTGTCCACATAAGCCACCCACGCCAAATTTGCTTCCTTCTTTTCCAACATCCCAGGGATTCAAGTGGTACTCAGAATTTGTGGGTTCCCCTGGAGGAGACCAATACATTAGCCAAAATACATCGAAAATGTAATTTAAGAAGAAAAAAAAATGAGAAAAAAGAGCTGCAGAAGAAAGGTTGTGGTTCTTTCCCTGAAAATGGCATCAATAAAGCATTCATGGTGCTAAAATCACAATTTTCCCAGCTTTCAGGAACAGGCAGACTTGAAACAGAAAACCACAAAAGTAGAACAATAGTAGAGCACACCATGTTTTCATTGTTAAACATGTAATTGTATGAGACAAGAGAGAACCATCCGGTCCTATGGATAAGTAAGGAACTTTATTCCAAAATAAGTAAGTTCCCAATTTGCATTGAAATCAAAATGCTGAAAACATCAATACTCTTAATTCTAACTGTTCGATTAAAGAGTTGATCCATGAAACAATTAGTGTTCAATGTATATATGTCCAATCAAAATCTGATAATACCGGGCATTAGATTTAGTTGATTCTCCTATTACCATCCCTTGTCTATTTATTGTGCTGCGCTATGTATCTGCTTTACTTGTTACTTTATACAGCAATATACATATCTATGTACGTATTGTATTTACAGGGAACTGTCCCCATTATAATCAAACACTTTTAATATGTATTCAATATATTAATATTTAACACTTTCTGCAAATATGTACCCCTAATATTGGTACATTCACATTTAAACCAACACTCAATCATTGAAAGAGAGAAAGGAAGGAATAGGAATTTGTGTTTCTAAACTCGAAATACCTGTGTTGTTTAGCCTTTGTTTCCATCTTTCAGGAACATGCAGACTTGAATCAGAAAACCACATTTTTCAACACAATTTTGGCACTTTAGTGGGACACACCCCATTTTTACTATTTTTGTGCTTTTAGCCTCCTTCCAGTTAGTGACAGAAATGGGTGTGAAACCAATGCTGGATCCCAGGAAGCTAAACATTTCTAAAAAGTAGACAAAATTCAGAATTCACCTAGGGGTCATTTGTGTAGATCCTACAAGGTTTGCCTACAGAAAATAACAGCTGAAATAAAAAGATATTGAAATTGAAGTAAAAAAAAGCAATTTTTCTCCACGGTTTACTCTGTAACTTTTTCCTGCAATGTCAGATTTCGAATATACCTTTATGTCTGCTGATCTTTTCTGGTTGTGGGGATATATTGGGCTTGTAGGTTCATCAAGAACCCTAGGTTTCCAGAGCCAATAAAGGAGCTGCACCTTGCAATGGGATTTCCTTGTATACCTGGTATACAGCAATTCATTTGGTGAAATATAAAGAGTGCAACAATAGGTATCAAAATGGGCACAAGATAAGGTGTTCAGAAAAATTGGTAATTTACACTTATCTGAATTCCATACTATCATGTGAATTAAAGGGCACTTCTCAAATAGACGTCTTTTTTACCCACTGTCTTCCATTTGGAAGTAAGAAACGTAGAGAAAGACAAGGGGCAATAACACTAACGCTGCTATTCTGTATTCCCTCAAGTTTCCTGATACAAATGGTACCTCACTTGCATGGGTAGGCCTTGTGCCCGCGACAGGAAATGCAACATGGACACATCACATTTTTACGTTGAAAACTGATTTGTTTTTTTTTAAAGTGCATAGCTGTGGATTTGATCTCTAGCTCAGTCGGCACCTAGGGAAACCTACCAAACCTGTGCATTTTTTTAAATTACACACCTAGAGGAATCCAAGATGGGGTACTTGAGGGTCTCTCACCAGGTTCTGTTACCCAGGATCCTTTGCAAACCTCAAAATGTGGCCAAAAAAACATTTTTTCTTCACATTTTAGTGAAAGGAAGTGCTGAAATCTGTGAGGAGCCACACATTTCCTTCCACCCAGCATTCCCCTAAGTCTCCTGATAAAAATGGTACCTCACTTGTGTGGGTAGGCTTAGTGCCCGCTAAAGGAAATGCCCCCAAAACACTATTTATACCAAATAACAAAAATGAGCACTTTCTGGACCAAGAGCTCCCTTTCTGCCAAATTTGGTGTAATTCCATCCAGTGGTTTGGGTGCTATCACTGTTCAAAATCCCTACAGAAAAATGCATAGGGACAAAGCATTTTGGAACCCCCTGAACAGCATGCGGAGATATGCCGCTTATATGAATATTAGACATAGATGGCCCAACGATACACTACACCCCAAGCATGTTGGACCTGACTCATTGGGGGGGAAGGAGTGGGGCGATTGTTGGTTAAAAGATTACTAGGTTATCGCTAATTGGGGGTTACATTGAAAGGTGCAGATTAACAAATGTAAACTGAAATGTTATTGTTTTGTTGCATACTCTTAATATCAGCTAATAAAAAGTTTGTTTAAAGAAAAAAAGCATTTTGGAACCATACCATTTTATCAGCCCCCACTTCACTGATCTCTGTAAACTTTCCAGACAGACACTAAGGTAAGTATCGTATTTTTTGGGGAACACTTTGTGAAGATTCATCAAACAGCACCAAAGTTATTAGCAAAACAAAAAACACCTTTTCTATGGAAACTAGGTCCTAACTATAACTACCAGGTGGTGACCGTCACTAGGTAAGATATATATGTGTATATAGATATAGATATTAGATATAGATGTAGATATAGATATATAAAAACTTGCTGGCGGTCACCTCTAGGTATTTATAGTTAGGTCAGCTGTTCCATAGGAAAATGTTTTTGTGCTGATAATAACTTTGGCATCATTTGATGAATCTCCAAGAAACTTTCCAAAAAGGAACTACTTTTTGACTAGGTATTTCATGAAATGTATAGGGGTGATCTCTCAAGCGGAGGCAGAGAAAAAAGTGGAATCCCAAAACACAAAATCCTGATGCATTTTCCATAGACTGCTCAACAGAATTACGCCAAATTTGGCAGGAAGCTAGATCTTGGTCCACAGATTGTGCTTTTGGTGATCATTTTTTCAGTAGTTTTTGAGAAATTAATGTTAAAAAATAATTGTATACCTGAACAGTTGGGTCCACAAGAGTCTTGCAAGAGTCCTGCGAGAACCTACATTAAAAAAGGAAAGGGCACCATAACTGTTTAATGTGAATAATTGCAGGTGTTTTGAAAATTAAGTAAAAAAGCTATACAAGGGGGCAGGAGAAAGGCATGCTGTCCCCCTATATTTTGGAAGGAGGTCTTAAAGGTATAGGTATTGTGTTGAAAGTAAATATGTATTGTTTTAACAAAAATGTGCAATCTCAGGGGATCGGAAAAATTAAAAAGGAATAGGTGAGTTATCAATACACTGTACTAGGAGAAATGCATATTGTGTCCCTTATTATTGATAGGAGGTGTGTAAGACATATGTACGGTGATGAACAGAATGTCAGCTTTTTTTTTAAAATGCTGCAATCTCATGAGACTCTCTCGGGATTGTGAAAAATAGAAAGGAAGAGGTGATCTTCTAATACACTCTGGTACACACACTTGGTACCATAAGAAGGAGTCTTACTGGAGAACATGTTTATCAGAGTCTACTATTTATGCCCATTGGCTTGGGAAAAGTTCTGAGTAGAGAGTTGAGACTTTTCCCACACCCTACTACACACAGCTGTCATGCAATAGAGGGGTCTCAGCAGGGAGGGCAGTCCTTTCACATACCCTACTAGGCACACCCTTTATCTGAGAGAGAGGTCCCAGCAGATAGGCCAGTCCCTCCATGTACCCTACTACAAAGACCTGTTATCCAGGAGAGAGGACTGAAAGAAAAGGCCAGTCCTTCCCAACACCCTACTCTACATACCCATCATCCAAGAGAGGAATCTTGTGGAAAGGTCAGTTCCTCCACATACACTACTACACACACCCATCATCCAAGAGAGGGGTTTCAGCAGAGGGACCATTCCCTCAACACACCCTATTATGTAAACCTGTCATCTGTGAGAAAGGTCTCAAAGGAGAGTGCAGTCTTCCCACACACCCTACTATGCATACCTGTCATTCCAGAGAGAGATCTCTATGGAGAGACCAGTCCCTCTCTATACCCTACTATGCATACCCATCAGCCAAGACAGAGGTCCCAGCAGAGAGGCCAGTACCTCCCCACACCCAACTATGCTAATGTGTCATCCAAAAAAGGGGTCTCTGCAGAGAAGCAGGTACCTCTCCACACCTTACTATGCGCACTCGCCATCCAAGAGAGGGGTCTCAGCTGAACGGGAGATCCTTCCACACATCCTACTATGCTTAGCCATCATCTAAGAAAGAGGTCTCAGATGAGAAGCCAGTCCCTCCCCACTCCATACTATGCACACTCACCAAGAGAGAGGTGTTAGTGGAGAGGCTAGTTACTCCCCTGACTCTACTATATAAACCTGTCAATCCAGAGAGAGGTCCCAGCAGAGGTCAGTGCCACCACAAACCTTACTATACATATCTGATATCTGACAGAGGGGGTTCAAGGCAAATGTCAGTACCTCCCCACACCCTAATATGCAGACACATTATGCAAGAGAGGGGTCTCAGCCAAGATGCCAGTCCCTCCACATACCCTCCTATGCACACCAGTCATCCAAAGAGAGATCTCAAAGGAGACGCTGTCCTTCCCCACCCCCTACTTTGCACACCCATCATCCAAGACAGTGGTCTTAGTAGAGAAGCTATTCCCTACCCACACACTACTATGCATGTTTATCAATCTGTGGAGGGGTGTTAATGGAGAGGTTAGTCCCTCACTATATCCTATTATGTACACCCGATACCCTGGGGAAAGCTGTCAGCCGAGAGACCAGTCTCCCCACATGCCCTACTACATACACCTGTCAGTCCAGAGGCTAGTCTCTCCCCTTATACTATTATGCACACCCATGATTCCAGAGAGAGGCCTCAGTGGAGAGATCAGTCCCACCACGCACCCTACAGTGCACATCCATCATCTGACACAAAGGTCTCTCTACACACCGTACTATGTACACTTGTCATCGAAGACAGAAGTTTCATGTAAAGGGTCTCTCTGTCTCTCTTAACCATAGTAGCCCAAGTGATGAATCTAGCCTCTTCAGTTTAGAGTCTTTTTGTAGATATTAGGCTTATTCGTTTTGTAGCAGTAAAAAGTTATTATATGAAAGCTTTATTGGTGTTGGTTTTGAAAAGAAGAATGGTATTCAATGAGTTTTCTCACAAGAGTAGCTTGCAAGCTTCAGGGAGTGAAGTAGCCTGGGGAGATGTGTCAGCAGACAGGACGCTTCCTCACCACACCCTAATGAGCAACCCTATTGCCTAGAGAGAGGTCTCAGCAGAGCGGTCACTCCATCCCCACACCCTTCTGCACATCCTTGCCACCCTTCTGAGCATGTCTGTCAACCTGGGGAGAGGTGTCAGCAGTTTTGCAGATCTCTCCCCTCACGCTAATATGCATAGTTGTCCCAAGGCGAGGTCGCATTGGAGAGGCTAGTCCTTCCCCACACCCTGCTTTGCACACTGGTCACCGTGGGAAGAAGTGTCAACGGAGAGGCCAGTCTCTCCCTACTCAGGCTGCTGGTCACCTTGAGAAGAGGTCTCAGTGGAGAAGCTAGTTTCTCCCTAAACCCTAAACAGATAAACACAGCTGTTGACCTGGGAGAGGTATCAGTGAAGAGCCCAGTCTCTCCTCCCACCCTGCTATACACCCCTGTCATACTGTGTAAAGCTCTGAGTGTAGAGGCCACTTTCTCTCTATACCCAAGTAGAGGGAAATATAGGTGGTGATTATGACTTTGGCGGTCTACAACGTAGACCGCCGAAGTTCCGCCAGCCACTAGACTGCCAGTGATGGTGGTCTACAGACTGCCATATTATGAGTGCTGGCGGCTCTCTTCCATAAATATGGGGGGTTTGTGTTTAAATGGTGGGGTGAGGGGAGATCAGGTGCTTGTGGGAGGGGGTGGGGGACCCACCTTCCGGTGACAGGGAAGGAATTCCCTGTGACCGGTAGCCCTACCGCAATGAGTTTCGTAAAAACATGGCTGAAGGTGTGGTCACAATACTACCGGCGTCACTCTTGGGGCCGCAGGGTCGGTATGAGTGGTGTTGTGGCAGGTGTCATAATGTGGCAGTATGCACCTCCAGCCTGTTGGCGGTGCTACCGCCAGTTTACCCTGGTGGTCAGAAGATCGCCAGGGTCATAATGATCACCATAATGTATGAGTACTGTAATGAAGGAGATTATAAATTCTTTCTCTGAAAAATTTACGATCCGGAAGAGCTTTCATCATATCATAAAAAAATACGAAGGGATAGAAAAAATCTGTCCGAGCAGAGAGGTCTCAGCACAGAGACTTGTGTTTGCACACTCTACTAACCACACCCAAGGATACAGAACTGTCATCCATGAGATATACAGTAATTGTTTGAGCTTGTGAGAGTCTTGCGAGAGTCGGACAAATATGCAAGTGGAGGCAGCTGTTAGGGTGCTCCAGCTCTCACAAGATTCTCACAGGTGTCAGTATACTTAAAAAGGGGAGTTATAACATGAATGAATCACATATTGTAGGGATATGATGGCTTTGACATGGGACCCTCTGAGTTTATAATGAATAATGTTCAGTTACACATAGGACTGAATGCATTCCTTGATGGCATTAACTCCATCCCATCTATAGACACCTGTCATATCAAAATGGATACTGTTATGATATAAAGAGTCCTTGCCATGGTCACGAACAAATGCAGTCTTAGTACAAAAGTATTTTATTCATTGCCTTTTTACCTTTGACATATATTAGAATATACAAAAACTGAGTGAGGAAAGAAAGACATAAATTATGAAAAAGTTTCCTTCATTTTTATTTCATGTGTAACTCCTATGATTGTGCCTAGGCATTTCCCACCACAGTAGACCATCAACTGGTCGGGGTGCTCAAAATCCAAAATGATCTCAGTGACTGGTAACAATTGTTGACACTTCATACCTCTATGGCCAATCCAAGTAATGTCCATGTTTGGAAATTCAAGATTTTTGTCAATACCACAATTAATGGCATATTCTCTAACCCCGTGGGTGAAGCTGTGTCCCAAAATCCAGAGGCAAACCATGGTGCAATATGGAGATATCAGTCACAAGATGAGTGTTCACCAGAATGAGTAAGCTTCAGAAGCTATATAGAGTTGTATGAGAAGGGGAGGGTGGCAATAGTGTATATGTAATCAGTAGATTTATGGCAGTTAGAAAAGTAGATTAGGTTGTGACTAACTGCTGTTTGCATGGTGCACAGTTACTTGTTAAACAGTATGAGCTTTTCTATTGGGTGATTTTGAACTTTTGCTATGATCCCATGAAATTTGTGCGAGAGTCATTTACAAGCTTCTGCAGGTGAAGATTGCTGTGGGGGCCTCATATGATCCCACAAGATTCTTGCAGGAGTTGCATGGAAATTTATAGAGTGTACCTACCTTGAGGTATTTTTAGGATCTCGTGAAAGTCTCACAAGCTTGATTGTTACAGAGAGAGAAAACAGTGTGTATTACTACAGTACAAACGTTATATACTGGCTAAAGCAACCATAAAGAAATACAAATAAAGCACAGGTTGTCAATGTTAACAATTAAGCTAACATAAAAGCTTACAAAGACCATTATGGGGGTCATTCTGACCTTGGCGGTCCATGACCGCCATGGCGGAGTGCGGCGGAAGCACCGCCAACAGGCTGGCGGTGCTTCCTGGGCGATTCTGATCGCGGCGGTAAAGCCGCGGTCGGAAAAGGGGAGCCGGTGGTTTCCCGCCGGTTTCCCGCTGGCCCAGGGAACCCGCCATGGCGGCGCTGCTTGCAGCACCGCCATGGGGATTCCGACCCCCTTACCGCCAGCCTGTTTCTGGCGGTGTCCACCGCCAGAACCAGGATGGCGGGAACGGGTGCCGTGGGGCCCCTAGGGGGCCCCTGCACTGCCCATGCCACTGGCATGGGCAGTGCAGGGGCCCCCTAACAGGGCCCCCAAAAGATTTTCACTGTCTGCTTAGCAGACAGTGAAAATCGCAACGGGTGCCACTGCACCCGTCGCACCCCTTCAACTCCGCCGGCTCCATTCCAAGCCGGCTTCATTGTTGAAGGGGCTGTCCCGCTGGGCCGGACGGCGGTCTTCTGGCGGTCGCCCGCCGGCCCAGCGGGAAAGCCGGAATGACCGCCCGGTCTTTCGGCGGGAACCGCTTGGCGGGCGGCGACCGCCGACCGCCGCGGTCAGAATGACCGCCTAAATGTGATTATGATACATCTAGTACATGTACTGTGAAGTAGATACATTTGTTGTGTGAAGAATGCAAGAGTGAGGTTATATTTGTATCAACCAATAGTTGACATTCTATATATAATTATTTTAAACAAAGCTAAAATGTGCTTGGCTGCAAGGCTTCAAGGGTCACATACTTATATCTGTTGTATAATCTCAGATACCTGAGATTGCCCTTGGTGGTTTGGAAGTGAAGGAAGTGTGAACCCTTTAACTTGTGCTCAGCAGAGGTCATTTGATTTTTGATTAAAGGAGAGTGACGTATTCAGCTAACTCCAACATACAGCTTCGTTTGCAGGTAATTAAAAATATAGCATAATTTAAGTTTAAAGTTTGTGACCAAATAATAAAATAAAATAATATATTTATAAACCATTTTCAATATATGTGTTTATTATGACTGTACTAATACGTTGGATGATTAACATATGTTTGCCTAACTCTCTACTATTGAAAGATTTTGAACAATTTATTTAAAAAATTAATTTTGATAATTTTATATTAATGTCATTAATTTTGTGGCAATTATACTTTGGTTTTTTTCTAATCTGTATTTATTTTATTGTGTTAGTCGCTGATGAAATGTCATAACCTTTATAAAATTAAGTGTCATTTATAAATTGAGAGTGCTTGGTATTGGATCTTAGCTGAATCAATCTTTGTTGCATTGCCCTGTGTAGACTACTAAAATCAGATTATAATGTATGAAAATATACTATAGAGATTGCATACCCTATTATAATGGAAAAACATGGCATAGTGGTTCTATTATGCAATCTACATAGAGTTTTATATTGTAGTGATGTGTTGCAGTAGAGGCTGTTTTTTCAAACTCCATTATTAACCCTGATTACTGAAAGTAAGGTGTGTAGAAAGAGCTTACTTACTCACTAAACGTTTTCAGACCTATACATATGTGTTTTTACACTACAGAGTGTGCATTAACGTACTGAATCATAGGTGCAGCTCACACAGAAAAAAACATGCTTGCATAAGGAATGAGTCCCTTACTAAACTGTTTAACACTCAGGTGTCAGCCTCTACAGAGGTGTTTTATAGAGAGTGCACGTTAACAATAAATTGAAGCATTCATGCTATATAAAATTGCATGAGACTCAAGGTTTTATCAAACTGCAAGTTATTTAATCTACATCCTGTTAAGATGTGTTCTGTTCAGTACTGTTGTTAAAAATAATTCAGATTATTAAAGCAATCACACATGTGGTTCACTCAGAGAAAACATTTTTGTAGAGGGATGTGTTCTATCAAAACCTTTTAACACCCAGCATTTAACTTGTGGAGAGGTCTCAGCAGAGAGACCATGCTGTCATAAAAACATATTCAGTTATAAGAAAAAAAGGCACTCTTTTATGAAAATCTAACATACAGATTCTGCACCCTGGTAAACGATTATACCAGAAGGGCTATTGTTTCTCTGGAGGTTTGTACATATACCTTTTATCTTTTTCAGGTGTCACTAGAGAGAATGTTGTTTGAAAACTGAATGAAACACCTTGTTTGCTGTGTGAAAAGCTTTCCTTGGGGGGATGGTTTATTACTAAAGCCTTTTACATCCAGTCTTTACTCTGGAAAAAGGTGTCACTAGACAGGTCATTTTACCATAAAAAAGAAGCATTTACCCTGTATATACTTTTAAGAAAAGGAAGCCCCTCTTTAATCAAACTCTACCATACAGAAATTACACTCTATTGAAATATTATTAAACAAGGTCTAGTATTTCCATCGATTCTTGGATACAGATTGTTTATGATCCATAAATGTGTCAGTAGACAGATAGCTGTTTTAGAACTGAACCAAACATCCGCTTCTCTCTGAGAAAATGTCTATACAGACAGATGGCTTTATTAATAAAACACTTCACAGCCATTGTTTAACCTGTAGAGAGTTGTCAGGAGAGATGGTGTGTTGTTAAAAAACTGAACAATTTACTCTGTATGGACTTGTACAGTATGGTCTCTGAGAAGATATATTTACAGGGATGAATTACTCATTAAAGCCTTTTACACCCAACCGTTAACCCTACAGACCTTTCAATAGAGAGGGAATGCTTTGCCAGAAGTGAGACATTCATTCTGTATAGAATTGTAGTACAAAGCTCAAATTGTTCATGAAACTTTACTATCCCCCATCTCCTCTCTGATAGAATGTATTAGCCCAGGATGAAGTTCATCTGAGGCCTTCTACATACACTGTTTACTCTATTCAGAGATATCAGTGCAGAGTTTGGTGTTTATAAAGCTCTGTAACACAGGAGTTCCTAGGTCTGCACGGCATTCTACACAAAGCATTAGCTCCCTCTTGAGCCATTACTTAGTGAGACTGCTATTACAGAGTAGCATGAAATAGTATCTTTGTTTGATTGAACTCTAAAACGCAAAACCTATTGCATGCTGAAAAATACTAGCACAGTTCCTACCTATTTTTTAAATTCTTCCACACAGGCTATGTATTCTGCTCAAAGGATTCATTTCAGAGGGTGGTCTTACAGTAGTGAAGTAACCTTATTCACACAGAGAAAACATCTTTGGAGAGGGATAACTTTCTCTTTGAAGCCTTTCACGCCCAGCCTTCACAATGAAGAGATGTGCCAATAGAGAGGCTATGTTGTTATAAAAAAAGAAGCATTTAGCCTGTATAAATGTATTTGAAAAGGACCCTCCTCTCTGATCAAACTCAACCATACAGAATCTGTGCCCTGTTTAACTGTGATAATACAAGGCCTAGTGTTTGCATGGATTCTGTTGCACATATCTTTCATCTTTTTCAGAAGTATGAGTAGAAATATATCTGTTTGTGAATTGAACAAAACACCCTCTTCACTCTGAGAAAATATCTGTAGAGATAGACTGCTTCATTACTAAAGCCCTTCATACCTACTGTTTAACTTGTAGAGGGTGTCAGGAGGAATATGTGATGGTGAAAACTAGGTCCTAAAAAACTACTTGCCTAAACCACTACTGCTAAACAACTAAAAAGTCTCTACAATGAAGTACTGAACAACTACTGTCCAAACAACGATTTTGCCTGAATAACAATTGCCTGAACAACTAATTTTAAGGTATGTTTTTTTTATTTTTTATTTTTTATTAGTTGTTTAGAATTGATGTATATATATATATATATATATATATATATATATATATATATATATACAAGAACAAACAGTTGCAAGCAACTTTACCACCGCACTCCAGGAGGAAATTTATTCTTTTTTTCCCTTTTAATTGCAGTCAAAAATAAATCACCATCCTTCACCACTGACGCGTTTTGACCTACTGGGCTTCATCACAGTAAATTAGTCCTATCTCATGTCCTCTATTTATAGTGACAGAAATTTCTCCAAAGAAAATAGAAATACAAGGAAATTAGAGCTGGGGAACTGAAAGCAAGAGCTCGAACCAGAGAGAATATATTGAATAAACCTATGACGGCAAAACCTCAGGAAGATTCAACTATCAGATTTGTAATGACATATACCAAAGAGAGCCATCTGATTTTGAAAATTTTGATATTGGGACGTCATAAGGAAGGACCCTGAGGTGGGAAAGTTGGTGGCTGAAAAACATATGGTTACCTATAAGAAAGTACCATCTCTACAGGACCTTTTGGTCAATAGTCACTTCCAGATCAAAGAACAGTCGAATTGGCTCTCAAGCCAAACCATGGGTTTTGTTTGTTGTAAGAAGCGCAAAGCATGCCGTATTGGGATGAAGGTGAAGGAATTTGAAGACGCAGGCGGTAACAAGATGAGTATTAACAAAAGGATCACGTGTAATTCCAACAATGTGATATACGTAATTCAATGTACATGTGGTTTGCGTTATGTGGGGAGTACAATTTGTCCTCTAAAGAAATGCATTTTAGAACATATTAGAGCTGTGCAAAATAAGGACACAACCTATGCTATTGCAAAACACTTAATGACTCATGATGGATCTAAATTGACAGGCATGAGATTCTTTGGGATTGCAAGTGTAGATAGCAACGAGAGGGGAGGAGACAGAGTCACAACTTAGACGGTTGGAGTCACGATTCATAATACAGCATAAAACCAAGAGTCCGAGGGGCCTGAATGGGGATGAAGAATTGCATTATCATCTGTAATTTGAGGATAAATTATTGTCTTGTTAATAGCTACTAGATAACATTATTTGAGGATGTGTAGACAGAGTGCAATTGCAGAGAAACATCAATGAGATAATGAGGTAGACTCAGGATATATGTGAGACTTGATGAAAATAGTATATGGAAGTGCACCAATCTATCATCAGGTATATAGAAAGTATGGAATTAATCTTATGAAATAAGGTTAGAAGCCCCAACAGGGTAGGCTTAGGAATGGACTTGGTTATTATTATTGTTAACAGCGACATTCTTTGCTCACATTGATTTATGTAATTTATGTAACGTTGGGCAGGTTTTGTGGTGGTTGGGATCTTGGTTTTTATTGCATAACACTTAATTTGTTTTTAATAGACTACATGTCCCATGATGCACTAATAGGGCTAATAGGAGAGACACTATAAATAGGGGACATGAGATAGGACTAATTTACTGTGATCAAGACCAGTAGGTCGAAACGCGTCAGTGGTGAAGGATGGTGATTTATTTTTGACTGCAATTAAAAGGGAAAAAAAGAAGAAATTTCCTCCTGGAGTGCGGTGGTGAAGTTGCTTGCAACTGTTTGTTGTTGGACTTATTGGAGGAAATGGTCCATTCCTCACACCTGCACCAGCATGAAAGAGCGCGCCGTAAGCAGGACCAATTTGTTTGTATATATATATATATATATATATATATATATATATATATATATATATATATCCAACAAACGTTTCCCGAAATATCGAGGCTCCAACGTAGCTGTCTTGACATGGGAACGGGAATCCCATAAATATGCTACAGGTATTTTCTTCTCGAGTGTAAAGAAAAGTCAAGACACAAAAGATCAGTTGCAAAGTATTTTAAAACAGAAAGGGTCTTCCTCCCAACGCGTTTCAGCCGTAGCCTTGTTCACGGATGGGGGAAAGTTTCATTCAACACAATTAAATACACACATAAACATAAAAGAAGGACTCAGTATCACATACTAAATATATCAGTTAAGAAAATAGTGGGTGCCATCTTGCAACAGGTTATATAATGGTTTTCGTTTAGATCGCATACTTGAAAAACATATAATCTCCATCAGATTACAATTTATTATTCATCGCCTATACAGTATTGATTACTGCTTTATATTTTTCGAAAAAACTTGTTATACTCAAATGTTTAGATATTTAGAATACATCCTTAGATCTTAATACTGATTATTGAATTCAAGTGATTGTCTGAGCAATATAGCCAAAAATTCCAATTCTTTTAGTCGCTCACCAAAATGTGTACATAGAGTCCAACAAACCCCCAAACAACCAATGTGACATTAATTATACAGCACCAACAACCCTCAGCTCGTTTATAATGTCCACTCATGTAATAGGAGAGACTACATAAATAACTATTTAACTTCCAAGGTGAATATTAATTTCTTCACTTAAATTCAAACCATTAGGAGAAAGAGTCATGAACTTAATAATATATTTGGGTTCAAGAATCCGTAGCATTTTTTGTCTGTCCCCACCTCTCGGATTTAGTTTGATTTGATCACACACCAGATAGCTTAATAGTCTTTCATCACCTTGGTGCATCTCATGAAAATGTCGCGCCACAGGATAGCTACGATCAAAATTGCGAATAGCTCTAACATGTTCTAGTATACGCTTTTTCGCCTTGTGTATTGTACTGCCCACGTAGATTTTATTACATGAGCATCTCAAACAGTATACGCAAAATTCTGTATTACAGGTGAAAAATCCCTTCATCACATGGGGGGTCATTACAACATTGGCGGGCGGCTTCTGCCGCCCGCCAAGCTGTAACCGCCATGCGGCTGCCAATGCGGCCACACTCCCGCGGTGCCCATCACAACATCCCCGCTGGGCCGGCGGGCGCAAACCTAGTTTACGCCCGCCGGCCCAGCGGGGATGCGGCCGCAACATAGGAGCTGGCTCCTAATGGAGCCGTGGTGTTGCGGCCCCAGGACTCCCCTTACCGCCAGCCTCTTCCTGGCGGTGCAAACCGCCAGAAACAGGCTGGCGGTAGGGAAGTCATAATCCCCAGGGCAGCGCTGCTTGCAGCGCTGCCCTGGCGGATTATCACCGCCGGGGCTAAAACGGCAGGAAATCGCCGGCCCCGGCGGTGCGACCGCGGCGCTACCGCCGCGGTCGAAATACGGGTCTCCGTACCGCCAGCCTGTTGGCGGTACGGACGCCACTTTAGCCCTGGCGGTCGCCAGGGTCGTAATGACCCCCATAGTCTCTTTGTCCATTGCCCACCTGTATGCTTTTGCAATCACTACTATATCTACAAGCTTTACAATGGTGACAGCAGAAAAAACCTGAGATTGCAGATTTTCCAATATCCAGTTTATTACTGCTAGTCACCATATTGTGATTTATATTATCCCGTAGTGATCTACCTCTGCGATAAGTTACCGCAGGGCAGCTGCCCGAAAATTCGTGTAAGTCTGGATCAGTCTGGAGAATGTGCCAGCTTCTCGTGAGGGCTTTTCTCAGATTATAGGTTTGATTAGAATAGGTTGTAATAAACCTAATCTTCTCATCAGTGGTGGTATGCAGTTGTGTTCTATACAATATTTCAGATCTTGGACAACCTTCCACCTTTTTAAAAGCCTGATTGATAATACTGCTGCTATAACCTCTTTCTTGAAACCTTGAACACATGACCAAACATTCCTGCTGATATTTCTCTTCAGTGCTGCAGATACGTTTTGCTCTCAGTAGTTCTCCATATGGGATACTTTTAATCAAATTGGGTGGATGGGCACTTCTAGCGTTCAACAGACTATTCCCTGCTGTTTTTTCCTATAGAGGTTGGTGTGTACCAAGCCGTTCTCTACAGTGACTTCAACATCTAAAAACTGGATGGACGTATTACTGTGCTGCTCTGTCAGTTTTAGATTGTATTAGTTATCATTCAAACGTGCCACAAAATTCAGTGCCGATTCTACATCACCTTTCCAGATGATGAAGATATCGTCTATATATCGGCACCACAGCACCACTCTGTCCTCATATTCCGCTATGCTAGATGAAATCTGTTCCTCCCACCACCCCATAAAAAGGTTTGCATAACTAGGAGCAAAACATGTACCCATAGCAGTCCCTTGAATTTGCTTGTACACTTGATCATCAAACAGAAACAAAAGTGCTTGTAAGGCAGTACCAGATCATATCACAGATTATTTCTGTATGTAATAGATATGAGATAGATCTTGCTCTCAAATAGTGTCTGACTGCTGTAAGACCTAATTCATGTTGGATGCACATATACAGGCTCGTGACATCTAATGTCAGGAGCAGAAAATCATCCTCCCATCCCAGGCCATCCGTCATCCTCAAAAATTGTGTAGTATCCTTCACATAGGAAGGTAAACTTTCCACAAAAGGCCTGAGGAAGAAATCTATGTATCTCAAAGTATTTTCCAGTAGTGATCCTATTGCCGACACAATTGGTCTACCAGGTGGATTTTGTCTATCTTTATGCAACTTAGGCAACAGGTACAATACCGGAATTCTAGGGTGATCACATCTGAGGAATTGGTATTCTTCCCACTCCAATAAACCTTTATCTCTCCAGTCAATCAATAGCCCATAATACTGCATATTGGACAATTTCAATTCCAGATGGTTAGCAGGGGTATAGCAATTGGAATCATTTAACTGTCGTTTTCCTTCCCATAAGTAATGGTTCTTATCTAGGACAACTACATTGCCCCCCTTATCAGACTCACGAATAACAATACTGGAGTCATTATTGAGATTGTCCAAAGCCACTTTCTGTTGCATGGTAAGATTGTCACATTTCATATTAGTATGGCCATATCTCATTTTCTTAAATTGGCTAATCATATCTTTTTCAAATACCTGAATGGCATCACACTGAACGACTGGTAGAAAGACAGATTTAGGCTTAAAAGGACTGGGACATGATACATCTGTCTCAATACCCAGGTTGTCTAAATTTACAAATGGATCATCATGTGCATTGGTATCGGAATCCAACACTGATAGTGTATGTAGTAGGTCTGCATCTGAAATACATAGTTTGCTAATTCTATTTGTTTTTTCCACAATAGTTTCTTGCAGCATTTTATTTTTATACCATTTCTTTAGTTTTAATTTCCTTACAAAATGGAAAAGATCTATCCGAGTTTGTACATAATCAAAGTTATTGGAAGGGCAGAAAGAAAGTCCTAAGGCTAGGAGTTTTTCTTCATCCTGAGTTAAAGCCCTGTTTTATAGATTTACTACTGTCATTACGGAGCTTTGCGTGCTCGTGTGGTCATCCCTGTTCCTAGAAATCCTTCTTTTCTTTCTTCATTCTTTCGCGGCACGGTTCCTCTTCCTCTGCCTCTCTGTCCTCGTCCCCTGTCCCTTGGTGAAAATTCTTTCCTTTGTTCTGTCCTTCCTTGATTTAAAAGGCGGAATTGTTTTAAAAAATTTGATCTACTAGCACTGGTATCCACATTTGTGTTTCTGCCTGGAGGATTTACAGATGTATCAGACAAGCTACTATCAGACACGGCACTTTCTTCCGGTAAACTCAAATTGATATCTGATGTTCCACTATTTTCAGACATTGCAGGTTCCTTATAGTCCTCTGTATACATGTGGTCATATTTACGATGAAAGGTCAGGATCCTACCTGATTGATAGTCTTTAAAGTCTCGTATAAATTTCCTCTGTTTCTTTGTAGTGATATCTTCTTCAGATTTAGAGAGTTTTTTATCTAAATTGGCCTTCACTTCATCAAAGGCACTTTGTGAGACTGTTGTAAGGATCAAATTGGTAGTTTTATCAATCTCCTCTAATATTTTCTCTCGTTCCTTAGAGGCATATTTGATCAGAATTTTCATCATATTGAGCGAACTAACCTTGGAATTCTCCGCCCATTCATCCAACAATTCCGGATCAGGATCCTCATACGAGGGAATTGTATAGATACGTAAGCCTCTCGGAACACTTCAGCCTCAATATATTGTTGGAGAGATTCAATCTCCCACCACTTAGAGAGTTCTTTCCTCATCAGTTTCTCCAATTTATCATACAACAGTTGTACTTGCAACCCGGAGCTTATAGTGGACCCTCCTTGTACTGTATCTCCTTCACGAGCATATTGGGTGAAAAAAAGTTTACTAGACATTTCCTTCCTTCGAACTTCCAATGAGGAAGCCATTTCTGAAAAAAGCTTTATAATCCTTACTAATGCACCTGATCAAATGTGGGCACAACTTCAAATCAAATGATCAACAAATCAAAATTCAAAACAAAGGCCCACTCCACACCACACACTGTCTTGTTTAAAGATTGATGTAATCCAAATCATGCAGTCAAAATCTACTGTGGCTAAGCGCCAGCCCAAAAGACAATCTATATGACTATAGGTATAATTGCCAGTACGCTAATAAATAAATATAAAGTTTCAAAGTTGTTTAGTTACCCCAGAAAATGTTGTAGTATATGCGACCATCCTTCACTGTAAGCTGATTTGCTCCGAGTATTACTGCCTCGTTACCATTCCATGCAGTCTATCGGAGCAGGAGCGAAAATTCTCGTAGCTGTTAAATGTATGACCAAGAACGCTGCAATTGTTATTTCACAACCACGCGCACAAGGATGACTACCAGTTTACCGCGGTCTATTTGAAAAACGGAGCCGCGGTCGCGTTGCTTTAAGGAAAAATGTCCTCGTGTCTTCAGGCTTATTTCACATACATATACATATATGTATAAATTCTAAAGGTTTATTAGTTGTATAGAATTGATATATATATATATATAAATATATATATATATATATATATATCAATTCTAAACAACTTATATATATATATATATATATATATATATAAATATATATATATATATATATATATATATATATGAATATATCAATTCTAAACAACTAATAAACCATAAAAATAAAAAAACGTACCTTAAAATTAGTTGTTCAGGCAATTGTTATTCAGGCAAAATCATTGTTTAGACAACGTTGTTCACTAACACTTTACTCTCTTCAGAGGTATCAGTAGAGACCTTGCTGTCTGTAAACCTACACTGTGTTCTCACAGAGTAGACACCTTTTTGTACAGAGCTGGATTGCTCACCAAAGCCTTTTATACCCAGTGTTTAACCTCTTTAGATCTATTAGTAGAAAGGGAATGTTCTGATTCGAAGTCAGCCATTCGCTATGTGTAGGATTGTATTACAAAGCTCAACTTTTACATCAAACTTTACTATTCCCCATTTCCCCTCCATTAAAATGTAGAGTACAGGGGCTAGTGTTTGTCTAAGGTAAGGTACACACACCCTTCTCTCTGTTCGGAGATATCAGTAGAGACCTTGCTGTTCAAAAAGCTAGTAACACAGGAGGTACAAGTTCTCTAAGGTATTCTACACAAAACAGTAGCTCTCTGTTAACCAGTCGCTTAGAGCAGTGTTGTCCAACCTTTTTATTGCCGCGGACCGGTAAATGTTTGATAATTTTTCCGTGGCCCGCTTGTCCCATTGTGTAACAAGCGGGCCATGGAAAAATTATCAAACATTTACCGCCCGCCACAGTGGGGCGGCCCGGTGCCGATTGATCCACGGACCGGCACCGGTCCGCGGCCCGGGGGTTGGGGAACACTGGCTTAGAGAGACTGATGTTGTAGGGTGGCATGATATAGGATCAATGGTTGATCAAACTTTACTATACTTAACGTATTCTCCCAATCCTTCTACACATACTGTCTATTCTGCTCAGAAGAATTATTAGAAGAAAGCATCTTTTTTAGCTCTTGCTGTTTTAAGGTTTGTGTGGTGACATATGCTTTTTATAACTACTGTGGCTTTGATGTATTACATTTTAGTATTTTTAATAGAAAGAGGAAAATAGAATAGAAAAATAAGGAAAAGAGTTTTTTTAATCAATGTGTGTGTTTTTTTAAAATTTAGCATTTTAAAATTGTGCAAAAGTCATTTCTGAGTATTTTGAATGTTCTGGGGGTTTGGGGAAGAGGAGTTTAGTTAAAATAGCCTGTGGAGGGAGTGGAAATCGTTTTTACTTGTATTAAACAGGAAGTGAGGGTCAGTAAGAGCCCTCCTTCCTGTTGGGACCGCAAGTTAGCGGACTAGTGTTAGGGAGCCGATTCTGGGCTGGGCCTCATTCCTGCAGGCATAAATGTGCCAGAACGAGCAGAACAAAGGCAAGCCCGTCTGCGCCCATCCGCGCCCAACTGGGCCCCGGGGCCAGAAATGCTGCCCTTTTTCATAGCTGTGCAGTATCTGGGGGAAAGGAAGATTACAGCAAACTATCGCCTAATCCCACTAATAATGTAGTATCTGAGCCTTTAAGGAAGGGTGGATCTATTTGGACCTGTGAAACCTGTAATTGGGCTATTCAAGTCCCTATCGAGGCAACAAAGGTAAGAAACCAAGACATTAGGCTGGCAGGGTTGGGAGAGAAAAAAATGAAACAGAAGGCATTTCATAATTACAGCTTTCAGTATGCCTTAATAAATGCTAGGTCCCTTCCCAAACATAAACAGGAAATCTGCGAAATGATTGATAATTGGCAGATTGATTGTCTATTTATTACTGAAACCTGGGGTAAAGTAGAATCGGACCCAGACTTTATTGTCGCCTTTCCACCAGCTTTTACCTTCCACAGACTTGATAGACCTCAGAACAGGGGGTGGGGGGTCTGGCCATTATCTATAGGTCTACGTTGGCATGCACATGCATTAGTTTCTTCAACAGATTCATGTGAGACAATGACATTTACAATTTCTCAAAGCAGTGGGGTACTACTAGAGGGGCTGTTGATATATTGTCCACCGGGACCGACTAAAACATTTTTACAGTCTTGGCCTAAGTTGATAGAACCTATGGTTCTGTCTGCAAAAGCTGTGATATTGGGCGATTTTAACATGCACTTTGATGAGACGTCAACTCCTAAGATCCGTGAATTCATTGACTTTATGGAGGCCCTGGATTGGACCTCCAGAGTCTCGTCGGCCACCCAAATTGCAGGGCATATTCTGGATGGGGTGTTTGCACGAACTACTCAACAGGTGGAGGTAACCATGATACAGTTGAGTTGGATGGACCATCATCTGCTGAAATTTAAACTCGCCTCAAAGAATGTTGGAGCTGCTAACGTGGAAACGAACAAGGTAGCCAGGTCATGGAAACAGGTTAAAGTAGAGGAATTAGGCCCAGCTTTAGAAGCTGGTTGGGATAAGGCTAAAGCTATGGCCTTGCCCCTGATTGACAGCTTTCTGAAAGGAGTGGAAATGACGATGGAAGAAATGGTACCCCCCGTAATTAGAAGGCCCAATAGTCAGAAGAAACCAGGTCACCCTTGGTTTACAAAAGACCTCAAACTCCTTCAAAGAAAGTATCGACAGCAGGAAAGACGGTGGAAACTTAATCCAGTACCTGAGGAAAGGGTGGCCCTTAAGCCAACTCTAAAGGCTTATAAAGCAGCACAATTTATGGCCAAATCTAAATTTTATACTACCAAAGTAAATGAGGCTATTAATGCCCCCAGGGAACTTTTTAAGACTATTAAGGCCCTAACTGTGCCCATGAAGCCGGCTGGTCTAGAAAACTCTCAGGGTTTCTGTGACAAAGTTGCTTTTCATTTTGAAAATAAGATATTGCAAATACATAGCAACTTTGATACCCAGATTATTCCCGAAGTATTACCCTCCATGATAACAGAGAGTGCTACAGCAGATGACCAGTCACTAATGTCATATTTCCAACACCCTTCCATGGATACTATTAAAAAGAAGATTCTTAAAATTAAATCGGGCTCCCCTCTGGATCCGTGTCCTCCTTCCATTTTTCACTTGGTTCCGGATTTAATGGCACGGATGTTGGTCCCCATTTACCAAGAGGTAGCTATATCTGGGGAGTACCCATCTATCTGGAAAGAAACAATAGTAGTACCCCTCAAGAAAAAAACAGAGGGGGATAATCAGGACATGAGTAATTTGCGGCCAATAGCACGTCTCCCGTTTTTGGCAAAGATTCTAGAAAAGATTTTGAACTCTGAATTGATCGAGTTTTTAACAAAAGCGGATGCTCTTGATATCTCCCAACACGGGTTCAGAAAAGGGCATAGTACAGAAACTGCCCTAATCTCATCCTCTGATACTATTCGAAGGATGGTTGATGAAGGCAAGGGGGCCGTTTTGGGACTTTTAGATGTATCCGCTGCCTTCAACACTATCTCTCCCACACTATTAATGTCCCATTTGCATCATGTGGGTTTGAGGGACAAGGCGCTTAAACTTTTGAAGTCTTTTCTTACAAATAGATGGACCACAGTTAGCTGTGGTGATTTCAAATCTAGACCTTATCTTCTACCATGTGGGATTCCGCAGGGATCTTCCCTCAGCCCCACATTGTTTAATGTGTATCTAGCGCCTTTGGCTAGTCTAATTCGTACTTTTGGTTTCATTCCATCTTCCTATGCTGATGACTCCCAGCTTATTATTCCTATTAATCAGCCATGGGAGGAGGTTGCAGATCGGTTTAGTAATTGTATGGTGGTAGTGAGTAAATGGATGAAGACCAATTGGCTAAAAATGAATGCCACCAAAACTGAAGTTTTATATTTTGGACCTAGAAAGAATTTATGGAACTCACGGTGGTGGCCCTCTGAATGTGGTAACTGCCCTGTGCCCACTACTGTTACTAGAAACCTAGGCATCTTGTTCGACGAACATCTGTCTTTTAAAAAACAGATTAATCATGTGGTAAACATCAGTTTATGGTCAATTAAAATGCTCAGAAAAATCTTCCCCTATCTGTTACATGAATGGAGAGTATCTGCTATCCTGTCATTGGTAATGTCCAAGATAGACTACTGTAATGCACTGTTCCTTAATCTGGATAAGGGGCTGATAAAAAGACTCCAATTAGTTCAGAATTCCGCTGTCAGAGCGATTCTTAATCTCCAACGATGTATATCAGTTAGAGAGAGTCTTAGGAAATTACATTGGTTACCAGTGGCGCAGCGTATCCAGTTTAAGTTGCTCTGCCTTACTTTTAAGGCAGTTCATGGAATAGGGCCACGGTACCTGATTTCCAGACTTCTCCTGCATGTACCTAAAAGAAGCTTGAGGTCTTCCCAAGCTCACTTGATTCAGGTCCCTCGCACACATAAAGCCAAATGGGAAGACAAAGCATTTACAGTAGCTGCAGCCAGAGGATGGAACTCTCTCCCACAGAATATTAGGCAAGAATCAGGTTATATGAAATTTAGGAAAATGGTGAAAACTTGGCTCTTTCCTCGTTAATTTTTTGGTACATCAAGATCAGGGTCTTTAATTTAGTTTGTTTCAGTTTCTTCTATTGGATGTTTTTCTATCTTCATTATTTCTGTTATTTTTCTTATCCTCTGTCTATTTTTTACTACGTGCTTTCTTCCCAGCGCTTCGAGGCTCTCTGAGTAGGAACGCGCTTTATAAATCTCGAATTACATTACATTACAATTACATTACATTACATTACAGTGGGTGGTCTTACTGTAGTGATCTAAACACCCCTTAACTCAGACAAAACATCTTTAAAGAGGGATGCCTTCTTCAATAAAGCTGTTCACACCCAGCCTTCATCTTGAACAGAAATGTCACCTGAGAGGCCATGTCGTCTTAAAGAAGAAGTATTTACTCTGTATTCAGTTATAGGAAAAGGAGCCACTTGTTCATCAAACTGTAATATACAGAATCTGCACCCTAATAATATAGGGCCAAATGCTTCCACAAACCATTCTTCAAAGATCCTTTGCCCTTTAGAGAGGTGTGAGTAGATACATTGCTATTTGTAAAGTGAATGAAATAATGAAATACCCTGTTCACGCTTAGAAAAGACCTGAAGAGAGAGATGGGTTCATTATTAAAGGGTTTCATATCAACCAGTTAACTTGTAGACAGGTGTCAGTAGAGATGGTGTGTTGTTATAAAACAGAACTATTCATATGCCATCTTCTCTCAGAGCAAACGTCTTTCTAAAGAGTAAATTACTCACTAAAACCTTTTACATCTGGCCTTTAGTGCTAGATGTATCATTTTATTAGATTGCGATTACCTAATTGCAGTTCCCTGCAAATCGCAATTAAGTAATCACTATTCTAATATATGAAACTCATGGAGTTTCATCTTGCCTTTCCTAATGGGTTGCAAAGCAACCTACCTCATTAATATTAATGAGGTTGGTCTCAATTTGCGGCCCATTCATTAGGAAACGTAAAATCACAGGGATGGTTGCATGTTGGGGGCTCAGCAAACTACCATGTCTGTGATTGCTTTTAAAACAAGCAATCTTTTTTTTTAAATGCAGCTTGTTTTCCTTAAAGGAAAATGGGATGTGTTTAACAAAGAAAAAATAACAGTTTTCTTTTCATTTTTAAGAGTAAGCAGTGGTCCGTAGGATCACTGCCTGCTCTCAAAAAATGTTTTTGCATGCATTCACAAAGGGGAAAGGGTCCCTTGGGGACCCCTTCACATTTGTAAATGGGTTACCACCTTCTGAAAGGAGGTGGTAAAATCCAAATGTTTTGCGACTGCATTTTGGTCACAAAACATTCAACCCTTGACTCGCCCCTTCCTAATCGTTATTTCGTCGCAATTTCAATTTGCAATTCTGTAATAAGTTACTGAATCATAAATTGGATTTCAGACATACCAAAATGCATTTTTGCGGTCGCAAACCGCCCAATCGGGCCATTCGCAGCCGCAAAACTGCATGACACACCTGTCCCTTGATCTCTACAGAGCTATTAGTAGAGGGATAATGTTGTGATAGAAGTGAGCCATTCACTCTATATAGAAGTGTATTAAAAAGATTTTCTTTTACTTCCAACATTACCATACTCAGTCCACACTTTGTTAAAATGTGATAGTACAGGGCCTAAAGTTTCTCTGAAACCTTCTCCACAACTCTGTACTCTGTTTAGAGATATCAGTAGAGAGCTTGTTGTTTGTAAAGCTATTTAGCACAATAGGAACTAGTTGTTTAAGTTCTTCTACTCAGACTATTAGCTCTGAGAAGGTATCACTAGAGGGGCTGCTGTTACAGGGTAGGGTCACTGTTTTATGAAAATCTATCATGCAGAATGTATACCATGTTGAATTGTACTAGCACAGGGCCTCGTTTTTCTCTTAATCCTACTACATAAACTCATTTTTTAGTAATAATTGTGTGAGAAGCAGACACAAATATCATGTAACTTATTTTCTTTGTATGGCTTGTAGTTCATTAAAGTTGCCAACGAAAGAGCAGAAAAGAAGAAGAGATATCAGTGGTGCTAAAAAGAAGTCTCCAAACATCAAACATAGCTACCAAAAGGAAACAATGGTAAAAAAGATTGAAATCAAGTAAGAGCAACCAGTCTTTTATAAAAAGATTAATAACAACATGTAAAATGTATTCAAAATCTGTCAACATTTAAAAAAAAACATATTGTCTTTCAAAGAAAGATAATACCAGAAAAAGAAGAGACCACCCAGACAGGTTTAAGAAGACAAAATTCAAAGAATTTAGTCAGAAGTTCTTCCGTAAAAGAATAGTGTCAAAAATTCTGAGAAGCATGAAGACAGTTAAAAGCAGAAAAGCACTGCAAAAGCAGAAAGAGCTTGTTGAGGCTTTAGTAGATAAGGCCTTTGTGCTAAAGAGACAGCTATTTGTTCACATTTTGAAGTGAATCAGATGTTTAGAAAAACTACATTAATTCCCTTAAAAATGCCATCAGAAGGTTAAAGTTAGTAAAGCAAACTTTTGCAGTATTTTCCAGGGAGAGTAGAAATACATTTGCAGTACTGCAACATTTTGTAATGAGGAAAGTTATTTACAGGAAAATTAGTTTGTGTTTGGAATTGACAAAGATGGTTGTGCATATGAAATCAATGAAAGCACACAAAATGAAAAAGAAGAATTGGTGCATAAAAATGTAGAAGAAGAAACAGCTAATGAAGTATTAGGTCAAAGACCTCAACAACCAGTCTTTGAGTGGAAGTGTAGAAAAGCATGCAACATAAGACATCAGTCTATTGAAAAATGTAGGCTCTTCTTAAACAAATACATCAGAGGACCTGTGAAACAAAAAATTAAACTAATGCAATGTCTTGATCCATGTAGAGTTAGGAAACAGGTTTGTGAAAGTACTTTCCATCACATATGAATGCTTTGTGTGCACTAAACACCAAAATGCGTAATCTAGTAAGAAGATTGTATTTTGTAAAAGGTCCAGCTTCAGAAACTAAATAATATGTAATGAAGAGGTAGTCATTCTGAAGTCAGGTCTGATTATTTTTAGATGACATATCTTGGGCCTGAAAGGCCAACCGAAGAGAATGAGATGGTTGTGGGGACCAACACTGTAATTCCTAATATTAGCATGGTTTTAGAGAATTAAAAAAAATAAACTGAAGCATTTGTAACAACAACTGCAGAAATTCTACACAAAGAGTGTGTTTGTGGCAATTGATATTTGTGAAAAAATGAAGAGAGTGATCTGGTACAGTGGTTTAAACTTGCTCTTTGTTTGGTAGCTGAAGATCGAGTTGGCTTATGCATAAGGCAGTTTCTCTCTAAATAATGTATTGACAAACTGGATGATAATAAAATGGTTCCTAGTGGTGTTCATAATAAATTAGACGTTTTCCAATTTCCCCTGAGCTCAAAAAGCTGAATGTCTATGAGAGTATTCACATACAGACAGTACATCCCTAAGCTACTGTTAGAATGGAGACCAAAAATAAGAAACTCCCTCCTTCTGAATTATTAAAAGATCTGAATGGTAAAATGGTGTATTTGTCTTTGAACATTAAGGATAATAGTGAAACTATAGGTA
Organism: Pleurodeles waltl; assembly: GCF_031143425.1. Lineage (NCBI taxonomy): Eukaryota > Metazoa > Chordata > Amphibia > Caudata > Salamandridae > Pleurodeles > Pleurodeles waltl. The sequence continues at coordinate 204,093,606 of NC_090438.1, read as the reverse complement.
TAGAGCAAGAAGAAGAAGAAGCACTAGTGATTCTAGTAAATGGTTTCTTACTAAAGAGAATAAAATGGTAGGAACTTGTGGGCAGTGACAGGTTTAAGAGAGCTTTGCAATATCTTAAAATAGAAAATATGTTTTACAAAGATGTTCATGTATATAGGAAGCTTCACCTCAACTCCTTCTGCTCAGTTTAAAGAAGTTGAATTAGGTAAATCAGAAGAAATATATGAACATTACAGCATCCATCCTCTACATTTGAGAGATATGATGTGTGATGCTTTAGAATTGTACCTAATGAAGCAAGCAAAAGAAGAACTGATCGGTGTGTGTGAAAAGAGCTTAAAAGCACAGTGCTTTTTATTTTTGTGTCCTACAGGAGAGGGTGGTGAATATGATGAACGTCCAGTACAGATTCCTGCATCAGAATATAGATCCAGTAAATGATATTGTGAAGATCCCCTCCTTAGGCAAAACATACCATACATTTTCTACCCTCTTGTTTGACAATGATCTGTCAGTTCTATCTTATGCTATATGCCATTGTCTGGGAGCAGGGACATGGTTTAATGACATCACTGCAAAGAGTTGGTAAGGATGAGGTATTTGAAAGTAATTTGATGAGCATCATCGCTTGCCAATGTGGTACGAATGAATATTGGTCTCATAGCCATGGTGAGCTAACATGTACCTTACACAATCTAGGTGTACCTACCTGGTTTGTCACTTTGAGCTGGGTAGAATATGCTTTGGATGACCCTCATGATTATCCTAGGCTAGCTAATGCAATCTTTGCAGGGATTAATTTCAAAACTTGAGGTGAATTGTTTTCCATTGATCCTGCAAATGTTTGTAGATACTTTAAGCACAGATTTCAAACCATTATCCATTTTATCTGTAACAAAAAGAATGCATCACTGGGTGAACTTGTAGAGTAGAGAAGAGTAGAGAAGTTTATTGTATATTGTTAATTAAAACCATTGCAAAAATTTAGGATAAAAGCACAAAATCAATTTTCAAGCCTAAAACAGTTAATAAATATTAATTTAAAACAATACAGTCCAAAGTGCAGATGCATAGTAAATGATGGTTATTTAGGGCGGGATGTATCAAGGAAGCCTTTTGCGAGTCGGAAATAGCGATTTTTAAGAAATCGCTATTTCTGATTCCCAAAATGCAATGTATCACATTTGCGAATCGGTAATACCGATTTCTTAAAAACCGCAAATGCTATTACCGAATCGCAAATTGCGATACCGGCCCCATTCGCACCTATGGGCCTGTAGGCCCCCTCGGCTAAACCCCAAAATAATTTTTTGCAACATGTAAGGTGCACACATGCCAAAAGGGCATGTGTGCTTTACATGTAAATTTTAAAAATGCATTTTTAACATTTGCACATGGTTACCACCAGGTTCAACCTGGTGGTAAATAGCGATTCCTAAATGCCCAAATCGCATTTAGGAATTGCTTCTTCCATGTGCTTAGAAATCGCGAATAAGGATTCCTTATTTGCGATTTCTTATTTAGAGAGTTGCAATTTGCGACTCTCTTATCAGGGTCGCAATTTTAAGGAATCGCTATTTTAGCGATTCCTTAAAATTGCGTTCAGAATGCTTTTCATACATTCAGAAATGGCTTGTTGCATTTGCAACCCCCAAGGTGAAGCCAGGCATCCCAGCGCTGTTGGGGCCGTTGTGGAGATTAAGCAAGCTATTGTCCAGAGTGGGACCCATGAATTAGATTAGGCACCAATGCGAGAATTATCAGGTCTGAGGAAATTGAGCCCAAGACCCACTGAGGTGGGAATTGAACCCTGGTCCCAGGCCAGATTTCTGGATCAGGGTCTGCCACTCTAACCATTGAGCCATTGAGCAACACTTCTCCACATTCGAGGGAGAGTCTATCCAGATAACCATGACTGTATGCTGATTGCTGATTGCTTTGCTGCAGCTGCTTATGTAGACTACAAACCTTAGTGATATCATGGTAGCGTTATTTTTGTGTTTTAATCTCCTTGTCACAATTTTAATCTTATTGTGCTTCATCATCCTAGTTATTGCAATACTGGCTGTATTATTTAAGATGCAGTTACCTCAATAAAACAATGATTGATGTTTGAAATAATGTTCTCTGCACTTTTATGTTTTCAAGTGAGACCGAATAAAGTTACTTTGTCTGTCTGTCAATAAAACCTTATTGAAAGATACTCTGCCTCTGATTGTCCTTGCATATGTGAGACTAATGTAACTGAGAGAAATGGATGAGATCTGAGTGACCACGATTTCCCTGAGCAGTCATTTATGTCATGCGTCCGGTTGCCCCAATCATCCCTGCTCTTGGGTGGAGATGAGGCACTGCTAGTTAATCAGAACAAAACCCGGATTAGGCCAACAGGTGTCACATGGTGTGGGATCAGACTCAGTCCCTCGCAATACAAGTGATTTATGCCGCCCAAATCCAGTAGTCTCATTAGGATAATGAGAACCTACGCAACATGGTGCTGCTGACGTTTGGTCAGGCACTAATATTTGGGTCCTCCTGAGTATCTCTGTCTCACTACATGCAAAGACACCTCAGTACTATTTACACAACATCAAGAGCTGACCAAAGTGTAGCGGCATCAGCCTTTTCTTGATGAGGGGTGAGAAGGTCTGGCTTAAGTATGCTGCTGGCTTCATCCCTTCATAATTATTAAACACCATCCACACATGTGCCCTTTTCCTAAATATATGTTTATCTTCTATAACTTAATAAAACTTTGCTGCTTTGCTTGCCACATGCTTACATTCTAAAATAGGAACCTTATTTTCCCATAGTTCCCCCAAATCTTTAATGATGTATGAAGAAATTTATAATGATTAGAACTGGGGTCATTTTCCACGGCCAACCATAAAACACTATTTAACATGTTATCCTGAGTTGCCCTAATGTTGTACCATGTTTTAATGGCCATATATTTTCTTGCTAAAGTCTGCTGCATTAGGCTAAATTCCAGGTGAACTTGGGGCGGGGAGATGTTTTTTCGACAGGTGAAACACTGACTTATAAGTAGTGACTTGTACACTGTCTAGCAGGTGTCCATCCTTCCTGTGCTGAACTGTGCTAGTATATGTAGTTGGAGGGAGATGTTTTGCAGCCATTATCATCAATAACAGTTTAGAAGATGGGCCTTCTAATTTTTATAAAGGATGCAGTATGCGTGGATTAATGCTTTGGCTTTCTTAGTTATATAGCGTTTCTGCTCTACAAAGTTGAATTTGTTATCTAAATAAACTCCCAAATATTTATAGTTATTCACTTCCTCTAGGTCCAGTTGGATCCTTGTTGAGCGACCAAATTAGTTTCTGAGTACCATTATTTTATTTTTTACAGTATTAATTTCTAGTATGTTTTCTTTGGTGCACGTTGATAGCTCAGTGACTAACCTTTGCATGCTAATTTTGGATAAATTCAGCAGCACTACGTCATCAGAGTATGAGAGGTGGGTCAGGTTCAGGTGGCCCAAGCACAGAGGGTGTGAATTCACCTAATTTAGGGGGTCATTACGACCCTGGCAGCCGGCGGTAAGGTGGCGGTAACACCGCCAACAGGCTGGCGGTGTTCCGCCAGCAATTATGACCGTGGCGGAATTGCCACGGCCATACCGCCGGCCCCTCCAATATCTCGCCAGGATTCCGCCTGGCGGCCATAATCCCCAGGGCAGCGGTGCAAGCACCGCTGCCCTGGGGATTATGAGTCCCCGACCGCCAGCCTGTCCGTGGCGGTAAACACCGCCATTGAAAGGCTGGCGGTAAGGGGACTTGGGCTGCCCCTGGGGGCCCCTGCACTGCCCATGCACTTGGCATGGGCAGTGCAGGGGCCCCCAGGCGTAGCCCAGTCACGCATTTCACTGCCCGAATTTTGGGCAGTGAAATGCGCAACGGGTGCTACTGCACCCGCTGCACATCAGCATTGCCGCCGGCTCTATTACGAGCCGGCAGCAATGTGGATGTGACATTTCCGCTGGGCCAGTGGACGGTAACACTGTTACCGTCCGCTGGCCCAGCGGAAATGTCATAATAGGGAGCCAGGAATACCGCCGGCAATGGCGGTATTCTGTCTCCCGCGGCCTCGGCGGTCTTTTTGCAAGACCGTCGAGGTCGTAATGACCCCCTTAGTCTTTTCGACATGTCAGCCATAAAAAGACTAAAGCGATGTGTGCCAATACACATCCTTGTTTCAGCCCCATTGCTGGTGGAATTTTCCATGAAATCTTGGACCCATCAACTATTTTAACCTGAATCCATGTATCTGTGTATAGCTGTTCTATAGCCTGTTAGAGATTGTCGGGAATACTCATTGCCTTCAATTTGTGCCACAACAGTCCTCGGATGATACAGTCAAATGCTGACTTAAAATCGACAAAGCACAAGTATAGTTTTTTCCTTGTTTGATTACATTTTTCAGCTAGTTACGCTTAAAGCTAAGATGTTTGAAGTGGTGCCAAAGCCCTTTCTGAAGCCTGTTTGATTTGCCGAAACTAGGTTGTTTTTATTTGACCAGTCCTTAAGATCTTGATAGATTAAAGATGCTCAAACTTGGCTTCAGAATCTAATAGGGCAATAAGCTAATATTTTGCTGGTGCTAAAAGATCCCCACCTTTAAATATTGGATGTATTATTTACCCTCTCTAGCTGGCTGGTATCGAACTGGCAGAAGACACTTCTCTGAAAAGGAGGGACAATACTTTTGCCCAGTATTTTGGGTAGTTTTTTAAAATGACCTGGGGGGCTCCATCTGTCTGTGCTGTAGCTTTTATCTTTTGAACCTCATTATAAAAATAAAACAAAGGCTCAATTACCATATTTTGATTTTATTATCATGGTAAGTGGCAGGGGCACTGCTTTCCACTGCCAGAGGAATATCCATATTTATTGCTTTAGTCTGAGAGCTATGACAGAAAGATACCTATGATGAGGTGACAAACGATTGATGTGGTGATTCAGGTAGGCCTACATTTGAATTCTTGTTCAATATTCTGAGCAGATACATGACCCAGGTTTCCTCTGGCACATTTGAGTTGTTTGTTTGCTTAGTAGGTTTTGCCAAAGCATTTACTGTATCCCAAAAGGTGCTAGTGTTTTTATTTCTTTTGAGCTGACAATTAGCTTTGCCCAAAAGCTATCATCCTTCCTTCTTTGATCTACCCAGAATTGTTTTTTGTAATCCTTACCTAATGCTCTTGTTGTATCCTATGTTATATTTATCTGTACATCTACTTTCCTTAAGTTACTAATTGCCTTTTTAAGCTCTTACCTTAAAGTGATTTCAGTCATAAGCCGGATGATATTTCTTCTATTTAAAATGGCTTTTGGGCCCCTAGGAACATATTTTGGTGTGAATAGAATGCAGGTGGTTTGGTCCGCCCTCTTTGTAGAGCTGTCCTTGCTTAATGCTGAGTGCCGAGCCCGTTGTTTGGGGCTGCCTAAGGGAAAACCAGGTTTTTTTATGTTGGTTTTATTGCTGACCGTTTAGACTCATCCTCCTGATTGTGGATATATCCCCTGTTTCCGTTATTTGAATCTTTATTGATGTATTGATTAGCTGCAATGGTTATATGCTTTTGTTCTCCTGACTGTAGGTGAATGGGGCAATGTATCCACTCAAATCTTTAGCTGTACTTTGCCTTGAATGCTATCATTAGATCTAAGTACAGTGAAAGGGTTATGTTCTATACTCTCTTTTATTCCTTTATCTGAATTAAATGGTTGATGCTGTGTTTTAGCCGACTAAGACTAAGTAGCTATTCCCTTTGTGAATGGTTGCAATGAAGTTATGAGAATTGTTTGGAAGGATTGTCTATGTGGCTGAGGATTGTTTGTGAGCATGTATTCCCTTGGTAGTCAATTGCAATGGAGTCTTAGAGGGCATTGGAGGTTCTCGTATGTGTGACTGGGTGGACTTGTCGATTTTTCTTCTGGAGGTGAGAATACCAAGCTAGAGGTGCACCACATACGCATATGTTATTTTTGGTGAAAGATGCATCACAGTTTGATCAAGATACTGATGAATCAGATGTATCATTCACTGAACAATATGTAACTTGGGACATTCCAGAAGAGTTTCAGGAAAGAACTCTTAGGCAAGGAGTCTTGCAATTTTAGTCTCAGAAATGTGGCAAACATTATTGATGGAGATACATAGCAAAAGTGTAACAATAGATTGTGAGGGCGTGATTATGACTTTGCCGATCCAGGGATCGCCATGGCAGCAGTCCGGCCGTCACCTTGTTGGTGGTCTGACCAGCGTATTACAGTGTTGGCAGGGTACTGAACTGCAAACCGCTGGAGTCCCGCATACACTGCCAGACATCCGTTGATCGCCTTGACTGCGGCTGGGGAAAATCAGCTGTCACAGAGTGGTATAGGCAAGGGTACCGCCTTGTCACTACACTGACTGTGGCAGGGGAATTGGACTCAAAGGAAATGTGGTGCTAGCTCCCCCATTTCTTTCTTTTCCCTACATTCTACAACGTGGGCCCCTTCTTCCAGCCCCCCTTTCATGGCAGCATCTTCACCCCTGAAACTGGGAGTGGGCTGGGCTTATATGGCCTAGCCACCAGCAATGTAATGGCACACACACAAAGTGGTTTTACACATGTGCCATGCATATGTGTACCTTTTGGTCAAAATGTACACACCTGCATCAACATAAATGTAAAAATACACATATTATTGCTGACCGCATCCAGCCAGTTCCCTGTTATCAGTCCCTAAAGATAAAATGGAACATCAAGTTTTAAACTTACTATAATATCAATCAGTGGTAAAGAAGTTTGCATCACTAGAGAGAACAGTTTCACATACTGGCTTAAAAAAGACTCTAAACCTGTCTAAAAATTGTAGAATATTTTTGCTATGAAATCTGAATTTCGAGGAAGGATTAGTGAATGGCGCAGTGAGAAATGTAATATACTTCATTACACATTCCAATAGAAAATACAACAAATGTATTTTGATTAAATGTGATTGTATTGAAAAGAGTAAAAAAATTGGAGGATACACTCCTAGATGTCTGTTAGTAAAAGACCTCGATGTGAAAAGACAAATGTTTCCTCTGTGCTTGGCCTATGCTGTCACCATTCACAAATTTCAAGGATTACATTTGGATGCCGCAATGATAAATATGTGTCACACAGTATTCAAAGAAGGAATGTTGTTTGTTGGTTTATCACAGGTTAGGTCACTGTCAGGACTGTACCTTTTTCATTTTGATGAGAGAAAAGTCAATGCTGACTTATCATGTGTGATATAATATAATCACTTGCAAGGACTGTGTGCTCCTCATTTCAGCTTAAATCCCATTGTTGACAAACATCCAAGTTATAGAAAGCAAAAAAGTACTGAGATTGTAGATTTTTCAAACGTTTCAAAACTAAGTGAAGAATCTACAAAGAGTTCCAAAAATTGAATAACTTATGTAGTCAGTAGTGTAATAGGTTTTCCATTTTCTAACACTTTCGGAGGTTCTTGTTACTCTAAGGTAGTAGTTAATGTTTTATTCCACCTATAGCCTGTGGTTGAAAATATTGTACAAAACAAAGACAGACCTTTTGTGAAGCTTTCACAACTCTGTTCAGTTTAGTATATATTGAAAAATATGTGTGTAATTCAACTGTATTTATGTGTGATATTGTTGACAACTGCAATAGTGGTACACTGTTCACTTTGAATGTCCAACAGGATGCACAAGAGTTTTTAATAGTAGTACTGAATGTGTTAGAAAAGGAGGGAATTGCAATTAATGTGTTCTTTAAAACAAACTAAACATTGAACCATGAGTGTGTTACCTATTCCTGTTCAGGTAGAGCAGAAATTGATTCAGAGCAATTTGTGCACCTTACCGTTCACATTGCAAGTTAGTACCTTTTTAAAACCTTTTTGTGAAAGGTGTGGAGAATAGCACGTCTCCAGACTGCACATCAGGATCTCTCTCTACATCAGTTGTGAGAAACAGTTCAAAATATCCTATTCTCATACTACAGAGATGTAGAGCTGTTGGTGGAAAAATCAATACTGATATTGCCAACTTTAAAGCTGGTCAGATATTGATTTATATGAAAACATACACTACTGTTGCTATTATTTTCAACATGGTCAGTCAATTATTTCTGTCCACTACACAGGTCTACCTTAAAAATGTATGTGGCACTTAATGTGATGACACATCTCATACAGTAAAGCATAGGTATCCTATCTCATATTTCTGTATTCAAAGTTCTAGAGAGAAACTATGTTTACAAAGATAAACACAGATATAAATGGACAAAAAGCATTAAAGTTCATTTACATTGTTGTTATGTGGCCTACCAAGGATAACAACTATACAATGATCAAACTTTTTTTAATAGTATAAAATAAAGTGTTCATAAAATAAATACATCTGTATCAATGTGTATATAAAAACATCTCTAAAGCTAGTCCGATATTGAGTTATATGAAAACATACACTGCTGTTGCTTTTATTTTCAACATGGTCAGTCAATCATTTCTGGCCACTACACAGGTCTACCTTAAAAATTCATGTGGCACTTAATGTGATGACACATGTCTTACAGTAAAGCATAGGATATCCTGGAAACTTCCAAATTCTCATATTTCTTGAATCAAAAGTCTAGAGAGGAACAATGTTTACAAAGGTAAACTCAGATATAAAAAGACAAAAAGCATTAAAGTTCATTTTCATTGTCATTATGCGGACTACCAAGGATAACAACTATACAATGATCAAACTTTTTTTGTAGCAAAAAATAACGTTTTCATAAAATAAATAAATCTATATCAATGTGTATATAAAAAACACCTTACATCACTTTAGTACTAATATTATCTTGCACAGTAGAAATACAAATTACAGTTTGTGCATGTGATGTCAAAAACTCTTTTAAAAATGCTAGTTTCATATATATAAAATATGTGAGATTTTTTATAAGTCTAATTGAAATATTTTCCCACACAGTGTAATGATGGATTGCATTTTAATTAAATAATCAGACTATACACACTGTAGGTATTCTGGTGTATGTGCATTGTATATACTATATCAGGATATATTTAGTGTAAATACAATTTCTGAAAAAAGCTAAAAAAAACATTTTTTAAAGAAAGTTGAATAAGTTAAATATTTATAGTCCACCAAAAACAAATATTCTAAAAATAACTTAACATGTCCTTTTCTGCAAAGATAGTGTAATGAAAATATCAGTGTCCTTCCACATCCTACTAGAAACTAAGATCACCCTGAAAATAAGTCTCAGATGAGAAAACATTCTATCTGAACACTGTGCAATTGACAAGCAAAAACAACAAAACAGTGTAAATAGTGTAAATATATAGTGCACTCATTTATCATGCTGTACTACATAGACCACTGATCAACACATCTCTTACACATACCACATTATTAGTTTGTATTTTACTGCTACTCTTAATACTACTGTACTATAAATTTATTCAAGTTCGATGAAAGATCTTAGAAGAGAAATTACTCCTGCTACACTCACTATTATGAACACTCATCACCTTAAGAGAAGGTGTCAATCACAACAGAATGTCAGTTTAAATCCTTCCACATATATGCAATATACAGGAGATACTTCTTATCAGGCACAGAACTGTCTATCTCTGTTCTTCTATATATATCCATGATTAACAGACACTGTTAAACAGAAATACAAATCACTAACTGAACTTCACTATATACAATCATTGCAGTATGAAGAGGTTTGATAGAAGATGTCACTATATGAACATACTCTACTATATACATTCAATTGTGTAATGTAGGATAGTACTCTTTCAGAACTCTTATTGTGACTGATCAACAAATAACATGTACAGCCCTGCAGCTGTTCTGTATTGAGGTATAGTAATTATTAAAAGCCTGCTCCTTTCTTTTAGGCTTTTATGTGTGGCTCAGTGGAATTACACTGGTTGAGGACCTACAACACCTGATAGAGTTCCCAGTAGGGCACTATAAACTAGAGAGCGTACAGATAATTGTATTCCAATACCCTACCATACATAGCCATCATCGAAATAAAAGGCTTTACTGAGAGAACAGATGCCTAGGAGGCTTTTCTATTGTAGTCCTGCAGACCTTTGGGGAAAAGAAAACATGTCTTCATCTGATAGTGATGAACAAGCACCAACTACATCCCACATGTCACCACAGGAATCAATTGTTAGGGAGTTCTTTGAGATGGCACCTGGATGGAAGAAAGTGTCTGCAATTGTGCTAAAAGGAATTTAGCAGAGGCAATAAGAAACAGTATAATATGGGAACAATGATGATTTTGTGGCGCTTAAGGGCATAGCATCCTCAACATCTATGCAGAGAAGTGCAGAGCCAGATGCCTTATCAGATGTCTCTGCATCTGTTCAAGCAGGCCAACCAGCAACATCTCAGGTTGTGGCAAGTCAGGTACAAACAACCCAGCCTACTTGAATAAATCCCTTTTCAGTTATCTTTGCAAGCAAATTATTTTTACTTCAAAGGAGAATGCTGCAGCCTTGGACAAGCTAACAGAAATGCACAAATGCCCTCTAAGCATTTGATTTTGGTTTTTTACCCATACTTTATGTCCAAGTTTATAAACTTTGTTTTTCCTAAAACCTCCTCACTTCTGTTTTCTACAAATTAGGAACAAAAAAATACACAAAAAATCTAAACTGTTTCGAAAACCAAAAAAGGCTCTTTTAAGAGCTACCTAATGTGGTAAAAATAGAGACAAAAATTAAATTAAAATATAATATCTATGTAAGGTTTATTGGCACCTCTGGCTCTCCTAAGACCCTTAGAGGAGTTTTTATTTAAAAAAAGAAACATAATTGTAAACAGGTGGATAATGAAACTATAGGGCAGCTTGGAAAAGAGCCCTTTCTAAGTTTGTGTTAAAAATATTTTTAAGTTTTTTTGTATTTTTAACTTTTTTCGATTTTCTGTCTTTTCTATTGTACAACAGAGTAAATTAAAACATAATGTTTGGAAAAATATGTTAAACATTGAAAAATATCTCCTTTGAGTCAAACCAGGGACAAAACATGAAAAAGAAATCTTTAAAAAAATATTGTCTAGAGGGGCATTCATGCTCTTGCGTAAGCTTATCCTGTGAAGCTCTACTCATCTTAGATGAAAAACCATCTGCTTACACAAGCAACAGAAAATAACTTTATTTAAGTAAGCATGATTATTGCTTCGGAGGACATACCCATGTCTAAGCATGGGCCAGCTCTGCAAGCTCTAGCCTTTATGAATGCATTGATTATAAATACCTCCATACTCCAACAGTGCTCATGCTATACACCTCTTTAGTCCACTGGCTAAACTCCTTTTTACAAAGTTTGCATGTTACAAACATAGCAGAAACTTTTTTTGCCTCCTAATCTCAACCCAAGGAACTGCCAATTCAGATATTCTTTAGCAGGCTGAGAAGACTGAGGTGCTGGAACTCCTCTTGTCAGCTCATCTGAGTCAGATGAAAACATTTTAGCTTTGCAAAAAGAAAAAGAAAAATCCTGTAAGGGTAACAAGCGAACAAGGTCTGCTCACACTAAAATCCTATACAGAAATTAAGGAAAAAAGATGGAGTCTTGCTTTTGAAAATAATGACATTCATATGAACCAATTACAATGCCTTCCTTAGAGTGTGTTTCTTCTCACAGACCTCTCAGGAGTGTCTCTCAAGTATCTCACGGAAAACATAAAAAGATTCTTGCTTTATATGTTAAATGGTACAATATACAATAAAAAAAATTTAAGTAAATCAACATTCCTAGCATCTTACTTTGTTCTTAATTACAAGAAAACACTTATTAAATTGATTCCAAATATACGATCTTGCTGGTGATTTGCAAAAGATGAGCAGAAAGTACAGTCCCTCAGACTGTATGCGGGGAATGTGTTAATTTGTTTAAAGAAAATAAATATAATAAACATATTTAGATAACACCCTCATCATAGATTACTATTGGACACTAAGTGAACATGGAAAACAACTCTCTACCATGCTTTAAAATAAAATGTATTACTGTACAAGCTCTTGAGCTTCTAACGAGCGGCTTGGAAGAGTCTTTCGACAGAACTGGCACATCCAAAAAATAGATTTAAATGATCAAAACTTATAGAACACATTATTGAAATGTGACCACTCTCTTTTTCTGAATTAAAATTACCTCTTTGATTTAAAAATATTCATAGTCCTTGAAAGGTCTGGCATTAAATTATTAATCAATGTGCTGGGAAGATCTCTGAATGTGACAGGAACAAGAACTGAAGCGATGGGCAACCTCAATTGAAATATTGTCTTAGTACACCATATTATACTCATATAAGGTTTATTGCAAAGATTGTCCAAACAATGCCCCCTTTCCTGTTATGTTACAATACAAAGCTATTCCCTTTCAAAATGATGAGAGCAGACAGGATTTATTCTGCAATCATCCTACAATGTATATATATATATATATATATATATATATATATATAATGAAAAAATGTACCGTGTTTTAAAAAACAATGGAAATTTACTGAAGAAACAAAGGTTAAAGTAACGTTATAGTTAGGAGTGATCAAAAGTTCTGGTGTTGTTTTTCTAAAAAACCTTAGGAACTCACTGATAAAAGCACTGGATAATGTAACATTATAGTTAGGAATATGTAAGTGACAACATCAACATTTTGAACTAAACAAAACACCGAAATTCACCAGTTACAGTTAGCACTGCTAACTGCAACTTGCATCCCACCAGGCACTGCTTATGACATCACATATTACATCACCCATGACATGTTCTATGACGTTACTTATACATCTCAAATGACATCATTGATTAAATCACTGATGACATCACTAATATCACTGATGATTTCATCCAATGTGTCTGTTAGTTTGTTGTATAGTTTACATAGTGGTGGATAACTATCTTAATTCTTCTCTACCTAATTTTGCACAGCCTGTGTGAATATCATAATGTAAAAGGTCAACACATTCCGGAAAAACGTAGGAAGATCTGTAAACCCTGTGTGCACCAAAATGCTATTTATGTCTATTCCAAGTGGACATGTAGATCTTTATCACTGTTTGATCCATTTGGTACCATAGTGTCAATCACACCTCTAGCTTTCCTAGAGCAGCACCTTTATCCCCACCTCTTGGGTCCAACCTCACATGCTCTAAACCAAATAGTCTTAGTTGTTTCCTGTCACTTTGGTGATGTGTTTCAAAGTATCAAGCTACAGGATAGTGTTTGTCCCAATTTGTGGTGGTGCATTTGTGTTCCAAAATGCATTCGCATACAGGATGTATTGTACTTCTGACATACCTGAGCTCACAGGGGCACTGTAAAACATAAAATACTACAAGTTATAAACTGTGTGATAGGTCAGACACAAAAGATCAACAACAAATGTGATTTTACATTAGTTGGGTGTAAATTGTCACATCATAGCTTTAAAAATGATTTTATGGGGGATGAGAGCATAAAGACATTACTTGGAGATTGTGAAGTCACTGACTCTGATGGCCCATACAGCAGGCTATAGTTGGCCAGGGCCCTCTTTGCAAGGATATTCTGTTCCTCAGGAGTGAAGCTGGTGGCCTTGTCACCTGCTCCTTCTGCCAGGTTGGGTCCCAGAAGCAGAAAATGAGCATCAACAGGTGAAGCGGTCTGCTACATTTGATGGTTGAGGCAAGTTACAAAATGGCCTTAAAACATGCATGCCAATGTGACAACAATTAGGTCAATAGACACTTATACAATAGAGGGTCGATTTCATCAGCCACAGACCATTATAAACACAGCAGAAAAGGTAGATACAACCTCCACGTAGTAGTGGTCATCAATTATGGATATTTCAGATATCATAAAGTATCTTAAGCTTAGGATGCGACTGACAATATGGCAGACTTTTAGTGCTTTACTATCTCCATCATCCATCATCCATGACACTGCTTGCATTAGTTATAAGTAGAACATCTACAATACAAACTATAGATATACATTGTGGTGTAATGCATGTCAAACTTGACAGGCTTTCCATCACCTAATATTGCAAAAACAAATTAAAACACGACAACATACAAACAATAATGTAAAATAATGTAAGAAAATAGTTGTATTATTAATGCATGTTTATATTTTTGGGACAAAAATAACAAATATGATGAGCTCTCTCATGTAAACAGTAAAAAGGTCTAGGCTTTCCTGTTTTCAGTTTCTATTTGTTGTTATTTTCAGTGGGGTATTTTTCAGTGTATTCTAATGTTTAAAAAAAAACTAAAAGGTGGTGCTTATCATTCTTTATGCTTTTTTGCTCCTTAAAAATCATGGAATTTATATTTTTTTCCAGTGTTTATATGGAAATATGCCATTTATTTTCTTCTTCTTCTCTTTCATTTCTATTTCCAATTGTAACATCTCCATGCTCATAAATCATTTAAATGTACATTTCCTATGACTTTGCTCATACAAGTTACTTTTCAATATTTCCCGCACATCCTTGCTGCCTTATTTCCCAGTAGTCATACCTCTCAATCCTCCAGTCCAGTCCCACCCATGTTGAGGATGTGAATGGATGGTGATATGTTTACACCTCATTTAAATTTGATAATAGCAGATAGAAGGTTAATTGTAAGCATTTAACACACCTTCCTGATGCTTTTTTCTCCAGACGAATGACAAAGTTTAATGACAACATTTTCTACTTAGGACATTGGATATGTATTGTGGGGTGTTCTGTTATTGCAAACCCATGTTAAGCTGCCTTAAAGTTGTATTATAATCCAAATGCGCCTGTACAAAAAGCTGTTTGCACACTTAATTTGTGCATGTGTAGGGACTTTTCAGGGATTTTTACACTCTATCATCAGTGTGCCCACTTGCTCTTTCCTTTGATTAGGCATTGAGTTATGTGGATGGTCAGAACAGCAAATTAGGTGACTTAATATGGCCCAGCTGGATCACAGCTGGAGCATCCATCACGGAAAAGTACAAAAAAAGTAAAGGCTGCATTATACAACTTTGACACCAATGGGCTGCAATGCAGTAAAAGTAGAGCAATATCCAGTGGTTTCTAGTTTCTACTGGAAAGCAAATATTCACTTTGGTGCTGTTTTATCAGTTAGAATTGGTGTAAATGCAAACCCGAAGGCCTAAATATATCTATTTCAGTTTACCTAGCCTAAAATAAAAAAACATTTAAATATGTCCAGCATCCGTCTGTAAACATACAACATTAACAGATATCAGGAGTGCTGCTAGGGACCTCTGTTTAAGAGGTTGCAGACAGACAGGCGCTCTGGTGCATACCATCTGGGGTTTTCCCAAGATGAAGGAATACTGGAGCAAAATAGGCTGACGGCTGTCAGCAGTCCTGGACCTCACACAGGAGATCACCCTGCAGTTTGTGACCCTGGTCATAAGGAGGGTACAAACTTTGGAACGTTACATGCTTCACTTTTGTAACACTGCCCTAATGGTAGCGAGATGTGAATTGATTAGATTATGGGGACGGAACAACGTCCTGCTGCTGTGCTTCTGGGAGTTCAATCTGGATTGATGCATGAGGGCTGAAAAAGTAGTCTATCAGGCGCAGGACTTCCAGTGAAAGTTTGAGAAAATATGCGGCCTTGAAAGAGTACTGAAGAGACTGAATCCTAATGAGATTCTTGGATGGGAGGCCTGGGTTGGGTGAGGAAAAAAGTGAACCATACATTTGTCAAGAGAGCTGTCCTTTGCATAATTAAAGATGTGTGAGGGGCTAGGCCATACACCCTCTAGTTGCACAGGACTATGGTTTTGCTAGCATGGATAATGTAGCGACTGGTATGTTTGAATTTTGCTTGCGGTCGGTGGCTGCTGTACCATCAGTCTGAATTGAAAGTCAATAAAAAAGTTTATAAAAAACATTAACAAATTGCACTCATATTTGCATATATTTATACCCACTAGCCCAGGGAGGAAATCGATTAAATGAAAGAGTGTATAAACCACGTCCCGATCTGGAAACTTTGAAGGAAAAGATCATCATTAAGATGTACATTTTGATCGCTGATATCATTGACTCCATAGCACTATAATTTCACTCTGAACTGTTGCCAGAAAGAAGTCTTTTGCAAAGACTGTGCCAGTATTACATTTCTGTGCTACTGCCTCCTTCCAACACAGAGTTAGCTACTCTAATGTCACAGCCAACTTTTTAAGCTGTCCTCAGCTGGGATCTGAATGTTATACTCAACTTATCCAATTTCCCACAGATGATGCTACATTCAACAATATCAGGGCTGAGTTCTATTTTTTGGAGGCATACTAGGTGTTGTTGGTGCCAAAGATGAACCTACGTTGCCACCTCATGACTGGGAGCATGTGAACCTCAATAGGAAGCATTTCCATTCCATAAATATGCAGGTGGTTTGCATAGCAGATGTCCACATTACCTGTTTCTATGCAAGATTTCTCAATTCCAAACATGACTCACTACAACAGCTCCATTTCACAATAGATAGCAGACATTGCACCAAGAAGGAACTGGCTTGCCGGTAAGTGTTAAAACTTGTATTGTGCTATTTTTGGAAGTTGGGGCCTGACAGACATAATTTCAAGTGAGTTTCAGGCAAGGTACATGTCACATGTTGCAAGTGGGTCTTCAAATTCAGACCTTGTAATTGATGAGGTCATATGTACCATTATTGTTGAATTATATGACGGTATCTAAACCTAATATCTGTGTAAAAACTAGAGGACAGCCCAAAGTGTGGCTGATAACTCCTATTGGGGTTGCTAACATATTTGGAGGAGGGTTGAAAATACAGCTCCTCTTCATTATAAGCATAATTGCTCATAGCAAAACACTCAGAGACAAATGAGGAATTGATGCAGAAGGAAAGATTATATAAATACAGCGAAGATAATGCTACAGTAGGTCTCCCTAAAAAATGTATGCAGAGACCCTGAATGAAGAGTGAATATTTGAACTCTAAGGATGAATGAATAGGTGACAATTGATACAGCGGGTAAAAGAAATGAAGCAGGAAAGAAAAAAACACTGCTGTTCTCACAATGATGCATTAGGAAATATGAACCATCATTGTAGGACAACAAGCAGAATTTTACACCTCATGTAGTGCTATGAATTAGAGATTAGAGAAGCCTAAAGACCATGCCCTCCCTAACAAAAGTAATCAATGTAATTATTGGTATGTCAAAGCCAGGAAAAGGCCATTATGATTGTAAAAATGTTATTGTTGATGATTGATATTAAGCTATTTCCAAAGATTTTTCCAGAGTAGAAAAAGTTGAAAAGCTGACATTAAAATAAAAGATCAGCCAAGCTTTGGAAAAACTAGTTATTTCAATTTAGTGGTTGAAGATGTAGCATGAAGTGCTGTAAAGACCATATGCTCGATTCCATCTTGACCACGCCAAGATTCCATTGTTACCATTTTTGTAGAGTCATTGACATGTCTGCCTTTGATGCAGATGTTGTCTTCCCTTATCTTTCTAAGAACTTGTGAAACCATCAAGACACCTGAAGCAACATCAGTCTGGGACAAGAACCTTGTTATTTCTATTTCAAGCCCAGACAAAATAAGAACTTAAACAGTGTTATCTGAATACATGTTTATATAAATGCGTCTAAGACTGGCATCTTGATGCAGATAGATTATGTCAGACATTCCTAATGTTATGTAAGAAATTCCCATCTTAGATAAGATACAGTATAAAAGGCCTGACAATTTGGACACTTGTAAAGAGAGGGCATACACCCCAGATTATTGTGCCAGATACTGCCGGAGATGCTGCCATATCACACTTTCTGCTGAAAGCTGATACTGACAAAAGTGCAGCAAGAGAGGTGCTGATGTGATGTGTGTCTAACTTTTGCAGAAAACACTTCCTCCCTAACCTCTGATAACTACAGTCCTTTGCTGTAACCATGTATGCAGTGCATTGGTTCTCCTTAAGAAACTTTAGACACAAGTTATGCTACTCATTGCTCTCCTACTATAGTGAATTGAAAAAGCGTTTTGGGTGTTAGGTTATTAGATGACATTTTAACTATGGTAGAAATGTTCATATTATTCTCAATGTTTGTAATATGCATTTGTGCTGTCTTAATGATGTTCTGTGAGGTTATTTTAGATGTACTAATTGACAGATAGAGACTGCTATAATGAATGCTTAGTGCTGTGTGTGTGTGTGTGATATTGTAAATAATGGAATATGTTTGTTTCCAATCACCCAAGTGTCCTTGAATTCTTGTTTAGGCACTGTTAGCATACTAAAAGCATTGAGGCCACGGCCACTGTCTATTTGGTGGGGTTCTGCTGGACTGCAATAATCTGTCTTTCACATTCATGCATTGGTGCATTGAACTAGGTTCACTTGTGTCACCCTTGGATGTGAAAACAAACCTTGTAGAGCAGTCAGTGTCTTAGTTTATACAACAGATTTTAGAATGTTTGTAAGAGTATCTTTTTAGTACATTACCCTTTAGCTTAACATGTTCTCTCACACCATAGCAAAGCTGACAGACTATTAATATAATTATAGTTAAAAAGCCAATGTATAGTCCATTTGCCTTTTTGTAATTGTTTGAATGCATCTTCAATACAACATTTCTATCTTCTGCCAACACATTTAATTTCTCAGTCTTGGTGCCCTCAAGATTTTCTCAGAGCTGGAAAGTATGCATAAAACAATCAATTAAAATAATCAATTCATGTATCCTTTTGTTACAGTCATCAAGTTATATAGCTGTTCACAAATCCTCTGTCGTTGTTTTCATCACAGGGTTCATTCAACCCATAAATGCCAACCAGAGAAAATTATTAAAATCAATATTAAATTGAAAATCAAAGCCAGATATAACCTGTTTATAGGTGATCCATGTGATCCTGGACTGAACTTGTGGAGTTTCACTCTGTGGAATTCTGCAGAGTTTCATAAAAACTCTGTGAAGTTCCATGAACTTGCAGAATCTGGCACGTTGCACTGCTTGTGCTGATTTTTAGTGCAAAGGGCTTCTTCTGTGCTGTAAAATCAGCGCAAACGGCATCACACTGCGTGCCAGATGGCATTGCTTCTTTCTATCACTTGAGTAGATTTTCTACTCGAGCGGCAGCTTTCTCAATGCGATCGTTAGTTGTCCGGTCGAAACCGCCTGTGTTCTGCCACGACCGACCGTGTTGAGAAATCTCACCAGAGGCACCCAAAAATGTTGGTAGGGGATGCAAATTCTCACTTGCCACCTTAACGTTGGCAAGCCACGCACAGGTGAAAACTCCACAAAGCAGCAGTTGGCAGAGTTTTGCCGGATCACCACGCTCCACTTGGGCAAAACTCCTTGAACCCTGCTGATGGAGTGGAACTGTTCTCCCAACTTTAAGTTACATCTACACCAAGTCATTTGAAAACAATGACCATTATGTCAGAATTACACTTCTCAAATTAGTTGAAAGAGTGCATTGTCACAACAATCAATATTACAAAAAGTCTAAATGGTACAAAATACCGAGAACGTCAAGAAAAGCATTCCATGGCTTCCTAAGGTACATTTGTCATTTACAAAAAGAAATATTATTCATGACCTATAACTTTTAGTGAGATTTATGGATGGAATTGGCTGTTTTTAAGGTGAAAAAGGTAAAGAAAAGTTGTGTGTACAGTTTCATATAATCCTATAATTTCCTATGAAATCTGTATAGCTCCTGAGTTGCAA
Source organism: Pleurodeles waltl (assembly GCF_031143425.1). NCBI lineage: Eukaryota > Metazoa > Chordata > Amphibia > Caudata > Salamandridae > Pleurodeles > Pleurodeles waltl. The sequence continues at coordinate 204,073,852 of NC_090438.1, read as the reverse complement.
TTTGAAAAAAGAATTTATGTGTCAACTAATCTTAGAAATAAACATTATGGACATGATGCACAAACTGCACTTTGCCGTACATTTTATAGTACTACGAAATGTAGTACAAAATGTGAATCACAAACGTACATGTGTAATGTCCATCTCTATCGCTCCTATTCTTTTTTTATGCAGAGATTTCTGCCCCAGCTGCAGAGTCTCTGCAAATGTAAGTATACACCTTAGTAGTAAATGTTAGACGAACAAGGGGAGTGGGTAGTGAAAAGGGCTTACTTACTTCTAATATGGAGAGCATAAGGAAGGGGTAAGGAGGGGTTTAGGGAGAGTCAGGGAGGATTAATGAAGGGTTTAAGGAGAGTCAGGGAGGGATTTAGATAGGAATGTCACACGCCCATAAAAGAGTAAGTGAATTGAAATTCACCAAATTCACTTGGAAATGTACGCCTGCCATAAAAACAGTAGCAAGTCAAGTTCCACATATGGCAAAACAGTGTGCCTGCAACACCCTCCCATAGAAAACAATGCTGGCAGGAACCTAGTAACACACAGGAAATAATTATAAATTAAATTTACTTTGTTAAATTATTTAAAATATACTGGCTTTGGATTAATGCAGGTGTATATATAGGTTTTAGTAGCATATATATTGTATATAGTTCAAGAAACTAAATTAAAATATTTTCTACTTAAAAAACAATAAGTACTATAACTATGTGTGCAATAAATTGTACTCACCACTTCAAAAATGATTAATGCTTAAAGTGAGTATATTTTATTTCTAAATGTATTTTTTTTAAATGTAGCTTCATTAAAAGCATTGAAGTAAATGATGGACATCTCAATAACAATGAGTTCAACACTTTCAACAGACCTGTTCATTGAAGTTACGATTGTTCTTAATTCCACTACCCATCTCCAGCTGAAGCTCATCACGCCAACAATTATTACTGTTAGGCTGACCTCATAATAAAGGAGCAGAGACCCCAAATTCTTTTTCAACGTTCTCTATGTCATTGAACATGTTTGTGGGGTTTGCCCCTTGTTTTGTGGTAGAATTATTTGAGGAGGAGGGATCGAGGGTTTACAAGCACAGGATCAACATCTGTGGTATATCCAGAGAGGCTGTTTTGTCCAGATCCTGCTTCCCACCTGATGTGATCCTGGAGCATGGTTTCTGACTGGGAGCTGAATTGTGCTTCATGTTGCTCCAATGCTATCCTAGCCTATGGAAAAATATTAGCTGTACTCCTTTTTGTGGCCACTAGATCTGCCTAGACGGTCTCCTGTGGCAATGTTGGCGTCTCACGAGCAAACCAGTTCCATTGCTTGTATTAGGTACTGAGATGCATCAGCAGATGTGTGCACCAGACTATCACCATGTTACAGTCACCAGTGGAAAGACAAAGGCCCTCATTACAACATTGGCGGTAAATCCAGCTTACTGCCATGCAGAAGACCGCCAACACACCGCTGCGGCAGCAGAAATCCGCTACAGCTATTACGACCCACAGGCCGGAATCCGCCAAAATCCAGACAAACACACAAGTCCGCCACACCAAAAGTCAGTGAAAAACTGGCGATAACAAAACGTCCACCGTCACGCCAACAGGAATACGCCCACACTATCACGACCCACGAATCCATGCGGCAGTCCCTCAACCGCAGTTTTCCATTGGCAGTACACACCGCAGCGCTCAAAATACACACACATTTACAAAACACAACCACATTGGACAATTCGAAATACACACACCTGATACACATACACACACCACTCCCACACACCCAATACAATATAAAACACACACCCACATCACCCACAAACCCCTACGACAAAAATTGAGAACGAAGCACAGAGCGAGACACCACCATCAACAAACTAGCATCCACAGGCACACAACACCATCACTCACACAACATCCAAGCACCTCACACAACGCACACAAACACATTCCCTCACACATCAGAACACACACCACCTCACACATCACCCACACCACACCATGGCACCGCAAAGACACCCTAGGTTCTCTGAGGAGGAGCTCAGGGTCATGGTGGAGGAAATCGTCCGGGTAGAGCCACAGCTATTCGGATCACAGGTGCAGCACACCTCCATAGCTAGGAAGATGGAGCTATGGCGCAGAATCGTAGACAGGGTCAACGCAGTGGGACAGCATCCAAGAACTAGGGATGACATCAGGAAGAGGTGGAACGACCTACCGGGGAAGGTGCGTTCCGTGGTCTCAAGACACCAGATTGCAGTTCAGAGGACTGGCGGCGGACCCCCACCTCCTCCCCCACAACTAACAACATGGGAGGAGCAGGTCTTGGCTATACTGCATCCTGAGGGCCTCGCAGGAGTAGCAGGAAGAATGGACTATGGTAAGTCAAATCTTAACTATTACTGTCACGACTCACGTGCTGCTTGCGCCTGGAATTTGCAGATCTAGTGGCGTGGATCTTCGATGTTCGGCTTTGGCCCAAAAAGGGGCGACTCTTTCTGGTAGCCACGGTGCTGTAGGTGATGGAGACGCTAAGAACAGACCGTGGCCTTCAGAAAATAGCGCCAGAGGGAAAAAAAACCCTTAGAACAAAAGGGGAAAAAACCTCTAACAGGAGGACTCCTGAAAAACAAGAACAAAAAGCAGGAATCAAAAAGAACAAAATTCAGGAAACACAGAGCGATGAAATCCAGAACCAGAAAGGCGAGGAAATCAGGAGCGAAGACACTATCTGAGCAGAAAGTGTTGCAGCGCAAGGAAATGAAGAAAACACAGCCCTTATATACCAAAAGACAGGAAGTGACCCACAGGAAGTAAAAGGACACCATATTAGACAGGGAGAGGTACATAGAACAAAACAGAATAGAAACCATAGAGAATAGGGAAAAATGAATGCTGGGAAGAGAAAGGTAACCTGGGAAGGGAAGAAGACATAAAAAAAGTACAACAAAAAGACCCCAGAAAGAAGAAAAGAAAGAGGACAAGAAAGAAGAACAGGTAAGAGGGGTCAGGAGACCCCAGCAAGGCGGTGGAAAACGACAGAGCGAGGTCCCATGCAATGCCTGGGGCCTCGAAAAGTGCATGAAAGGCTGGGGGCGGGCCGCGTTTTAGAAACGCGCTGTGCGGCCCCAGCCGAACGCCCGGCTTGTGCCGAACATTCGGCTCGCACCGCACCTCGCGGCGCGACAGTAGGTCCCCCTCCCGAAGGCCCAGGTTTGAGAGGAAATAAACGGTGAAAGCGTTGAATCAGGAGAGGAGCGTGAACAGAAGATGCATCTTCCCAAGAGCATTCACTGAGAGGATAAGCCTTCCAATGAATCAGATATTGAAGCCGTCTGTGAAATAGACGAGAGTCACAGATTTCCTGTACCTCATATTCAGGAACATCGTTCACCAACACAGGAGGAGGACAAGGAAACTGACGAGAGAAAGGGTCAGGTACGTAAGGTTTGAGCTGGGAAACATGAAAGACGGGATGAATCTTCCAAGTATGAGGTAAGCGAAGACGGACAGTGACAGGATTGATCAGCTGAAGAATACGGAAAGGTCCGTAGTAACGAGGTGTGAACTTGTTCAGAGAAAGACGTGAGGGTAGGAATTTGGATGAGAGCCAGACTTTATCTTGCGGGTGATAGTCTGGAGTGGTTCCACGTTTCTTGTCTGCAGCCTTCTTCATATATCTTTTGGTTTGTAACAGATTGGATCGAATTAGTCTATGGATCTGTAAAAGTCGTTTGGAGAGGTGAGTAATAGCGGGCAAAGGAGAGGTGGATGGAGGAGAAGTAGGAAAGGAGGTAGGATGAAAACCATAAGAGCAGAAAAAAGGAGTGACCTTGGAAGCACTGTGGACAGTATTATTGTAGGAAAATTCAGCAATAGGGAGATAAGTGTTCCAGTTGCTTTGGGTTGAATTGCAAAAACAGCGAAGGTATTGCTCTAGTCCTTGGTTCAGACGCTCGGTCTGTCCATTGGTCTGTGGATGGAACCCCGATGACAGGGCTCTGTTGATATTGAGTGTCTTACAGAAATACCTCCAAAACCGGGAAATGTACTGGGGTCCTCTATCAGATATAATGGTATGTGGAAGTCCATGAAGGCGGAAGATATGATCAATAAATATCTGGCTTAGTTCTTGAGATGTAGGCAGCCTTTTTAGGGCAGTGAAATGAGCCATCTTAGTAAAGGAATCCACAGTGACCATGATAACCCGGTTTCCTGCTGAAGGTGGGAGCGAACACATGAAATCGGTAGAGATGGTGTGCCATGGAGCTGGCGGAACAGGCAAGGGCTGTAGCAATCCTGCAGGTCTGGTACGGGGAATCTTGACTTGAGCACAAATAGGACAAGCCTGAACATATCTTTCAACATCCTGCTTCCAGGTAGGCCACCAGAAAAACCGTGAGAGAAGTTCTTGTGTGGCCTTGATGCCTCTATGACCAGCCACCGGTGAATCATGGCACATTTGTAATGCTTTTTCTTTCACTCTGTCAGTAGGGAGGAATATCAAGTTCTGATAATAATGGAATCCTTGTCTCTTATTCAACAAAGGTCTTAGGTTCTCTACTTCGTGGTCCGATAGTTTGGTGTATTCCAGTTGTACTTCCTCCAGAAAAGATTGAGCCACTCCAATGATCTTACTAGGTTCCAGTAGATACTGAGATGGGGAAGGAGTACAATCTGGATAACGACGAGACAGAGCATAAGCCAGAATGTTTTGAGATCCAGGAATATAGGTGACGTAAAAATCATACTGACTGAAGAAAAAGGCCCAACGAGCCTGGCGACTATTCTGGCACACAAAATTTCGTAAACATTGTAGGTTACGGTGGTCTGTTCTAACCTCAAAAGGCTCTTTGGAACCCATCAGAAACTGTCTCCACTCTAGGCAGGCTGTTTTCAAAGCCAATAATTCCCGTTCAAGTACAGAGTAATGTTGTTCTGCTGTAGAGAGGATATGAGACAAATAGAAAACAGGATGTTCAAGACCATCATCCTCTTGTTGTTGGAGTAAGACAGCTCCGATGGCTCTTTCAGAAGCGTCGGTGACAACAATAAATTGTTTGTTGGTATCTGGATGCCGTAAGATGGGAGCTTGTGTGAAAGCTTTCTTTAAACCTTGAAAGGCTGTTTCAGCCGCCTCAGTCCAGATAAACCCTTTCGTTAAATTCTCCTTCTTTAAGGTATGTGTTATGTGGCTAGTTTGTTTTGCAAAGTCCAATATAAACTGCCGATAAAAGTTTGCTAATCCTAAAAAACATTGTGCTTCTTTAATAGAAGAAGGAGAAGGCCAGTCTAGAATCGCTTGTACTTTTTCTTGGTCCATAGCTATGCCGGTGGAACTTAAATGATAACCCAGGTATTTAACCTCCGTCTTGTCGAACTCACATTTTTCTGGTTTGCAAAATAGTTGATGTGCCCGGAGTCTTTGAAGGCCTTGTTTCACATGGGACGAATGGAGTTCACGATCTCTGGAATAAATCAGAATATCATCTAGGTAAATGACCACTGTCTGGTTCAGAAGGTCAGAAAACACCGAATCCATAAATCTCTGGAAGATTGCGGGGGCATTAGTGAGACCAAACGACATAACTCTGTATTCAAAGTGACCAAATGGGGTCCTGAAAGCTGTCTTCCACTCATCTCCTTCTTTTATGCGTAAAAGGAGATAGGCTCCTCGCAGATCAAGTTTAGTAAAACGTTGAGCCCCTCTAACTGCTTTTAGAATGTCCCTGATGAGAGGCAAAGGATAACGGTCTTTAATGGTTATCTTATTCAGACCTCGAAAGTCCAGGCAAGGACGAAGATCCTTTGTCTTCTTGGGTACAAAAAAGAGAGGAGCCCCGGCCGGAGAAGATGAGGGAACTATAAGACCACTCTGGACATTGTCATCCAGATATTCTTTTAGAACTTCTTTTTCAGGTTCCGTGAGGGAATACATCCTCCCAAAAGGAACGATTGTGCCAGGTTCTAAGGGAATAGCACAATCGTAGTCTCGATGTGGAGGTAACACAGGTTTGGATGGTTTTTGGAACACATCTTGAAACTCCAAATAGTGTTCAGGGACTCCTTGGACTGTATTAATGGAAGAACCAGTAATACTTTCAGTGACTATAGATCTTTTCGGTGACCAATACTTGTCGGAAGCAAAACAGTTTTCATGACAAAATTGCGAAGACAAGGAAACTGTCCGGGTTACCCAGTTCACATATGGATTATGTCTGATGAACCACGGAATTCCAAGAATAATGGTATGGTTGGGGGACGTGATAAGATCAAAAGAGATGTGTTCTTGATGGTTTCCGATCTGTAAACTTAACATCAGGGTAGTGGTGTCCACTGGACCAGAGGATAATAAGGATCCATCCACGGTGTGCACCTGTTCGGGAACTTCTTTAGGTTGTGTAGGAACTTGGTGAGTAGCAGCCCACGTCTGGTCCATGTATATTCCACTAGCACCACAATCTAGTAATGCCATAGTCTCTTCTTGACGACCGCCAGGAAGTTGCAACAAGACAGGAAAAATGAACAAGGAGGTTGTATTGTCATTAAAGGAGCTGATGGAAGGTATAGCTGTAGATCCCGTCCCCTCCCTTCTTACAGAGGACGGGAAGTGGCATTTCCCGATGGCCTGGGCGGACGTACAGGACAGTTTCGAATTATGTGACCAGCAGAACCACAGTACAGGCACAACCCTTTCTTGCGTCTGTCTTCTCGCTCGCTGGCGGAGAGCGGACCTCGGGTAGTATCTACCTGCATGGGTTCCCCTTCGACGTCTCTAGCAGGAGGGCGAGGTTCCTCAGAACGCTGAAGACCAGCTCGTGAGGTATTTGGCTGGGAGAACCCTCTACTCCTTCTCTTCTCCGATCTCCGTTCCTGAAGACGATATTCGATGGACAGTGCTTGATCCATCAGGCCACGAAGATCTTCCACTCTGGTAGAATGTACTAGTTCATCCTTTATTTCTTCTTTGAGTCCTCTGCGAAATAACGTTACCAGAGTACGTTCCACCCAAGTGGTCTCTGCTGCTAGCTGACGAAAACGGGTTATATATTTGCAGAACATCTTGTGAGCCTTGGTGAATGTCGCATAAGGCTTATTCTGCAGAGGCTTCCAATCCAGGTCGACTGAACATTTGTTTGAAGCGACTCACAAAGGTGGAATAGTCCGACAAAACTGGGTCATTGGATGACACCATCGGGGTTGCCCAGGCCAAGGCTGGACCGGATAAGGCACTGATGAGATAACCCACCTTGGTCCTGTCGTGGGAGAATTGGGTTGGTCGGAAGGCGAAGTACACCGTTAATGCATCCAGGAACTCACGAAGCTTGGTTGGTTCGCCGGAGAAACGAGGGGTAGAAGCGGAGATAGTCGGAACATCACTAGTGCGGAGAGCCAAAGCCTGCCGTAACGCAGCATTTTCATTGCGTAGTTGTTGCAATTCCTGAGCTTGTTGCTGAATCGTGGTCAAAAGAGATTGATCAGAATCTGCAGCAGCCGCCACTGTATTATCCATGGTGTTTGAGGACGTCGGAATGGTTGGGCACTGCAATCTGTCACGACTCACGTGCTGCTTGCGCCTGGAATTTGCAGATCTAGTGGCGTGGATCTTCGATGTTCGGCTTTGGCCCAAAAAGGGGCGACTCTTTCTGGTAGCCACGGTGCTGTAGGTGATGGAGACGCCAAGAACAGACCGTGGCCTTCAGAAAATAGCGCCAGAGGGAAAAAAACCCTTAGAACAAAAGGGGAAAAAACCTCTAACAGGAGGACTCCTGAAAAACAAGAACAAAAAGCAGGAATCAAAAAGAACAAAATTCAGGAAACACAGAGCGATGAAATCCAGAACCAGAAAGGCGAGGAAATCAGGAGCGAAGACACTATCTGAGCAGAAAGTGTTGCAGCGCAAGGAAATGAAGAAAACACAGCCCTTATATACCAAAAGACAGGAAGTGACCCACAGGAAGTAAAAGGACACCATATTAGACAGGGAGAGGTACATAGAACAAAACAGAATAGAAACCATAGAGAATAGGGAAAAATGAATGCTGGGAAGAGAAAGGTAACCTGGGAAGGGAAGAAGACATAAAAAAAGTACAACAAAAAGACCCCAGAAAGAAGAAAAGAAAGAGGACAAGAAAGAAGAACAGGTAAGAGGGGTCAGGAGACCCCAGCAAGGCGGTGGAAAATGACAGAGCGAGGTCCCATGCAATGCCTGGGGCCTCGAAAAGTGCATGAAAGGCTGGGGGCGCGCCGCGTTTTAGAAACGCGCTGTGCGGCCCCAGCCGAACGCCCGGCTTGTGCCAAACATTCGGCTCGCGCCGCACCTCGTGGCGCGACAATTACATCCCCCACCCTACCTACATGCTATCATATACCCCACCCTCACCCTCACCCTCACCCCCATCACTCCAACACCTCACATATGTCCCACTATCACAACCCACACATCCCAATACCAAGCCCTGCATGCAACACCAAAGCATGGAAATCCCTTCACCAAAGCATGTCCACTACAGATACCGACACAGATCCCCAAACCAAATATCACACTAGGTCCTAGACAAGAATGTAAGCACTGGGGTACAGGGTCACCCACCCATTGCACATGATGGCACACACAGATGCAATAATCATGCCTTTACACCCCTGCAGGACCCCTACCCAACGTTCTAGACATGTCCACACCCCCCACAGAAGAGGCCCACAGTGATGACAGCAGCTCTGTCCAACTGGATCTAGATGACCAGCAAGGCCCATCTGGGACCTCGGTACAGTCGGTTCCCCATACACTGGCACATGCCACCACAGAGCCTCCCCCCTCAGGAAACACCAGCACAGCACCCACCCAGCGGGCCCATACCTCTGTCCCCAGGACACGTCAAGCAGCAGTGTGTCCACCACTACAGGGAACCCAGGCAAACCCACCAACCCAAGAACATCAGGGACCTGGGGGCAGTGGCAGTGGGCACACGGTTCAGGGGACAGAGGAACAGGAAAACCGGGGAACTGGGAGGACTGCTGTGCGACAGGGGGAGGACAGGCCCAGAGAACCCACTCTCCACGAGGCCCTCTCCAACATCATGGGAGCGTACCGTCATTCCCAGGAGACTATGGCAAAAGTACTGGCCAAGTTTCAGGAGACCCAGCAGCTGCAGGAGGAATAGTATTTCGGGATCAGGGAGGAACTCAAGTCCATCAACACCACCCTGGTCACCATTGTAGGGGTGCTGAAGGACCTTGTGAACACCAGGAAGGACACTGTGGCACAACAAGGGGCAACTGACACTAGCCTCGATGATGAACAGCCCTCCACCTCTGCCGGCGCTAGAGGACAGGAGGCACCTCCACAGGTCCACAACCCCAGCACCCCACCCCCTGCAGATGGAGAACCACCCCGCAAACTGTCCCTGAGATCCAGGACAAAGACAGAGAACAATGCCAAGACCCCCGCCAAGAAATGAGACCACCCTGAATGTCATCCTTCTGTCCCACTTCGTCACCCCGTCCATCCTTAAACTGCCCTAGCTCCACTTCCTATGCCCCTTTGGACAATGCACCTGTGAGACAAATAACTGGACTCTGCCATGGACATTCCTCCACCATCCCCCCGGACATTTTTCAACCCCCTCCACTATTTTGCACTTAAATAAACACCCTTGAATTACAAAACAATCTGGAGTCAGTCTGTGCTTTCACAAATGTGTATTTGCTATAACTAAGGAAAATAGCAATGGCCATTGTATTGTCAACATACCTATGTCATACAGCTCTAGTCCATGAGATAATATGGCAGAGGTCACACAGTGGGACCCACATCTGTGAAATGGAAATGGAAATGCAAAGTGACAAGTCAGGGTCCATACACTGGGTGAAAGTGACAGACATATGATAGGTCTAACAATTGTATGAGATGTAGGAGGCAGTGATGTCTTCTTACCTGTGTCTCACTGGAAGTATTGCTGGATAACGTTGTTTCTGTTGTCGATATCCTATTCTTCTGCCTCCTCTTCTTCACTGTCCACAGGCTCCACAGCTGTCACAAGACCTCCTTCTGGACCATCCTCCTGCAGAAAAGGCACCTTTCGTCGCAAAGCCAGGTTGTGCAGCATACAGCAGCCCACGTTGATCTGGCACACCTTCTTTGGTGAGTAGTAGAGAAAACCACCTGTCATATGGAGGCACCGGAATCTGGCCTTCAGGAGGCTGAAGGTCCTTTCGATCACTCTCCTAGTTCGCCCATGTGCCTCTGCCCTTGTCCTGGGATTTCTCACTGGGGTCAGTAGCCATGACAGGTTGGGGCAACCAGAGTCACCTGCAAATGTCGAGGGACAACTGTTAGACACACACTAACCCTTAGGGGCAACCCCAGACAATCATTCACACGGTATAGGGTCCTTGTCCTTACCTATTAGCCACACACGGTGCCTCTGGAGTTGCCCCATCACAGAAGGGATGCTGCTATTCCTCAAAATGTAAGCGTCATGCACTGAGCCTGGAAGCTTGGCATTCACATGGGAGATGTACTGGTCAGCCAAACACACCATCTGCACATTCATCGAATGGTAGCTCTTCCTGTTTCTGTGCCCCTGTTCACTCCTGCGGGGGGTACCAATGCCACATGTGTCGCATCAATGGCACCTATGATGTTGGGGATATGTCCCAGGGCATAGAAGTCACCTTTCACTGTGGGCAAATCCCCCACCTGAGGGAACACATTGTAGCTGCGCATGCGTTTCAGCAGGGCAGACAACACTCTGGACAACACGTTTGAGAATATAGGCTGGGACATCCCTGATGAAATGGCCACTGTTGTTTGAAAAGACGCACTTGCCAGGAAATGGAGTACTGACAGGACCTGCACTAGATGGGGGGTTCCTGTGGGATGGCGGATAGCTGAAATCAGGTCTGGCTCCAACTGGGCACACAGTTCCTGGATTGTGGCATGATCAAGTCTGTAAGTGATAATGATGTGTCTGTCTTCCATTGTCGACAGGTCCACCAGCAGTTTGTACACCAGAGGATGCTGCTATCTCCTCACCTGCCCCAGCGGACGTGCCCTATGAACGAGAACAGCGAGCACAGAGTCAGCCAACACTGAGATATTAAAAAAAGAATTTATTGCACACATTTGTCAATCCGCAATGTGCCTGTCACTGTGTGTATGCAAGGCCTAGATAGGTGTGACGCATTTAAAAGTAATGCCATGTGGCCCACTGAAATGGCGGCTGCTTGACCTGTAACGTGGGGCAAGGGGATATGCGGAAACTGCGCTGGTGTTGTACACCGTCGCTGTAGGCGGTCAAAGACCGCGGCGCAATCCTGCATTGGTTAACATTGGACCCCATGGGTCCCAGGAGCCAATGACGATGTACGCCGGCGGTGACGGTACGTGACCGCCATTTTCTCTCTGTTCACTCACTTGATACCTGACCTTCGACAGGAGAGGACCTACATTGCAAGTGCTGCTGTGACCTCAGTCTGAAAGCGACAATGGCTCATGTGTCCGGGGAAAGGGCCCCTGCCTTCACTTCGGAAGAGTTGGAGAAGTTAGTGGATGGGGTCCTACCCCAGTACACGCTACTCTACGGTCCTCCAAACAAACAGGTGAGTACACTGTGAGCATGCTGTATGGGCTGCATGTTGGAGTGGTGTGGATGGAAGATACGGGGGGGACTGAGGCCTGCATGAGCGGACGGTGAGTGTATGTGCGTCAGGGCAAGGGTGGGAACGTGGGTCAATGACTGTGACGGTCCGGACGGTTAAAGATGATCCTTTTCCCCTGTACAATTCCTCTAGGTCTGCGCCCATCAGAAGAAGGATATTTGGCGTGCCATCGCCAAGGACGTCCGGACCCTGGAGGTCCCCCACAGACAGAGCAACCACTGCCGGAAAAGATGGGAGGACATTCGCCGCTAGAGCAAGAAGATGGCGGAGGCCCAGCTGGGGATGGCCTCCCAACGTGGGAGGGGTGCCCGTCGCACCATGACCCCCCTGATGTTCCGGATCCTGTAGGTGGCGTATCTGGAGTTGGATGAGGGCTTGAGCGCATCACAGCAGTCACAAGGGGGTGAGTACATTCACATCCATCTGACTCTGCGCGCATTACGAGATGTCTGGGTGGGGGAGGTGGGCTGTGGGTTCCCTTAGGCCAGGACTAGTTTTGTAGGCAAGGTCCCTTCATGAGGCAGGCTATGTGGCACCCCAACCCCACCAGTGGTAAGAGCCATCTACACCTAGTCAGGCTCCTGTGACTTCCATGTGTGCAGCAATCGGGCATAGGCCTTGTACCCCATGTCACTGTGATTAATTAGGGAACTCTAAGTGCATGGCGTAGTGCAGAGGGCTGCTGTGTCTGTAGTGTCCGCCAACGGTAGCGGTATTGCATGCACGGAACATGTCTTTCTTTTGTCTTGCCCCCCCCCCACTTTTTGTGGTCTCCCTGTTCTTGTGTGCATTAGCATCATCAGGTGGAGGAGCAGTGCCACCAGAGCAGGAGGGCGCTGCACCCCACATTGCCCTGGAGGGCGAGACAATGGAGTCTGAAGCCACCAGTGGGACAGAGGGCGAGGGGAGCTCCACGGCGTGGACAGGAGGTGACATCAGAGACAGCGACTCCTCCTCTGATGGGAACTCCCTTGCGGTGGTGGGCCCCTCTGTGCCCCCCGCATCAAAAGGTATAGCCGTCACTCCCCCTACCAGCACAGCCCTCCCATCAGCCCCTCAGGATTTGTCCCGTGCCCGCTCACCCAGGAGGGTGGGCATCTCCTTCGCCTCAGGCACCTCAGGACCTGCCCCAGTCAGCCCTGCTGCCCTCAGTGAGGAGGCTATTGACCTCCTGAGATCCCTCACTGTTGGGCAGTGCACCATTCTGAATGCCATCCAGGGTGTAGAGAGGCAGTTGCAGCAAACAAATGCATACCTGGAGGGCATTCATTCTGGCCAGGCAGCCCAATAGCGAGCATTTCAGGCTCTGGCCTCAGCACTGATGGCAGCCATTGTCCCTTCGTCCAGCCTCCCCCCTCCAACCTCCTCCACCCAGACCCAATCCCCTGTACCTCAGCCTATCCCAAGTACACCATCAGACCAGCATGCACACACATCAACACACAAGGGTGGCTCAGGCAAACATAAGCACCACACATCCCACAGACACTCACACAAGCATCATACCCATGCAGACATTCCAACATCCACTGCCTCTACTGTGTCCCCCTCCTCCACATCTCCCTCCTCCCTCCCTGTCTCGTCTCCACTTACACCTGCATGCACTACATCTTCAGCCACTACCTCCATCACCAGCACACCCATCACCACACAACGCTCACGTGCACTCACCACCCCCACTACCATTCACACATCCCCAGTGTCCTCTACCAGTGTGTCTGTGAGCCCTCCTCCCAAAGTACACACACGCAGCCACACACCCACCCAACAGCCATCCACCTCACAACAGCCCCCAGCCCATGCACCTTCACCCAAAGTCAGCAAACGTACACCTCCTACATCCACTACCTCTTCCTCCACTCCCAAACCCCCACCATCTACCCATCCCAGTGTGTCTAAAAAGCTTTTCCTATCAAATGTTGATCTCTTCCCTACACCTCCCCCCGCTGTCCATCCCCTAGAGCCCGCCTTTCCAGGTCCCAACCCAGCACCTCAGCCACCACATCACCGGGCACAGTGGTGCCAGCAATAGCGGGATTTTGGAGTGCGCCAAGCAACAGGGCTGCCAGTGTCCCACGGAGCGAGTGCAAGGACATTCCGCCACCTCCAAAGGTCAAAAAGTTGCCCACATCCGCGAGGGAGAAGGCGAAAACACCTGCCACCAAGGGCTCAGGCAAAACAATAGTGGAAAGTGGCAAGACAGCTGCGCCACCATCCAAGGTGGGGAAGGGCCAGAAAATCGAGGGCAGGTCTACATCGATGCCAATCTGCACGGTGGACCAGACCACCACTGGCACCGCCACTTGCACCGCCACCACAGAGACTGACGCCAGCACCGCAGACACTGAGGCTGCCACCAGCACCGCAGTCACTGAGCCCACCACCAGCACCGCAGTCACTGAGCCTGCCACCAGCACTACCGCCACAAAGACCGCCACCAGCACCACCATCACAAAGACCGCCGCCAGCACTGATTCCACAGAGGCCGCCGCCAGCACAGATTCCACAGAGCCCGCCGCCAGCACCGATGCCCCAGATTCCGCCGCAAGCACCGCTGCTACTGACACCACCCACCACCGCCAGCACCGCTAGCACCGCCAGCGGCCCGCGACATCCTGAGCCAGTGGCACCACTGCAGACATGGCTGCCATCCTCGTGGTCAGTCGTACGAGGCTAGTGGTCAGTTTCAGGAGCCTGGGAAGCTTGCATGTTGCACCACCATCAGTGGAGTGTCACATCCACTACCTCAGTTCTTGGCAGGATGAAGCACTCTGGGCACAAAGCCCCCTCCAGAACCAGTGGAAAAAGGCATCCACTACCTGAGTCCTTGGCAGGATGAAGCACTCTGGGCACAAAGCCCCCTCCAGAACCAGTGGAGACTGCTATCCACTTGAGAGACTGTGGCTTTGCACTCCCCAGGATAAAGCAGTGGGCAAACCACCCACTGGAGAGACTTGAGAGACTGTGGCTTTGCACTCCCCAGGATAAAGCAGTGGGCAAACCACCCACTGGAGAGACTTGAGAGACTGTGGCTTTGCACTCCCCAGGAAAAAGCAGTGGGCAAACAACCCACTGGAGAGACTTGAGAGACTGTGGCTTTGCACTCCCCATGATGCAGCAGTGGGCATCCCACCCACTGGAGAGACTTGAGAGACTGTGGCTTTGCACTCCCCAGGATGCAGCAGTGGGCAAACTACCCACTGGAGAGATTTGAGAGACTGTGGCTTTGCACTCCCCAGGATGCAGCAGTGGGCAACCCACCCACTGGAGAGACTTGAGAGACTGTGACTTTGCACTCCCCAGGATAAAGCAGTGGGCAACCCACCCACTGGAGAGACTTGAGAGACTGTGGCTTTGCAGTCCCCAGGATTCATCAATGGGCATGGAGCCCCCTCGTGGAGCTGGCGTCGTGCACTCATCCAGCTGAGGTGCCCCCCCTTCCCTGCCCCCTGAGGTGCCTGTTTCATTTCGATCTGATGCCCCAGCAGTGTTCTCTCCGTTTGGAGTCTGGCATCGAGTGTGGGCCTCACCCATGCATTTTGGGCCCAGTGGTCCACGGACTATGAATGGTGCACTATCCGGACTTGTATAGTTGGTGTACATAATTGTTTACACTGTATTTCAAGTTTTGACGAATGGATTTTTATTGATTACAATTGTTCAACTCATTTCCTTTTGTCATTGCGTTCTTCCAGGGGGAGTTGGGGGGTGTAACTGTAATGTTGCAGCATGTATTAGTGTGTATGTTGTTGTGGGTGAGGGTGGGTGTGTTGCATGTGTGTGTCACTCTCTTTTCCCTCCCCATCCCCTGTGTTGTAGGTGCAGTACTCACCGTGGTCGTCGCCACCGTCGTTCGTGCTCCTGGAAGAGGAGCAGAAACACTATCGCAGGGAGGATTTGGAGTTCTGGCTCCATGGCGTCCTGGTTCCTCGTGGGTTGTGTAGAGGTGAGTATTTTCCCTTCCAAGTCCTGTTTCTGCTGTGTTTTTGTTCGCGTTGGTTCTGCCCCAGAAAAGGTGGCGGATTGGCCTCTCATAATAGTGTGGGCGGTACATTGTCTTCCACCTGTCTGTTGGCGGTGACCGCCATGCTGTTTGTTTGTACCGCCGTGGAGGTCAGAGTGTTAAAGTGGCTGTCTATGTTGGTGGTTTCCGCCATGGTCGTGATTCCATTTTTTTTATTGCCTGCTTGTTGGCGGTCTTACCGCAGCTTTAACACCGACCGCCAGGGTTGTAATTAGGGGCAAAGTGTGGTGAGCAAATTTGTTGCCTTTGCCCACTTCCCTTGTGTGCTAGGCAACATTGACTCCACCCACTTGACACTTCAACTTCCCCACTGCACAGCATACCTTTTCTGCAACAGACACCGCCATCAATATGTTGGCTGTCCTCAATACTACAGACCGCTTCCTTGATGTGTGCACTGCCTTTCCGGGAAGCAAACCTGGCAGCTTCATTTTCCAGCGGTCATCTCTTGCACTTTGTTTGGTTGCTGGGGATTTCAGAGGTATGCAGCTTCTTGGTAAGTAGCAATATCTCACACTGAGCCTACATCTGGGGTGCCATCTTACACATATGACTCTGACACACACTACATGTAAGTATCACTACTAGCAGAGGAAGCCTTCCTAAATCATAATATCAAACAAAAAAATGAATCATCACCTAATGTTAGCCCATATACTCAACCAAATCAACAAACAGTCAAAGTCATTCATACATTGGTCCTCCATTCTGAGCCAACTGATATTCTTCAGTCAAAGGGAACATACCTTATTTCAATAATATAATCATCCATGTAGTCAAAATTATTAAAAGCATCATTCAACTCAATTTTGTTTAAAGATCATATTCATAAAGACATGTCCAAATTGCAAACATCATAGTGACCTTCAATTCATAGATCCAAAACTGAACAGTGCATATAATCTGCTGTTGGCTAATACCAATGGCAGGTAATCTGTAAACAAAATACCCTGGGAAGGACCAATGTAATTAATCCCCAGCTCAGATGCTAAGCACACCCTACATTTGCAATGGAAGTTTGCAATGTATTTAAAAATAAATTTGAATCACTTGTAATAACTTACAAAGAAGAAATTGTGCTGTCTATCCTGATCTTTCTAATCACAAACCACAGATTTTCCCATTTCCAGCAAGATTAACAAAGTATACGTACACCTGATTTCTGAAACATGAGCAAAAGATCAACTATTAGATCCCCCTCCTCCCAATTTTCCTGTTGAACTGAATAAGTTTACTAAATGTAAACATTAGTGCAATATAACAAGTAAGGTCCACAACCTCAATTCTCTTTTTAAATCAGTTCCACTGAATCAAACTGGTCTTCAACACAATACTACTACATTGGATATCTCCACATATCATAAATTAACAACACAAAAATAACTACAAGCACAAATCCAATGCACAAAAACCTAAACTGTAAGAGAAAAACGCACAGGACCTCGCTAAAAAATATTGACCTTAAGGGGATACATTTACATCTCATCCCCAATTGTATGTCTCTTCCAACTGACAGCATGAATAACTGACATTGTTGAGGGGTCCTTATACAGTGAAAGCAAAACCGTACATTGCGACCAGAATCACTAACACCTGATTGTCTCACATGAAACGTCATAAAACATGTGTCCCATGAGTTGAACTAAAAAGGGCGCCATCTTGTAGTGGTAAACTATTTATCAGAACAATGAGTTTTCAAATGTTTTCAAATACAATGTAATACGATTTAAACCAAGGAATATCTATAATCTACTTAATTTACTGTATATATTTTATTTAATCCAGGTTAAAATGCAGCATATATGGACCTTTACATAAATACTTGTACAATGTACAGCAAAATCTTTCACATGGGTGTCATCTTGCAAATGGTATTTAAATGTATTTACATATATATTGCTTTTATACATCAAGGCAAGGATTACCAAGACCAAGGCATAAACTAATAAATCACAGGTTCGCCAATAGCATGTATAGGACTGTCAATCAAATTTACCACTAAATGTGAACTGTAGTCCTTGCACACCCAAAAATTGTAAATACTGCCTCAGACACCTCATGGGTGCAATCTTAGAATATAGATACCTATACACAACTACAGTGATGCCATACATGGCTATGTTTATCTAAATCATGTTAAAGTCTTAAAATGTGAATCAGTGTGAATCACATTGTATCAAAATTGATAATCCTACATTGTTCCTAAAATATTAATACATAAATCACCCCGAAAAAATAGAGACATGGGGAAGGTTTATATATAAATTCATAAATTATCTACAAGCATCCAAAACTATTCCTGACATCATTTAGATGGATAAAAAAGGGTAGTGTATAGTCAGTTAAAGTATTATTCCGTATGAACATAATCTGAAATGTCCCATATGTCTGAAGAAGAATGTCACCAGGCAGAAACTTTCAAATTATAGTACATGCTCTAATAAAAGTGGTGTAAAGAAATGGTTCCCTGTTGCAGTTACCCCCCACTTTTTGCCTGATACTGATGCTGACTTGACTGAGAAGTGTGCTGGGACCCTGCTAACCAGGCCCCAGCACCAGTGTTCTTTCACCTAAAATGTACCATTGTCTCCACAATTGGCACAACCCTGGCACCCAGGTAAGTCCCTTGTAACTGGTACCCCTGGTACCAAGGGCCCTGATGCCAGGGAATGTCTCTAAGGGCTGCAGCATGACTTATGCCACCCTAGGGACCCCTCACTCAGCACAGACACACTGCTTGCCAGCTTGTGTGTGCTGGTGGGGAGAAAATGACTAAGTCGACATGGCACTCCCCTCAGGGTGCCATGCCAACCTCACACTGCCTGTGGCATAGGTCAGTCACCCCTCTAGCAGGCCTTACAGCCCTAAGGCAGGGTGCACTATACCACAGGTGAGGGCATATGTGCATGAGCACTATGCCCCTACAGTGTCCAAGCAAAACCTTAGACATTGCAAGTGCAGGGTAGCCATAAGAATATATGGTCTGGGAGTCTGTCAAAAACGAACTCCACAGCTCCATAATGGCTACACTGAATACTGGGAAGTTTAGTATCAAACTTCTCAGAATAATAAACCCACACTGATGCCAGTGTTGGATTTATTAAAAAATGCACACAGAGGGCATCTTAGAGATGCCCCCTGTATTTTACCCAATTGTTCAGTGCAGGACTGACTGGTCTCTGCCAGCCTGCTGCTGAGAGACGAGTTTCTGACCCCATGCGGTGAGAGCCTTTGTGCTCTCTGAGGACAGAAACAAAGCCTGCTCTGGGTGGAGGTGCTTCACACCTCCCCCCTGCAGGAACTGTAACACCTAGCAGTGAGCTTCAAAGGCTCAAGCTTCGTGTTACAATGCCCCAGGGCACTCCAGCTAGTGGAGATGCCCGCCCCCTGGACACAGCCCCCCCTTTTGGCGGCAAGTCCAGGAGAGATAATGAGAAAAACAAGGAGGAGTCACTGGCCAGTCAGGACAGCCCCTAAGGTGTCCTGAGCTGAGGTGACTTCGACTTTTAGAAATCCTCCATCTTGCAGATGGAGGATTCCCCCAATAGGAATAGGGATGTGCCTCCCTCCCCTCAGGGAGGAGGCACAAAGAGGGTGTAGCCACCCTAAAGGACAGTAGCCATTGGCTACTGCCCTCCCAGACCTAAACACGCCCTTAAATTTAGTATTTAAGGGCTCCCCTGAACCTAAGAATTTAGATTCCTGCAACTTACCGAAGAAGAAGACTGCTGAGCTGAAAACCCCTGCAGAAGAAGAAAGAAGACACCAACTGCTTTGGCCCCAGTCCTACCGGCCTGTCTCCTGCCCTCTAAAGAAACCTGCTCCAGCGACGCTTTCTCCAGGACCAGCGACCTCTGAATCCTCAGAGGACTGCCCTGCTTCAAGAGGAACAAGAAACTCCCGAGGACAGCGGACCTGTTCCAAAAAGACTGCAACTTTGTTACAGAGGAGCGGATTTAAAGACCCCTGCAATCCCCGCAAGAAGCGTGAGACTTGCAACACTGCACCCGGCGACCCCGACTCGACTGGTGGAGAAACAACACCTCAGGGAGGACCCTCCGGCGACTCCGAGACTATGAGTAACCAAAGTTGTCCCCCCTGCACCCCCACAGCGACGCCTACAGAGGGAATCCCGAGGCTCCCCCTGACCGCGACTGCCTGACTCTGAAATCCGTACGGCTGAAAAAGACCCTGCACCCGCAGCCCCCAGCACCTGAAGGATCGGAACTCCAGTGCAGGAGTGACCCCCAGGAGGCCCTCTCCCTTGCCCAGGTGGTGGCTACCCCGAGGAGCCCCCCCCCTGCCTGCCTGCACCGCTGAAGAGACCCCTTGGTCTCCCATTGAATCCTATTGCGAACCCGAAGCTTGTTTGCACACTGCACCCGGCGGCCCCCGCGCTGCTGAGGGTGTACTTCCTGTGTGGACTTGTGTCCCCCCCGGTGCCCTACAAAACCCCCCTGGTCTGCCCTCCGAAGACGGGGGTACTTACCTGCTGGCAGACTGGAACCGGGGCACCCCCTTCTCTCCATTGAAGCCTATGGGTTTTGGGCACCACTTTGAACTCTGCACCTGACCGGCCCTGAGCTGCTGGTGTGGTGACTTTGGGGTTGCTCTGAACCCTCAACGGTGGGCTACCTTGGACCCCAATCTTAACCCCGTAGGTGGTTTACTTACCTGCAAGAACTAACAATACTTTACCTCCCCCAGGAACTGTGAAAATTGCACTGTGTCCACTTTTAAAACAGCTTATTGTGTTTTATGAAAAAAGTATATATGCTACTGTGATTATTCAAAGTTCCTAAAGTACTTACCTGCAATACCTTTCAAATGAGATATTACATGTAGAATTTGAACCTGTGGTTCTTAAAATAAACTAAGAAAAGATATCTTTCTATAACAAAACCTATTGGCCTGGAATTGTCTCTGAGTGTGTGTTCCTCATTTATTGCCTGTGTGTATGTACAACAAATGCTTAACACTACTCCTTTGATAAGCCTACTGCTCGACCACACTACCACAAAATAGAGCATTAGTGTTATCTCTTTTTGCCACTATCTTACCTCTAAGGGGAACCCTTGGACTCTGTGCATACTATTCCTTACTTTGAAATAGTGCATACAGAGCCAACTTCCTACAAGTGGGTATTACAGAAAGTGATGCAGTTCATTCTCAGTGTTTAATTCTTTTTGTACCCCCACAAATGACAAATCCATCTCACCTTGGCCTGTGTCAAGGCTAATTTTCTATACCCTCCTATGGGGTTTCTTGACAAAGTGTGAATACCACAAAAAAATAAATTGCAATTTTCAGTGTGCATACGCCAAACGTATAATTAATGGATACTGAGTGCCATACTTTCTTAGAGCTCTACAATCTTCTTGTACTCTAATTTTCAACGTCTTGATAGTGCTGTCTACATAGATTGAGCCACAATTACAAACAATCAAATGAACAAGATAAGGACTGTTACAGTTAGCAAATTGGTCAATCTTGCAGAGCTTAGTGGAATTATACTTACATTATGGGGGTCATTCTGACCCCGCCCGGCGGCGGTAGCCACCGGCCTGGCTGGGCCCGCCAGAAGACCGTACCGCGGTCGAAAGACCGTACCGCGGTTGAAAGACCGCGGCGGTCATTCTGGGTTTCCCACTGGGCTGGCGGGCGACCGCCAAAAGGCCGCCCGCCAGCCCAGCGGGAAACACCCTTCCACGATGAAGCCGATGATGCAGTAGCACCCGTTGCGAATTTCAGTGTCTGCTGTGCAGACACTGAAATTCAAAGTGGGGCCCTCTTACGGGGGCCCCTGCAGTGCCCATGCCATTGGCATGGGCACAGCAGGGGCCCCCACGGGCCCCACGACACCCCTCACCGCCATCCTGTTCCTGGCGGTCAGAACCGCCAGGAACAGGATGGCGGTGAGGGGGTCGGAATCCCCATGGCGGCGCAGCAAGCTGCGCCGCCATGGCGGATTCCCATGGGCAGCGGAAAGTCGGCGGTACACCGCCGACTTTCCGTTTCTGGCCGCGGCTGTACCGCCGCGGTAAGAATGCCCGGCGGAGCACCGCCAGCCTGTTGGCGGTGCTACCGCCGGCCCCGGCGGTCCTTGACCGCCGGTGTCAGAATGACCCCCTAAGTGAGCTTGGTAACACTAAATGTACACATATTGCAATCCATACAAATGAAACCTTTAGGCGGAGATGAACACTACTTTTGTCATTGGTCAAGGCACCCACATAATTCCTAGCATTTACATTTCTTAAACAGTTACCTCTACGATAAGTTATTAGAGGTTTCAGTGGGGTCCAATTCATCAATCCTGGTACCCCTGGAAACAGGGGCCTTGTATTTATCTATTTCAAAAGACTTTGCAGTGCTTTGTAGGCTGGTGGACAAATGGTTCACTTGTTGTGTACCTAAATGTCTCACAGGTGGAATACGATTTTTTCACAATATTAAAATTTTAAGTGGCCTTTCACATACTCTGAATGGCTGATAAGCCCTATTTATTCCGAATTAGCTATTTAATAGACTTATAATAGACAATATTTTCATATGAAAGCACAGGATAGTAAGTGATTTGGTAAAGTGTCGACATTGGCATCTACACATATAGAGTTATGAATGATTTAATAAAGTGTCTATTTTCTTTTTTATTTATTTTAAGTGGAAGGGACTGGCCAACCAACAACAGACCAGGGACAAAAACAGATATCCCTGACTCAGAGGTGGGCATGTCATCTTGATGCATTCAGTGAGGAGAAGGAAGAGAAACCCAATACCATTAGGGTAGTGAATCCACTTGGAGAATTATTTGATCTTCTACCAAAAGGGTCTGGGCAGAGTCTGAACAGTCTCTTTGGTGGCACCAGTAAGAGGGAGGAAGATATAGCTTCACACCCTGGCCTTTAACAAAATCGCAGGTGGTGTTATAAGAGTAGGACTTAGCACCATCTGGGCATGCCTTCAGTTCCTCTTTAACTCCTGGGGCCTCTATTACATCCAGGCCTCCAACAGCACCTCTTGCATATATTTCTGCTCCCAGTGCCTGCCTGGAAGAACAGGAGTCGAAGGACAATCCTGCCCTGACACCAACCCCCTCTTGTGATGCCTCATCCCCTCTAAGTCTGTGTCAGTGGCTGCATTCAAGGAGGTGGTGATGTCAATTGCAGAGGCTCAGGGAGCGCTCCTTCTGGAAATGTGGGACTTTATTGGATGGGTCCAGATGCTCCAAGAGACAGTCTCTGGACAGCTACAAACTTTAACTGGTGCCGTCACCTCTTTCACTGAAGTGATTGTCTTGTATGTCTCACCAAACTGCCCTACTTCTTTTCATTTCTTTCCCCATTGTTTTGTCTGCCACTCCTTGTGTTCTTTCTTCTCATGGGGTGTGTGGTCCTGCATAGACAAACCAATTTACCTCTGGGTTGTCAGATGATTTGAGAATAACTGTCAAAACAGAGCGTAGGATGGCCAGTGACTCCTTCCCCCAAGCCAGGACCCTGACTTGGACCTGTCCTCTCTCTTGGGGGATCTGAATTTATTTTGTAATTTGACAATGGACTCTTGTTTTTGGAATAGTTTTGGACTATTGACATTTTTCATCCGTATATACAGACTGGTTCCCATAATGCTTCCACACGGTTTTTGATAACTTGCCCAACACCCTTCAAGTTTCCTTTTCCTGTCTGTTTTAGAAATGTATTGTTTTCATTATGGTCCCTTCACAAGGACAGTTTTTTGAGCAACCAAAATTGCTTCCTTTATTTTAACAAAATAATTATTCTAAAAATATAAACAATTTGAACTAAAACAAAAATCTCTTTCTTGAGCTTAGCAAACATACTGCATGATGCATTCTATTTCCATTCAAGGGAATGTCTAGTTGTTTTAAAAATGCTTTCTATATCTCTGTGTAATGTTTAAATGGCTTCCCTTTGAAAATGTACAAAGAAGAAAACATACAGGAGGAGCATCGCCCCCCTACTGCCAGCAGCAGCTGCTGCAAAACGTTTGCTAAAAACTATAATAAACTAAGTTTATTATCATTTTTAGTAAAAGGGGTGGACCTACGGGCTGTTATGAGCACTGAGCGGGAGTGCCCAGCACTCCCCCCACTGTACATGTGTGTTTGGCTGGCTGTCTCGGGACAGCTAAACACACATGCTCAGTAGGCTCTCTCTAACCCAGCAACACAGTTGCCGGGCTGGAGAGAGCCTGCACAGGCTCCCAGTCTGCCTGGGAACGCCATGGCTGGGCGCTCTCAGCCAATCCTGCCTCTGCTCTGAGCCGCTTCAGGATTGGGAGCAGGGCAGGCTGGGATCCTGTCCCTTCAGTCTTCTTGCATTAGAATAGCAGCATGGCGGTGACGATGAAGGTAGATTTTTAAAATTAATTTCACATACTCGCACCCCCTTCCGTGCGCCGCCCCCTGTTACCACCACGAGCCACTCCTGCATACATACCACTACCCTATGTGGGAAAAGAAACACAAACCATGCAACAATAATGAAAGGGATTTCTGGTGCAAAAAGTGCTTATATATTTATTTTAAATGATGAGAAAAGTAAGTGAGCACACTTGAAATGTGGTTTTCTTAATTGAATCTTTGAGTCAGTGAAACTGTTTTTGTGAGTGGTGCTGGAGATGGTTGTGCAGGTCATGCAGGTTCTGCAGATGGTGCAATTGCTGCAGGTGGCACTGTAGTTGGTGCTGGAGGTGGTGCAGGTTGTACATATGTCTATGTATAATCTTCTGCTTGCACTGGCCATGAAGATCGATGTTGTTTTTTTAGCTAATTGCCTCTATCATGTTAATGCCCAAGGTATGGTGTCTAGCACTCTCTTCCCTAAAAGCTCTTAACTGCTCTTAATGCATCTTTGCCCTGACTTGGTAACAATATAGTAACATTTTGCAACATCATCTAATACACCTGTCTCCCTGTCAATCCTCTGAGGGGTCCTTGCAGTGGCCAGCATGAGCCCATGCCAACCCTTGCGCCTGCATCCGTGGCCATATGAAATGTCCAGCAGGTTGACCAGAACTGAGAGTGGTGTTACCTGAGAGGTAGTGGGGAGGAGATTTATTATCAGAGCATATCTGCTCCTCACCAGGGGAGTTCTCTTCATCAGATGAATGAAAGAAGAACGGAGATGCACCTTCAAGAAAGGAGTGTGTATGAGACTGTTCAAAGAGACCCGTGATATGGGGACTGTGTAGAGGTGATTGCTGCATTTATTCATTTATAGCATTAGTAGAGCGCAACTGTCACCAAACTGGTATCCTGACACTAAGCTTATATATGAGTACCATACAGCTAAACAGAAAAACATGCACAGAAGTAGGATCTGGTTAATTGGGAAAAAGCCAGGTCTTCAGAGCTTTCCTAAATTGCAACAGTTCCATTTAAGACCTAAGTAAGGGTGGTAACTCATTCCACAGCTGGGCTATTTTAATTATGAAGGACTGACCACCGTGCCTTGACTTCCAAAATGTGCAGACCTAGAGCAAAGATGTCTCCCAGGTGTATATCCTTTGAGTCTGCATTGTAGAGGCACAGGGTCTTTGCACAATACACATGGCTTTAAAAATTATTCTCTGATTCAGGTGAAGCCAGTGCAACTCCTTTAGTGAATGGATGCAGAGGATCTACTGGGTCTGTTTTGAGCAAGGTTAGCTGCTGCCACTTGCACTCTGTATAGCCTCTTAATCACATAGTCAGAAGCTCCAAGTAGCAGGGTATTGCAGTCGTCCAGTCTACTGAATATGACACTACGCATGATGGAAGATTTAGTTTGGGTGTGCAGTACTAAGGGCATGTTCCCAAGAATTGAGAAGAACTGCAAAACAGGTGCCTGTTACTTTTATAACATGGCTTTCGAGGGATAGCTTGTCATCAAATACAACCCCAAGGTTGCAGACTGTGCCTGACGGCTGAAACTCTTCTCTAAATGAAAGGGGCCAAAAGTTAGGGGTAAGTATCATGGGGATTCTGCTTGCCAAGCAGCGTAAAAATAAAGTTTTATCCACATTTAACATTAGAAAATTTACATTAATCCAGTTAACAATGTCTGATATGCCTTTCTGAAAAGTCACCACCACATCATCCTGGTTAATATCAAGGGACAGGACCATCCACATAATTAACCAGCCTGATGTCATGCTCCTTTATGAGAGTAATGAGTGGCCTCATATAGAAATTAAACAAGACAAGACTAGGTGCAAAGCCCTGCAGGACTCTGTGTCCCAGGCTTTTAAATTTGAAGCAGTAGGGGGGCAAGGCAAAAGCTTGACACAGATCCAAAATGTAGGATTCCACTCATTTCAGCAATTCATCCCCTACTCCGATTGAGGCTTGTCTAGCCAAGAGGATTTTGTGGTTGACCGTGTCAAAACAGCTGACAAGTCGAGCATACTCAAGACGGTCGACTGCCCAATGTCCACTCTCATCCGTAACTCGTCATTGCAAAGAGTAGAGCTGACTCAGTGCCATGTCCAGGTTTGAAACCAAATTGTTTGTCCTCAAGGAGAGAGTGGGTTTGCACGTATTGGGATAGCCTCTTGCTTACAAATGGGAGGAGCAATATGGGCCTGTAGTTAATCAGGACCAGATGGTCCGCTAAAGATTTTGTTTAGAGGGGGGTGACTATCTCCTTCTACCACATATGTGGTACATCACCCATCTCCAAGGATTGATTGCATACCTACAATATAGGGAGGGCGAGTTCATCTCCTAGCTCTTTCCACATCCTCAGAGGTATGGGGATTGAGTGGAGATCCTGATGTGGTAAACCTGGCAATGATTTGAAAGCATTCCTCCGAGATGAGTTCAAAGGTATCAGACCTAGAGGCATGGCTCCCCAAGGGGTCTAATCCATTTTGAGTCATGATGGGACCTAACAATGGGGCTTCAGTACAGCTGTGGGTATCACTCACTCTGGCTGTGTTTTCCAAATTATCTGAGATATTCAGTCAAGAGGGTGTTATCTTAGCAGGGTCACCGATATCCTCCAAAATTGTTGATCTTGTTATCAAAGAAGTCAGCAAGATCATCACAGAGCTCCTGCTAGGGGTAACTTCCTGCTTTACACAATCTGGGATTGATAATTCCTGAAGGATGTTGAACACCTACTTAGCACCATTTGTAGCTGCGAGGACGGTATTAGCATAATAATCAGCCTTATCTTTGCCCACCTCTCTTTTATACTCACATAATGCCATTTTCTTTCATGTTTCTTAAGCGTTTTCAATGATTGATTGTACCACGGTGCAGATGGTCTATGACAAGATTTCAGATTGGTTAGAGGAGTTACTTTCTCCACTGCTTGTATGCTAAATAATTGACATCCACTGAATTCTTGTTTGAGAGGTTTAAAATGGTTTCATATTTGGCCTATTCAATTTATGCCACGCCATCCCTTTTCTTGTTGACATAGTGACCAGCATGGGGGACATGATTCCTTCACCAATAGATGAAATGACACTAGGGCATGGTCAGTCTAATGTAAAGGTAAAAGATCTTTCAAGAGAATCAGCCCATCGGGGGCAAAAATTTGATCTAGAGTATGTCCATCCTGATTACTGGGGCCATGCACTTGTTGCTGTAGACCCACATCTTCACATGATCCCTGCAGTTCTTTAAAAGGGAGTGAGAGGTCGCCCTCCACCCATAGATTGAAGTCCCCCAAGATAAAGAAATTTGAATGTGCAAGTGCCAGTGTGGAAAGGACTTCTATCAGGAGTAAAAACGTGTATTTGGGAGACCTGGAGATCTAATCAATCAATCAATCATGGATTTTTAAAGCACAGCTACTCACCTGTCAGGGTCTCAAGGCACTAGGGGAGGTGGGGGTGCTGCTGAGGATCAGTCCAAGAGCCAGGTCTTGAGGTCCTTCTTGAACTGTGACAGGGTAGGGGAACTGCCTGAGGTAGATGGTGAAGGTGTTCCAGGTCTTGGCAATGATGTGGGAGAAGGATCTTCCTCCGGCTGTGTTTTTCCGGATGTGGGGAAAGTTGGCGAGGGCCTGGTCGGTGGAGTGGAGTTGTCTGGTGGGAGTGTAGAAGGAGAGTCTGTGGTTGAGGTAGGCTGCTCTGGCATCGTGTAGGGCCTTGTAAGCGTGGACCAGGAGACTGAAGGAGATTATCTTGTTGATAGGCAGCCAGTGTAGGTCTCTCAGAAAGGCGGAGGTGTGGCTATGTTGTGGGGCATTCTTGATAAGATGGGCAGAGGTGTTCTGAATGCGTTGTAGTCTTTTCCGGGTCTTGCAGTAGTTCCGGCGTGGAGTGCATTGGCGTAGTCGAGGCAGCTGCTTCTATAGCGGAGAATGCCTAAAAAGGCACTAGCTTTTTCAGTTTTCAAGGTAAAACCTAGGATTTCCGGACCTCCTAATTCATCAAATAAGAGTGTGACGAAATTTCATTTTTGATTGTAGATGATTCCTACTCCTCCTCCCTCACGTGCTATATGAAATGCTTAGAACCCCAGCGGACAAGCCTAATTCTGCAGCGGGGTCAGGGTTAGTCCAGGTCTCTGTTATAAAAAGTGCATCCGAGTCCCCAGACTCCAGTAGCAGTTGGGTTTTCATTGCATGTTTCATTAATGACCTAACAGTAAGTAGGTCACACTACAAGGAAGCAGGCTTTTCACTGTTAATACATGCAGAGGGCTCAGGCTCTACCTTAGTGATAGTGGGCATTAGGTAAGGGGTATTACACTGCCTACACTGCTTACCAGAATGTAGCAGCTGGTTTCTTGTGTAGCAGATCCTGGGTTGTGTACTGGCATGAGATGTCCCCCACACATCTGCATAGGCAGACACAGCCTCTGAGGCTGCTTGGCTAGTGGCTGGAGACTGATGATTCTCAGAAGTAATTTAGCAGGAACACTGCTGCTTGGTCGATAAGTGTTATTCTTCAGGATTGTCAGTGTGGGGGCAACAATGCCCCCTTCTCCGTCCATGTTCTCCCACTTGACCAGCTCTCGCTCTTCCTCTTCTACTTGAGCAGTGCTGGTGCAGATACTGTTGCTTAGCAGAGGATCAGATTCTGTCCTGGGATTGCCTGCCATCCTCCGCTCGTACATGGTTCAGCATCATCATCGAAATATATGTCCCTAGGACCTTGAAGAAGAAGATTGCAACAGATAAGGGAAATCACATGTGATGCAATTTTACCACATATTACTTTAACAGGTATTTTCCTGCAAATTAAAATTAAAGTTATTACCATGTTAAGACCAAGTCAACCTATGGTATGAAGGGAGATCCCCGTGATGTCAGCTGCTGAACCTTTGTCCTTGTGCTATATTTGATAAATAATGTCTAGATCCAGCATCTACTGTAGAAAGAGAAATTATAGGTTGAATTGATATATTCAATATTGCTAATTCTTCTCGAACACAAAAGCACATGTATTGCAGACTCATATACAGTAGTTTAGACACCGCCATACCAATCATTTAAACATTTTAATATATTCTTATGATAAGAATAAGGAACTATTGATTGTCAAATTTATGAGATGTTAAGCTCATAGATTCCCAGACTTACCTGGGGGCTTATTGTAGAGGTCCCAAATGCTCCTGCTAGGATATCATTGATGTTTTCGTCAAGGTTCCGCCAGGGGCTGTTTTTGAAAGATCAGAAAGACATATGTAGGGTAATAAGTCATTGTACATCAAACAAGATGCTAGGTACATGCTTTCACTATTCCTTTCATTTATATTCCTACCCTTACATTGTCAAAATTCTTCAACAAATTGAAAATCAATACAAATACATGACCAAATGTCTGACACATTGAGCATATTAACAATAAGGATATATCATAAAAGATATACAGCTACTCTGTCAGGAATAATACAAGATATCAAAACTTTATGAAAAAGAACTGATATATTACTTACCTGTGTCTACCATCAGTCTGCTGTGTGGTGTTAGATCTGGAATTGCTAGGAGCAGAAGTACTTGTTGTTGTAGGTGGTGAATGGAACGCAGGGACTAATAAATTTAAAAAAATAACCATTTGCATATGAACCAGTAAACATGCCTTTAGTATGGTTCCTAATATTATACTGGAACTGTGTGTTTTAGGGAAGCAACACAACCATCCTTAGGCTGCCAGCCTAATTCTTGACTACCTTGCAGTGCCTCACCGACCCTGAAAAAAGAGGTGATTTGTGGCTACCTAGACATGACACTCTGACCCCCCTGGGAAGTTGTGGTGAACAGATCATACGCTTTTCACTCAGTATTTCACACATGCTCAGACAGGACACGAGATGCAGAATGTATTTCAATATATATTTATTGAAGCAATTGCATCCTAGTGTATAGTGCATGGACTGTGATAATTAGGCAGAAGACACATAGGCCCTCATTCTGAACATGGTGGTCCGTTCCGCTCTGCCGGCAGTGGCGGTAGAGACCGCCAACAGAGGAGCGGGCCGGAGGCCAAATAATGAACCAAAGGAAACACAGGCATCCCGCAAACCACCCACCGCCAGGAGAGGAGTCCCGCCGACGACGGCAGAGTCCGCCCACAGGCCGTCGGAAAGGCCCAACCCGCCCATCAAATAATGAACCACCATTCCGCCGCCAGTTCCGGGGTGGGAACCACCGCCACACAAAGCCAGGCGGAAATGAACCAAATATAAGGAACCACACACCGGAGCCCCACAGAACGCGCTGCAGTAGCCATGGATAGAGAGCTGCAGATCATGCCAGCCCTGCTCCTTGCCACATATCTCCACGACCGAGACCGCCGACGAAGAAGACAACGGTAACTACTGCAACCTACGAAACAAGGGAGGAAAGGGCACAGTTACATACCCACCCACGCCACCCACCCTGCAACGCCCCCCAATCCTTCACAGCAGCACAAGTCATACACCCCACAGCAAGAGGTACTTACCCGACATAAGGCAAATCCAACATGACCAATAGTACATACAAATGCCCCACACCCATAACAAATGAAACAAAAGACCAGGGTTCAATGGCGTGCAGCCCAAACACAGGCCACACAGAAACTTTAATATGAAGCTCAACGAGCCAAACAGTCTAAACAGGGCCAAGGGCCAGTCCGTGTCTCGACTACTGCAATGGGCCACAACGGCCCTTATCTGACTCCCACTAGTGCATAGTACTCCACCTCATGGGGCACCATATGGGCATCCAGGCACCTCACGTAAGGGGGGCAGGGGGTGCACGGGTGGGTATTTTCGAGGGGGTGGGCCTTTAACTTTCTTTTGGAAGGTGGGGGGATGGGCTTGTCCTTTGAAGGGGGTGGGGGCTGTTTGGAACGGGTGGAGCTAGATGACCCAGGCTCAGTCCGGGCCTTTTTCCTATCTGGGGAAGGGGCACGGGAATGTGAAGGGCGGACAGGGGTGGGCTGAGATGTGGAAGGAGCGGAAAGGGTAAGGATGTGGTCACGTTTGGGGACAAGACGGGGTTGGCCAGTGGGTTGGAAGAGGTCAGCACGGGAGAGGAATAGTTTTTTTGGAGCAATTGGGGTGGGAGTGGATGAGGGCGTGGGAGTGGAGGCAGAGGGAGTGGATTTATGTGGTGTAGGTGTGCGTGTAGTGGGTGCAGGTGACTGCTCAGTATGCTGTCATGTGGTGGATGTCTGATGGGTGGGTGTTTTGGTGCGTTTGTGTGTTTTTGGAGAGGGGGTGGATACAGTGGGAGAAGACAGACGGCTAGTGTGGATGTATGTTGTGGGGGTGTCTGCGAGTCTGGTGAGTGTGCTGCATGTGTCGACTACAGTAGTGGTGGGGAGTGCAGGTGTGGTGTATGGGATGCATGAATGGCTGTCTGCTATTGTGGTGAGTGCAGGAAGAGGAGCAGCAACAGTGAGTGAAGGTGCAGTGCATGAGGGTGTGCATGTAGAGGGGACAGACAGGGAGGCGGAAGAGGTGGGCACACTGGGGGAAGTGGACGTTGTTGTGTGTGCAGGTGTCTGTTGGCTGTGTGAATGCTTGTGGTGGGAGGTATGGTGCTTGTGTTTTGAAGTGTGTTTCTTGTGTGTTGATGTGCTTGACTGGGTGCCTGAATGTGTGCCTTAAACGAGTGAAGGGAGTGGGGTGCTGGAAGGGGTAGAGGAGGATGGAGGGGGGACGGAATGGCCAGGGAAACTGGCTGCCGTCCGAGAGGAGGCCAGAGCCTGAAAAGATCTCTGTAGGGCTGACACGGCACCGTGAATGCCATCCAAATAGGCATTAGTCTGCTGCACCTCTGATGCTAGCCCCTGGATGGCATTGACGATGGTTGTCTTCCCTACAGAGATGGTTCTCACATGTACCTCTGGCCGCCCATACAGTTTTGCGTACAGGGGTAGGACCCCGTCAACCAGCTTCTCTAGTTCCTCCTGGGTGAAGGCCGGGGCCCTTTCCCCTGCAACACGAGGCATATTCATAGCCAGAGGCAGGCCACAGCAGTACACAGAGTCGAGTACCTGTCCGCATGAGATCAGGGAGTCAAGTGATCAAACGATGACAAACATGCGTACGTTCCACGGCGTTATGCACCATCACCGCCGGTGGCGATCATGATACGCCAGGATTCCTCATTGGCATCCATGTTAGCCAATAAGAGTGCGAACAGCGGTAAACACTGCCTCACGTTGGGACGTCAACCGCTAGCGGTATGAGGTCACTTCCACAACGAAGGGGCAGATCTACAGTGGGTAGACATTTTGCCATCACCTACGCATCTAGAATTTATTACTACTCACAATGCAGACCCTACTAGCCACTTGAAGCACCTAGGTCTATGTCATGTCATGAATTACTCTGTTCCCTCTTTGTGATGTACATGTATATATGTCGGGTAGCAGTTATTGTCGAGACACTACAATGAACAATTCAGTGCACAAATGATGAGAAGTGTGCCTATATATGTGTCTTCACTCCTTTTTGTAACCCCTCGTAGGTACCGACCCTTGTGGCGAGGAAGGGCACCATCATGACCATGATAGAGCGTCAGATCATAATAACTTACAGACTCACCCGTGCAACTATTCAGTACCTTTGTGCATTACTGGATCCTGCACTGACTCCTGGAAATCGTAATCAGCATGCCATTCCAATTGAAGTGCAGGTGCTCTCTGCACTCCATTTCATGGCCACGGGCTCATTTCAAGTGACAGTTGGCATGGGTGCTGGTTTTTCACAGCCAATGTTCAGCATGGTACTGACGAGATTTCTGAATGCATTTGTCCGACATATGAAGTCCTTTGTGAGGTTTCCCCAAAGTGCTGACCTACCTGCCATCAAGTCTGAATTATATGCCTTTGCCAACATACCCCATGTGATAAGTGCAATAGATGGCACCCACATACCGATCATCCTCCCAACAGTGAGTGAACAGGTGTACAGAAACAGGAAGAACTTTCACTCCATGAACATCCAATTGGTATGCACTGCAGACCAGTACATTTCGCATGTGAATGCCATGTTCCCAGGTTCAGTCCATGATTCCTTTGTGTTGAGGAACAGTAGTGTGCCACAGAAGATGGAACAACTCCAAGAGGACAGAGGGTTGATCATAGGTAAGTGTGCCTATCAGTAATTGACACATTGTGGAAAACAGCCTGTCTGACTAAGGGTCATACCAATGAGTACTCTGTATTGCACCATTTTCTAGGTGATTCTAGCTATCCAAACTTGCGTTGGCTCCTGACACCAGTGAGGAATCCCAGGACGGATGGAGAGAGGAATTACAATGAAGCCCATGGACATACTAGGAGGGTAATAGAGTGAACTATAGGTCTCCTGAAGGCTAGATTCAGGTGTCTACACATATCTGGGGGTTCCCTGGCCTATGGGCCTGATAAGGTGTGTAGAATAGTGGTGGCCTGCTGCATGCTGCACAACGTGGCAGTGAGACATTCTATCCCCCTCCTAGAGGTGGAGGGTGCTATAGGTCCTGATCAGCTACCTCAGAGAGGTGAGGAGAGTGATGGTGATGATGAGGAAGGGGAAGATGTCAATTCCAGGAACCAACTGATATAACTCTACTTCCTGTAACTGTGTGGGACTTAGGCCTGTCATTGGGGTTAGTGACTACTACTGTCAGTGTGACCAGTCATATGGGGGGGGTTGGTAATGATAGGCAAAACATGGCCCACTTCTGCATGGTACTGACTGAAAATACACGCATTTCCTCCTTGCCACCATATGGGCACACAGGACTCCCATCATGCACAGATTCAACAATAAAGTTGTTCTCTGCCAGTTGCATCCATTCTCCACTTGTCTCAAAATTTAACACAGGCGACAGTGTTTCAGGTGTGAAAAGTGTTTTATTGGTTGAAGTGAGTGAATTGTGCAATTTAAAGTGATGGGAAGTCGTAAGGGTGGGGTGTCCTCAAGACCAACATGGTGGCAGCCTTGTTGGTAGTATTGATGGGTTCATCTTGTCTAACAGCATTTCGTCTTGCCTCTCAGCAATGTGTGGTTGGTGACTGGGTGGGATGGTTGCTTTTCAGTTGTTGCAGAGTTAATTGTTGGAGGGGGCCTTGTTCTTAGCTGGGGTTCCAGTGCCATAACGTGGCCGGAGGGTCCGTCTGGGCGCCTGCTGTTGTGCTTCATGGGATGACATGGTAGGACCTTGTGTTTCCTGTGTGGGTAGTTCCTGGGATGTTTCTCCTGCTGCTGGGGTGATCTGATGCTGGTTGTCCAGGTGCTGTTGTGGGGGCCTCCTGTCCTGTGTGGGTGTCAGACTGGTTTTTGACCAGCTGCAGCAGTGCTCCTGCTGTGGTGGCCATTGTACCATTGTGCTCTTTCCATTGCTCCATGGCCTGTTAGTGTTGTTCCTGCTGCATCCTCTGACTGTGTTCCAGGGTGGAAACAATCTGTGCCAACCTGTCATGGGTATGTTGGTAGGCCCCCATTACCTCAGAGATCACGTCCTGGGCTGCTGCATCCATCCTATAGTCTCCCCCCTGGCCCACTGCGACCCTTGCACTTGCCCTAACCCCCTGTGCTTGTGTCCCCTGCACAGGTCTGGCAGTACCTTTTGTACTGGGACCCTCACCTTCCTGCATGTTGGGAGTGGGAGACTGTGGCCTCTGTACCTGTGTTCCACCAGTCTGTGCCCTGGTTAAACTAGTGTGGGTACGCCTGCCCTGGGCTGCTGGTCTTGACTGGGTGATAGGGGTGACAGTGGTTTCCTCGGTGGGGCTGCTAAATGGTGACAGTCCAGGACTGTGTGAGGGGCCTGTCTGCTCATCTGTGTCCTGGGATCCTTCACCTATGTCCTGTGAGGTGCCTCTGTCTCCAGGGGGGGGCACTAGCACTCCTTGTCCAGTCGGTGAGGGTGGCATGGGTGGTGGTGCCTGTTGGGGGACACAGACATGTCTGTTACATCTGCATTAACCTTTGGGTGTACAGGACTGGGCTATTTTGTGCTGGTGTTACTTTCAGTGGCCTACGAGGGTGCCTTTGTGAGGTTGACATTGCATTTTGCGCCAGTGTGGGGTTGCATTGTGGTGGGGGGTGTCATGCGATTGTGGGTATGTGCAGGGGTGGGTGACTGTGCACAGGGGGAGGGATGCGGGCCTGTTAGTGAGTTTGTGATCATGCAGGGGGCTAGATGTAGTGGCTAATGCCTGGGTGGGATGTAGGTCCTGGTGGGTGTGGGTGGGGTGGGGTGGTGCATGCATTACAGGTGTGGTGGATATGGGGTAATTGTAGATCACTTACCTGAGTCCATTCTTCCAGTGAGTCCCTCTGGGTGCAGGATGGCCAGTACCTTTTCCTCCCAGTCACTGTAGTCGGGTGGTGTTGGTGACGGTCCTCCCCCAGTCTTCTGCAC
The DNA here is from genome assembly GCF_031143425.1 of Pleurodeles waltl. Lineage (NCBI taxonomy): Eukaryota > Metazoa > Chordata > Amphibia > Caudata > Salamandridae > Pleurodeles > Pleurodeles waltl. The sequence continues at coordinate 204,038,354 of NC_090438.1, read as the reverse complement.
TGCGATGTGGTGCCTTGATGCCATGCCCCGGACCTTCCCCCGCAGGTCATTCCATCTCTTCCAGATGTCATCCCCGGTGCGTGGATGGTGTCCCACTGCATTGCCCTTGTTCACAATGGTCTGCCACAGCTCCATTTTTCTTGCAATGGGTGTGTGCTGCACCTCGGACCGAATATTTGTGGCTCCACCTTCAAGATCTAATCCACCATGGTCCTTAACTCCCTTTCGGTGAAGCGTGGATGTTTGGGGGGGGGACATGGTGAGTGTGGGGAATGGTGTCGACCCTGGGAAGGAGGTAGGGGTGTTCTTCTGTGGGTCGGTGTGCATGTCCTGTATGCTGGCGTTCGCTGTCTGGCTCTGGTGCTCTCTGTCTTCTTTCGTTCTGCTTTCGTTGCAAGGGATTGTGGGGTGTGTCTGGGGGTGTCTTATGGGGTTCTGGATGTGTGTCAGGTGTATGGGTGATACGCCTATCCAATGTGTGCACTTCTTGCTGTTGAGTCCACTTGCCGCCCGTGGCGGTTGCAGCCGCCAATGGTCGTCTGGCCTTAACTGTCCGCCGAGGTGATTTGTGCATCATTATTTGGAGGGTGGGATGTGAGTGTGCTTGGCGGTCGCAGGGTGGGGTGGTCCGGGATTCCCACCGACAGAGTCATATCGTGGAGTGGTGGACTGGTGATTTTTGGCGGGTTGGGTTTTTCGTTCATTATATGGTGTGTTTCCATTCACCGTCAACCGCGGGATTCTGTTCACCGCCGACACGGCGGTTGGCAGTCTTTCCCGCCGTGTTCATAATGACCGCCATAATATGGTAATCAGTAACACAATCAGAGTAAAGAAAATAAAACTCCCTACCATTTTATAGAAGTATAAAAGCTTATATATTCCTAACCTACACCCTATGTCTACAACTTAACAGTATAGTTGTGGTAGCCCCTCTGCCTTAACTGGTCTAAAGAAGGGAACCCAACCCCATACCTGGAAAAGTTGCCACAGGTCTGTCTGTTGTCTGAAAGCAGTCCCCTCTGGTGGCTGCCAGGAGTAGCAAAGATGACAAAAGGATGATGGATGTCTCGGATTGGCCATGGCTGAAATGCCCTTTGCCCCTCTTAGGCCTATGCAATGATTTTATACTAAACAATACAATGTTCTAGGAACAGGCCTGACATACTAATCTGGGACAGTCTTCTAAACTCCTGGAACTGCAATATGAAATGGAATATCACAGACCGAACATAACATCCTTGAACAGAGCACATACTGCAATATGCATGAAGAGCTGATGAAATGTGTAGCTCCAGTAACCATGAGTTCTCAGAAAAACAATTAACTAAACACAAGCCTTACTAATAATAAAATCAGTAAAATAAAATATGTGAAAAGGCACAAGCAATTGGACTGCAGCTAAAATAAGGGTTCCCAACTCAGGCACTGGTGGCGGCTAGCAGGACTAAAATATGGTGGGGCGCGTTGGCGCCAGACTCACCATATATGGAGCTCTCCCGGTGTCCACGAGCAGGAATAGGACTGCCTTCCTGCTTAGTGGAACAGGTATCCAATTAATTGTTTTCAGCGTGATAGCAGTTCCAGAATTGGTGAGAGCAGGATAGCCCAGTGTTAATTTTGAGGCTGGGAGCCTGTGCCAGAAATCCCCCAGCTGTTTGACAGCCCTAGGATTGCTGGGTCTACAGTGTCCATGTCGGACTGGGTGTAACAAGACACCCGGCCAATCCAACATGCACACTGATAGGGGCAGTGGTCATCCTGCAATTGAAGGATTCAGCCCTACCCCGAACTCACACTCAGGCTGTACAAAGCGCGATTGGGTGGCAAAATAAAATGGAATTATTATGCCAAATAATTTATTTATTTATTTGTGTTTGCCAGCAGGTGGGGCAATGCTCCTCCACACTTTAAGAGTTTTAAGAGGAACTGCTCCTGCCATGCACTAAGATGAACCCACAACATGCCAAATTTACTTTTTACTTTCATTATATTTGTAGGTGTTTTGTGTTGCAAAACCTGTCCTGTGTGTTGCCCTGATGCAGTTACATGGACTTCTTCCCCAGCGGAGCACTGACCCTACCTACATGAGAAAAAGTAAAAATAACATTAACGCAATATTTAAAAATGCTTAGAACTTGTGTTACAGTTTATAAGGGATATATATATATATGTATATATATATATCTATATATATATCTATATATATCTATCTATATCTAGATATATATATATATATATTTATTATATACATACATATATAAATATATACTACCTACTGGCGATCCCCAGTAGGTACTTATGGTTAGTACCTAGTTTCCATAGGAAGAGCGTTCAGGCGTACCAAAAAATAATGGAAATTCACTGACAAAACAAAAGTTACAGGGACGTTATAGTTAAGTTGTGAATTAACTTGCACCAACCATTGAAATTCAGCAGTTGTAGTTATGGTTATCTCAAGTAACTATAACTCGAACCCTAAGGTAACTATGACTTGCGCTTACGCCATGCCCATCTAATTATTCCACATATTGCATCTTTGATCGCACCTTCTATGGAATCTAAATATTATCACTGCAACATCTGCATTAAAAATATTGATGAGAAAACTGCATGGCATGGGTGCAAGTTATAGTTACCTTAGGGTGTGAGTTATAGTTACTTGAGTTATCTAGAACTGCTGAATTTCAATGGTTTTGTGCAAGCAAATTCACAATCTAAGTATAATGTCCCTGTAACTTTTGTTTTTTTCAGTGACCTGGGAAATGTCTTTCAACTCCTCATTACAATATCTGTGAAATTACACCCAGCATTGAGTGACAAACCCAGAGTTATGTGACAGACACAAAATGCAATCTCAAGATATTAAAGTTCCCAGGGATTGTAAAAATTCATGACAGTTGGTAACCTTGCTATTTAAATATCGCTGCCGCATTTCGTTTCCTTTCACTTGCACTATGTCCTTTGTCCTTTTTTGATGTTTGTTAGTATTTAGAATGTGTTTGCAGTGCCCACTTCATCCGTGATCAAGTGGTCGCCACTAGGAATGGTTAGTTAGGACCTAGTTTCTATAGAAAGAGCATTTTTTGTTTTGCTTATAACTTGGTTGCCATTTGATGAATCGTCACGAAAGTTTCAAAATGTATACTTTGTTAATTTCACCTTCTGTCTTGAAAGTTTTGCGGTGAACGGTTAAGCGGGGGTCAAGAAAAATGGCGGTTCCCAAACACGTTTTGCCCATTCATTTTTCCATAGTCCCGAACCACTAAACTAAATTACACCAAATTTGGCATGAACCTGCTGTTGCACATATCATGCTTTTGTGATTTGGTGTAAATCAGTTCAGTAGTTTCGGAGTAATTTAAGGCAAAAAATATAGATATATATGAACGCAGGTCCTCTGCGTATCCACCACGGATCCATCAGCGGATCCACGAGCCACAAGAAAAATCTGATTGGCTGGCTGCAACCTGACAGAAATGTTGCGGCCACGATTTTGTTTGTTGCACCAGCTCGGGTGGGAAAAGGAGAGAAAAAATACACATAAGGGGTCAGGATACAGGTTTCCTGACCCCATAGGACACATAGAGGGTTCAACCCTCTTGGGCAAAAACTGCCCAATTATGTTTTTTTTGGCTGATTCGTGGATCTGCAGATCCAAAGATTGATCCATGGATTCCGGGTTGACGAATCCACCTGAGGATTCGTAAATCCACAGAAAAATTGAAAAGAAAAACACCCTCTGTATCCAAACTCCTGCTGCACAAGGCCAAAGGGTTTGGGTGCATGCAGGAGGGTTGGCCTGTATATACTGTAACGTTTCTTAATACCTACTGGCGGTCACCACTAGGTAGTTATAGTTAGGACCATGTTTCCATAGAAAAAGTGTTTTTTGACTTATCTATATCTTTGGCACCATTTGGTGAATCTTTATGAAATTTGTCAAAAAAAAGTGCTCTGGTGATTCTTGTTGTGTACGGTAAGCTTCAGGGTGATCCGTCAAGTGGAGGCTGAGAAAAAGTACAATGTTAATTCCCATAGGACCTTTAGACACAAGTACTGCCCAAACTGCTGGACAGAATTATACCAAATTTGGCAGAAAGCTAGCTTTCGGTATGCTGATTGTGCTTTCGCTTATTTGGTGTAAATCCATTCACTAGTTTTGGAGATAATAAAGGGAAAATAAATGTATACATCTCTGGCAGCAACGACTTTGCTAATAATGATGAGCTCATGCAGAGAAATGCAGAGGTCTGGTTGCCTGTCAACAGGAAGTCTTGGCAGCCAAAATGCAATACAAAAGAAAAGGGGCCAGGGTAGGGACACCCTAACCCCATACCCTAACCCCATAGCTCTGGTGCTGGGGTCCCAGAGAAACCCCACCACTGCACAAAAGCATTTCTTAATTTTTTTGTTTGGTCTTTTTGCTGCATATTTGTGAATTCATGGCAAAAAATTGAACAAAAAATAAGGCCTTCTTATTTTTTTAAGCCTCCAGGTGGGCCAGGTCCTGGGGGCATTTATAATGTTGAATGTGGGAGGGTCTCCTGACCCCCCCACAGCCCCAGGGACCACCACTCACAAAACAATTGTTGTTATATTCGTGAAGGGGCCTTGCGCCCGTGCCCTGGGGACCACCACTTCCCTAGGGCAAAATGCTTTTAATGTGTGGTGGAGGCCCACACAGAAAATAAAGAAAAATGGGCCAGGGTCCAAAGGGACCCCCCAGGCTAAAAAGCATTTCTTTTTTTGATTTTACGAGTCATGGTGGATTCGCTGATCTGCAGTAAAATAAACAAAAAATTAAGCTAGTGCTTGTTCTTTGTTACTATAAAGCCCAGAGGTGGGCCAAAATCCTGAGGGCATTTGCTGAAAAGAGCCCCCTCCCACTGTCCCAGAGACCACCACCTCCCAGGGCCTTATAAATAATATGCGGGGTTTGCAAGTCCCACCACTGCCCTGGGGAACTCCACCTCCCCAGGGCTATAAATATATATATTGCCTGGTTCTGCGTGTCCCCTCCGCCTTGGAGATCACTACCTCTCCAGGGCCATTAATAAATAAAATGCATGGGGACCGCATGTCCCCCACCGCCCAGAGAGCACCACCTCCCTGGTGCTGTCAGTTGTTATGTGGGGGTCCATGTGCCCCCCTCCCTGGGGCTGTAACTATATATGAGAGGGAGGCTGCGCACCCCCCAGCCCCAGGGATCACCACGCCCCCAGAGTTGTTAATTGTTATGTGGGGGGCCAAGTGCCCCCTGCTGCTCCCCCCCACTGCCCTGGGGAGCTCATGCCCTAAGGTAACTATAACTCACACCCTCGCCCTGCACTGCCAATTATCCCACAAATTACAGCACTCATAACATGTTTGTTAATACCATTGATAATATCAGTGTAATATTTGTAGTAACATTTTTGACAAAAAAACTGTGCATGGCGGGGGCACGAGTTATAGTCACCTTAGGGTACGAGTTTTAGTTATGTGAGGTAATTCTAACTATAACTGCTGGATTTTTATGATTTTGTACATTTAAAATGAGAGCTTTACCATAACGGCCCTGTAACCTTTGTTTTTTTAAGTGAATTTCTATGGGGTTTTTTAATTCTATTTCCTAACTATACCCATGTCTCTGTTACCTATACATATATTCAGTTTTGTGAGTTTGAGGTTTGTGGCAGTCGCCACAAAGTAGTTATAGTTAGGACCTAGTTTCTACAGAAAAAGTGTTTTTTTTTCTTAATCTTTAGTGCTGGTTGACGAATCTTCATGAAATGTTCCACAAAAATATGATGCTCACATGCTATCTGGAAAGTTTCAGGGTGATCTGTCAAGGAGGGGCCAAGTAAAAGGGGTGGTCCCAAAATGTGCTTTCTCCATGCTAATTCCACAAGGATTTTGAACAGGATTAGTGGATGAACCGCTAGACGTAATTACACCAAATTGGGCAGAAAGGTAGCTCTTGGACCAGAAAGAGTCCTTTTTGTTATTTGGTATAAATCTGTTCAGTAGTTTTTGAGATATTAAAGAAAATTCAAATTTGTTTATATAGGGACGCAGATCCTCTGCGAATCCTCCGCGGATCCTCCTCGGATTCATGAATCCACGCGCCATCAGCAACGTCGTGATTGGCTGGTCACAACCAGAGAGGACAGTTGTGGTTGCCATTTTGCTCATCAGGACTCAGATCCCAACGGGGAAAATAAAGATTAAATGTGATGGAAGGGATAGGGTAGAGGTACCCTGACCCCATGGGAGTCATAGAGGGGTCTGTGGGGGGCCCCTCATGGGCACGAAATTGTACCTTTTGTTTACCACGTGAGGAGCCAAGGAACTTCCCTGATCCTCTTGGGTCCTCCCTGGAAACTCACAGATTCAGGTAGATTTGGGTGGATTCAGGAAGAATTCGGGGATCTAGACCCACTCTCTCAGAGATCCACACACCTACTCGCACACTCACTCACTTACATGCCCACACAATAACTCACACACCCACTCACAGACCATCAACCACCAAAACCACTCACACAACTATTTACAGACCCACATAGTTTTCACGCACCCATTCACACACCCATGTGCATACTCACATAACCACTCATACAGCGGCTCATAGACCCACAAAACCACTCACACACCCACACAGCCACTCACACACCTACTTGCATACCTACACAGCCACTCTCTCACCCACACACAAACCCACATAGCCAGTCACACACACACTTACACACCCACAAAACCACTCACACTCCCATTCACACACACCCTCACATGCTTAGGTTGCAGGGACATTATAGTTAGGAATTAAAATTACAAATTAAAATTAAAAAAATATTACAAATTCACTGAAAAAAAACAAAGAATACTGGGATGTTATAGTTAGGCTCAGATTTCACTCGTACAAAACTACTGAAATTCAGTAGTTTTAGTTAGAGATATTTCAAGTAACTATAACTCGTGGCCTAAGGTATCTTGCAGCCTGAGGTAACTCGCACCCCCACTATGCACAGAATTCTAATGTTTAATTGATATTTTTCTTGACTTTATTAAAATTGTCATGAGTGCTGTAACATTCGGGATATTCAGTAGTGCATGGCAAGGGCTCAAGTTATAATTACCTTAGGCCGCAAGTTATAGTTACTTGAAATAACTATAACTATAACTGCTGAATTGTAACACCAAAATAACACTCTTCAAACATAAATAAGTCAAACCTGAGTCACAAAGCCATTTTCATACCTAGGTTAGCTTAGGTGCACAAAATGTATGATTTATGTGTGCAAGTTAAGAATTATTATATGCTCAGAAATCAATTTGCTGGCACAACATATTACATCATAATGGAGTCATACTTCTGGATACACATCTCCCAGAAGCAGAGTTGGCATTCCACTGCAAGAATACCATGCAAAATAGGTCAACACTCACTGTCAAAGAAAGAAGTCGATCTGTTTCTAAGGTAGGATTGATGAGAATCTGCAAAGCTGGTGGGGATGTAAACAAATACTTATATCTGTAAAGGGCACTTTCAGCCATAGGTATCTTGGGCCTACTATAGATCGTGGTTGCTATCCACCCCAATGGTACACAGCAGGAGGAAGAAAGCATGATTAGTCTTGCAGGGATTTGAATCTGTCACAATGTCATAGTACTAATATCTCTCCAAGGGTGCATTAGTCTACTGCATATTCTGACACAGCTGTAAGGGGGGTGGATGGGGTGTTTGCTCCACAGGGAAAACTTTTCCCCACAGAGGCAAATATTTTAGCATGAGCATCTTATGTGTATACATAGGTTTAAACTTACGTGTGTAGATTTATGAATTTGCCTGAAAATGTGGAATCTGTTCTCTAACTTCATACTACCATCTCATTTGTTAAGAACATTTTGCAAAGTGCATTGCCTGTCAGAAGATTGTGTCCCCAATATTATTTTGAAAACATATTATCAAATTGCAAATCAGTATTAATCATCAACCGTTGCTGATATCTAAAAGGGGATGTGGCTTACAGCCCAACATGGCGGCTGTTTTGTGAGTGAGCTCTGCAAGCTTGACGGGCCCGACTCTGCCATCCAGCCATAATCCGTGCAGCCCCCTGACCCAAACTATACAGATCAGCAATATAATAAGCCAATTGACAGTCTAAGGTGAATCTCTGAAACATCTAACGCTGCTGAGGCCACCGGCGCCTCCCCGAGATCCAAGAGGCCAAGCAAGGCTGTACTCTCCAGCAGCGGTTAGAGCCCAGGCACCTGCAGGTGCCCTGGTGAGCTTGTTCACCTCCCTACTTTACTGACTGAGGCCCCGGACCTGAAATCCTCTCCAGCCTGGCAAAGAAGACCCACAGGGTCTGTGAGCCACAGCAGAGAGACGCCGAGATGAGCAGCAGTGGCAGGCCGAGTGCATGCTGACAGGAGCAGCCATATGTTAAACGCACCTGCAGTAGAGTGTTGGGGGCTCCCCCGCTAGCAGCAATCGGTAAGTGGGGGTGCTCACTAAAATTGAGCAAAGGTTGCCACAAGCCTTGAGGTAGTGGTGTCGGCCGCAACGATCTGGCCTAGACCCCTAGGAACCTGGCTGCACACCTGCATGCATCATTCATGGGCTGGACTGAAGCGCAATCTCTAGTGATGAGGGACCTAGCCTGACACTATCAGTGTGGCCCTGCCCTTAGAGATGCAGCTCACCATCAGACGTAGATGCACCTCCACTGGACTGAAGAAAGCAGGGCCGCAGGATCCCAGGAGGCCCATAAACTGTGGAGGGGGCCGCCAACTCAGATGCCTCATCGAGGGAGATGCGTCTCCAGCTGCCTTAATCCCAGTAGCTTTGTCTGTACGATGCCCCACTGGGGGCCATAACAATCCACAGTGCCTGGGGCCTACAACAACTGAACTGACAGGAGAAGAGACTGCGGCGATCTCCCTGTCCCTGCTACACTAAGCCGTTAACTTTGGGCATGAAGACGAAAGGCTGCAGAGGGAACAGTGGGAATCCTCAGGGGTCCTCCCTCATTTTCGTTCTCATCCCTCCGGCAGGTGACCAATGCCACTACATCAGGATTCTGAAGGCCTGGTGAGCCACAACCTTCGCAATAGTGGGGGGCACAGTGTGTAAGCCTCGTCAACTCAACAAGATGGACATGTATGCCATCCCAGCGATAATACTTCAGGGAGCAGAGGTTGTGCCCAAGGAAACCGCTTCAGGAACGGCCTCAACCAATGCTTACAGAGATAATGGCGGCAATACTAAGGGTCCCCAACACGCTAGAACTCAGAATTGACTCCTTTGTTGTGGAGATGGTGCTGCTGTAGGCAGATGTGAACAAATTGAGCGAGAGGGTGAAAGACACTGAGGCCTTAGTCTCCGATCTAAAATACACCTCCACCACCCTCCATCATAAAGTCGCCTACAAAAAGACAACCAGTTGATGTCAACAAAGCTTGAGCACATTGAAGGGCACATATGTCAGAACAATCAACACCTGGTTGGAGTCCCAAGAAAAGCAGAGGGCCCTACTGCTGATCTCTTCATAGAACATATAATTCTGGATGTGCTGAAACCTCGGAGCCCATCAAAATTCTTCTCAATGGAACAGGCCCACAGGATTCCAGGCACACCTCTTAAGCCAGGCCAACCCCCACAAACAATTACTGTCCACATCTTTAACCATAGGGACCGGGATGTTACCCTACAGGCAGCCAGATGTGTGCCAACTCTGCAATACGAAAATGCTACCATCCATCTACATTAAGACTTCACTCGTCAAGTGCAACAACAGAGACGCAGCTTTGTGGACGCTATTTAAATGGATGGTTTTGAAACAGAACCGGAGATGTTTGGGCAAACCTTCTCTGCGTTATGTTAACAATTTTCTAACAAAAGCCTACAACAAAAGCCTACTTTACATACCCCTAAATCAAGATTAAATTTCAGATCAAAGGCTTAGCTTAGAAACAGATAATTGCCTGTAGATAGCAATGTCTTTCCTTTGATCATATCTTTAACTTTTACTTGTACAGTAGAAACTATGATTTTTTTCCATATGCCTAGGGTTTCTTGAATACTATTTCATGCCATTTGAACTATGCCTCTGTCACCAAAAACAGATGTTATTCCATTGGTGAAATATTTCAAACTGATTGCATTAGTGATGTGATATTATAGATTGATTTAAATAGTAGTCAAATTATTGAATTTCATGCCAACTTCTCTGCTGTATATATTAGTAAAACGCATGTTGATATGAATGATTTTCTATGGATCAAAACCTGCATTAGTGATCTGGGCTTATTTCTTTTAGAGCAGGTTTCTACTCGATAAATCCAAGCCCATCCACTTAACACTCCCTGTCCTTAGTTAATGTGATTGCAAAAAAATTATTATTCCTCTTATATTATTGTGCTCTCTTAGATCATCAGTCTCGCTCTAATTCCAAGCCCAATTCATTGAAAAATAATTGTTTCCCTCATGGTTCTCTAATTAGATTTCTCTAAGGTGTTATGAAACCCTCATCCCTTTTAGATCATGATTAACCCGAAACACTTTGCAGAGGCCATGCCTCTATTCACACTGGGTCTGCATCTATCTGAGGGGTCCCTGCACTAAATCAGATCCCACCTGTTGTGGGATTGGAGTGTTCGTAAAGAATTGCATCGTTTGGTGAAGGATCAATTTTACCTGGAGGTACAGTCAGTGCATTCTATTGTAAATGCAGCTTCATTGCACAGGGAGGGAGATTCAAATGTCCTGGTCTCCCAAACATCTGGTGCCTTAGTGTGAATTCCCTCCAATGCCCATGACATATGTGTCTGCATGCTACAGTCCATGGTTTTGTTTAGTGGTTTTGTAAAATTCTGTGCATAATAATACCCCACATGCCCACATTTGGCAACACAAATATTATGAATTAAAAAATAAATTGGATCGAATTTAATTTTCCCCTTAACTCATATTCAAGTGGAGAAGGAAGTTTACTGGGGGGAACTCTAAAATAGTGCCATTTTAGGCTTCAAAATAATCTGAAGTCTCTTGCAGAAAATGCAAATTTTGAGAAGACTGTGAACACTTCAGAGCACTGAGGCCGTATTACAAGTGTAGGTGCTATTTAGCGCATCAGATAAATAACTATACCACAGGTACATTATTTATCGGATTCGATAAATAGCACCTATTACCAGTGCTTAATTTGTAAAAAGAAAATAAGTACCACTCATTAACCCCACTAGCGCTGCAAATGACAGTACCATCACAACTAACCATGACACTCATATAAGTGTAAGAATTCAGACTTTAAATGTACAAAAAAAATGACTAGTACATGCCACCCAAGCTATTTGTATAGCTTTGGATGGCAGGTAGTAGTGATTTGTATGTATATTTAATTATTAAACAACTGTTGTGCTCCTCACAAGATTAGACAAACAGCGCCACCATGTAGCAAGCTGTCATAAGAGGTGGCGTTGACAATAAAGTGCTGGTGCTGAGCACCGAAAACAACCTGCTCAAATTAAGCCCTGCCTATTACAAGTTGGTCGGGCATAACATGCGGACTTTGGTATTTACACATCAAAATCTGCATGGTTTGGTAAATATTGTACACATTTCTCCTGTTTAATTTCATCAGGTTTGATCCACCAAAATTTAGCAAAGCTTGAGGTGCTTAACACATCCGATAATTAGCAGATACGTTAAATACCTTTCAACCCGCAATTCGTATCCGTGCGTAAACATGGGAATATGGATTTACGCACTGGTCGGAATTAACCAACCCACTTGCAATCAGGCCCTTAATGTTTATTTGGAAGAACAGTCTATTTCTGGCACGGATGGGGAGGTTAGAATCCTAGTAATGAACTAGGAGGGAAATTCCAAGAGGCAGCTGCAAGTGTTCTCAATAGAGGTGTAGCCTTACGTAGTGCAGAAGGTGGAGTGGCACCAGAGCCCAGGGCTCTAAGGGGCCCATTAAACCCTCATAATTGCTGTATTTTACTATCTGAACAGCAGTCAAAGGGGCCATTTTCCTTGCTTGACCCATGGCTCTTGGCATCCTTGCTACGCTACTGGATTGCAAAAGAGGTGCATTCATCAGAGAGCCAGGGGCGGCTCTTCAATAGGGGTGGAGGAGCATCACCACCCCCTCACCAGCAGTGGCAGCTGCAAACCTTCTCCCAAAAAACAATCATAAACTGTGGCCCAGGGTGAAGTGCACTGAGGGAGAGTGCACAGCACTCTCCCTCAGAGCGCATGTGGGTTTGGCCGGCCGTCTTGGGTCGGCCAAACTCACATGCGCAGTAGGCTGTCTCCAGCCCGCTGGAGAGAGCCTGCACAGGGTCCCAGTCTGCCCTAAGCAGCATCGGGATTGGCGCAGGGCAGGCTGGGAGCGTGCGTGCCTGCAGCGCGACGGGAGGAGGCAGAGGAGCGGTGCGGCGCGGGAGCAGAGGTAAGTGTTTTTTTTTTAATATATTGTATTTAATGTAATTAATTCTCCTTCCTGCATGCAGGCCGCCCCGCCACACCCTTTCCATCAGCGCGAGCCACAACTGCAGAAAGCAAACACTTTTTGAGTTTACCCCAGGAGTCTGTTGCAGGGTTGGATTTTAAACTTTTTTTTAACGCCTATTCTTAAGCGAAGGCACAGCTCTAGCAGTTATGATAAAAACAAACTCATTTCGGTTGGAAACAGGAATAAAACATATAACTGCAAAGGGTTTGATTGTGTTCGTTAGACCTCAAGGATTGTCCTGCCATCCCCTCAAAGGAGGCCACCATACCAACTTCCACCGCTTCCGGGCATTCTTACATTTTTGCTTTATGATGGCGTGATTTTTATGCAGATACGGTTTAGGGAGAGGGAGCATACTTCCCATGCGCCCCACCCCCACCACATCCTGTGAGAATGCCTGCAGCATGAGCTCAGCGGCTCGAGCCCCGCGCGCCCTGCCATACACTCCCATGAGCAAATTCGCAGTGACAGGATAAAAGGATACGCAGCTCCATGCTCTCAAATGCTTTCGGAAGGTTCACAAGAAAATTCCAAAGTAAATGTTATTTTTTCTGCTCACTAACAGGCCGAAGCCTAGTCGGAGGTTACACTGTGTGTGAAAGTATGTTTTTTTGCCCTAGAAGAATTTCCTCCGCTGTCGTTGCTTTCGAAAACATGGCTCCCCTCCCATCATCCTTTCCTGGAGGGAAACATTTGTTATACAGAATATTGTTTTCAAGCCTTCGTGAGTTCAGACCAAGAAACCGCAGAAGCATGGTAATTGCGATCGGAGCATAAAAAGACACAAAACAGCAGGATTTCACATTTACATATCTAACAAGATGATTGACTATTTCAGATTAGCAGAACATCTTGGAGAGATAAGGGCTACTACTACGTGCACATGAGTTATGCTAATTATTTTACTACGTGCAGTCAATATTCATTTTAACTTGTATAATAAACGTGCATCTGATTAAAAAGGGGGTTTGAACTTGTTGTCCATTTCCCTTTTTCAACTGCGAGACACTGATACAGCTGTTCTGTCTTGGTTCAAAGGCTCAGAAACATTCCAAATACTTTATATCTCATCGGGTGCTGTGGCTGTGCTGAGGAGGGTCGAGGTCAGGAGAAAATCGACCAATTTGCTAAACCCTCCCCAGCTTCCAAGCCCCCAATCATTTGAACTTGTATTCCCAATTGAACTGGATGGCTTCCATGCTACAAATAACATTTCTCTAAAGACCGGGCTGTCAAGTGCTCTCTTGACAAGAAGGCAGAGAATCCCTGCTCACCTCTACAAAATAGTTCAAAATCTAGGGGCAACTCTAGGAAACAAGCATTCCCAAAGCCAATAGGTTTCACCTATGCAAAATGCATTAGCTTCAGCAATGTTGCACTGCTGTGGAACATGGCGTAATATAAAGAAGAAATGCTATGATGCTGTCAAAGCTGGCCACGTCATAGCACTTTTTTTTGTTTAACATTAAGCCGTATGGCACAGCAACTCAACTGCTATGCGCGCACCATGGGAAAAAATGACAAAGCCAATAGATTTTGCATACGGGAAAGCTTTTGGCTTTGCCAATGCTTGATAAATGTACCCACCAATCTTATCTCTGCTTCATTTAAAAACCTTGTCAATTAGTTTCACTTAAAAGCACAAATGTCCCTCAACATAGCAAAAAGATACATTTAGATTTAGAAAAGGTAACATAATATAATTGGCTGTTCAAGGGGTGATGTGTGCTAGAAAGTAACCCTTTTTGACATGTCACCCCCACTATTTGCCTGGTATTCAATGCAATTTTGACTGAAAGTGCACTGGGTTCCTGTTAACCAGGTCCCCAGGGCTAGATCTTTTTCCCTAAAACTGTGCAATTGTTCCCAATTAGGCAGTAACTTTGGTCCCCCTGTACAACCCTAGTAAATGATACCCCGAGAACCTAGGACCTGGGTACCAAGGGCTGTAACATGTATTATGCCACCCTGGGCGACTCCCTCACCTAGGACATGCAGATTGCCATTGCTGGCTGTGTGTCTCGGTGCAGCTTAAAGTGAAAACACAACATGGCACACCACCTCTGCGCCATGTCCCCTACTACTGCATGCAATATATGTAAGTCACCCCTACAGCAGGCCTTCCAGCCCTTACGAAGGGTGCATTACATTGCATGTAACGACATATCTGTATGAGCCGATATGCCCCTTCTATGTCTTTGTCAAATCTTTGACATAGTGAGTGAACAGGGGAGCCATTTTAAGTATATGTGCTGGACACTCGTCACTACGAGTTCCCCACCTGATGACCACTAAAATAGGGATGTTTGGTATCAAACAACTCGTATTAATACACCCTCACTGATGTCAGTGATGAATTTATTAGAAACATGCGCCCAGAGGGCACCATAAAGGAGCCCCCTTTACCTGTGTGTGGACTGACCAGTTTTAGCCAGCCTGCCACCACCAGATACAAGTCTGACCTCCTAGGGTGAGAGCCTTTGCTTGAAGGTGGTCAATCACAAAGCCTGCTCTGAGAGATGTATTTACACACTCCACCTAACAGGATTGCCCACAAACCTGCATTCCATGACAGGGAGCTTTAAAGCAGACCACCGACCTTGGTATGCAGATCTGGCTTCACTCACAGGAAAAATACCAACACCCTGCCCCAGGGCCCATTTGGCACCTGGACAGGTGGGAAATTTAGAATTTAGGGAGGTGTGTCCACCCCATCAGATCAGTCACAAATGTAAAGTGAGCTGCCTGATGTGGAAACAACTTTTAGAAATCAGCCATCACGATGCTGGCAGATTTAGGAACTCTTGGACAAGGTTATGGCCACTTCCCACAGGAAGTGGTCATATAGGGGGTGTGGTGACCCCAGAGTTAAGTAGCACATTGACTACTCCCCAAAATGTCTCTTAATTCAGTGTTTAGGGTAGCCCCTGGCACCAGGAGAGCAGACTTCTGCTGACATATGAAGAAGAAGGACACCCAAGACCCACAAAAGCAAAGCCCGATGAAGAAGCACCTGACTTAGCCCCAAACGTGCCGGCCTATCTTCTGCTCCTGCTGATTTGTACCACTGTCAACTCGTCCTGCAAGCTGCTGTGCCTCCAAAAGTTTAGGAGGCCTACCTGCTTACAACATAGACCTAGGAACTCCCTGCATCTTGCAGGCACCCCAAGATAAACTGTGGTGATTCCAGACTGCATAAAACCTGACACCAGAAAGCACCACTGCACCTGTGCCACCTACCCTCGGTTGAAGTGGGCCAACATGGTCCCCAAGCCCTTCAGAGACAAAGCCCACCTTGGACTTGCCCACTGTGGACCCTCCAACGTCGCCTGTAGCTTCTGCATGCAGTCCTCCTAAACCCCAAGGGCTCCGGTGGAGAAAACCCGATGTCTCAAAGCACCTCTGAACCCATCACCCTTGGCCTGTGGAGAAGAGGGCCTGAGGTGTCCCCATATCTGGAACAACCCCCCACCTGCTTACCCTGCACACCCTCCTCGACTTCAGGAGGAAGCTCAAGACATGGCTCTTTGAGAAGTAGCTACCAGTTCGCAGTGACAACCCACAGCACCTGGATACCCCCAGAGTAAGAAGCCTCGCTTTACAAATCTAATGATTGATACCCATTGACTAACATTGGGCACCCAACACTGCACTGCACTGCACCTCTACACCCAGCTGCGCCAGTGCCATCCAGTGTGAGCTGTTGGTGTGGCCTGGCCCTTGCCCAGTACTCACCTAATGTCCAGGAGATTGGTCCCATACGTCGCTGTACTATACCTGAATGCAGTACTTGTTTTTCTCTCCATAGGATAAAATTGCAGCTTTTCCAAAGTGTCGACTTTACAAAACTGTGAAGATTTTTCTTGCAAAACTTGCCTAACTGATTGTATTGATGTTGGTGCCAAAACAATTATAAAGGTACTTTTTATTTTTGTGAATTGGTGTGAATCTCCCATTTGAGTTGTGAGTCTAATTTATTGACTGAGTGCGCATTTGTATATGTCTCACACTCATCTCTGATAAGCCTAAGGCTGCTGAACCACACTATGCCATAAAAGAGCACCTTGAGCTTTCTAGAGCAAGCCCCTGTCCACTGGTAAGGAAACCACTGGACTCTTTGCACGATATATCTCATTTTGATATATCACATATAGAGCTTCCTACAATGTTCCACTGAGACAGTGCTAAACTACTGTCTGTTCTACTGTGATGGCTGGGATCACAGCTACTACAAACTGTTGTAATCTTTAAAATGATGCAGAAACGTTGGAGAATAATAGGAAGCTAAGCCCACTTAATTGGTTAAATAACAAAACGTGACAAACTCAAACAAATGTAATATTGCAAGCATTTTATCAAATAAGAAAGGATTGTGTTTCTTACAGGTTTCTAATTCTTTTGCCGAAATTCTTGTGGGATGTGCCGTTATGGTAGGGAAAAATTATGTATACATATCCTTAATTTTGGTGATGTAAATATGTCCTTCCTGCATGATATCTTATTGCACTTGATCTGTTATTTTCAGCATTGCATCTATATGATTTTACAATGTTTGTTTTCCAGTTTATAGAAGGGAGGATAATTAAGTATATTAAGTTGCTCCACTTCCACTGTGGCACATTTCACTTTGAAATTAATGGGTTTATCTTTGGAATGAATGGCACTGGAGGCAGCTAAAGCAGACGAGCTATTGGAACGTTAGTTAAACTGGACATTTTTTTACAGAGACAAACTTGCTAACAAGGTACCATTTACCTATTTGTCTCAAAAGGTTTATTTGTGGCTGAAAATATTATTCATGCAGGGGAAACAATCTCCATCGCAAGTACTGCAGTTTCTATGAGTATGTGCTCCGGTTCTTTCTGTGAAGATCCAAATGTAACAAAATGGTTACTTCACTGAAAATGATCACTCTTCCACACTAATTATTAATTGAAGCAAAAGGTTATGAGTAAATGCTAAAATAGTTTGTGGCGGCAACAGATACTCACCTGTTAAGTGTTTTGTGCAATTAAACCACCTTGTTTGTATATTTACTAAATAATATTTTCCTCAGAAAATCTCAATATGTTCACTTGCGGTGCCTAAAAATTATTTACCTTATACTAACTGAAAGGGAAAACTCCAGCATTTGCTACCCAAAATTCCCTATGAACAAGATTACTCCGAAACGCAGTATAAGTCATGGCACAAAACTTCCTCAATAGAAAACACGTAAAACGCTCAAAATATTGCCATAGGTCAGTAGAGACAGCAGACAAATTCATGACCTTCAACTCTCGCCTAACCATTTTTCATGTCCTTCTCCATGATCTTTCTCTGACCTCTTTAACGGCGAGAAACTCCAGTAGCGGGAAAACAAGGTGCCAGTCCAGGAAGTGAGCAATCTTCTTGGTGACATCGTACTGCGCTATCTTTTCAGAAAAGAATACTTTTACACCTGAAAACATATTAAAGACTTAAACAGGGACAAAAGCGCATGAGTAAGCCAGCCAGGAAGTGTCAATCTTACTAGCTAGAATGTCAGTGAATAGACGCAACATAGAAATAAAAGAAGGGGGGCGGACATAGCTGGTATGATTGTGAAATAACATAGACTAAAGGAGAGGGCTTCTTTAAGAAGAAAGGGGGCCTGATGCCGCCTCCTAACAAAGAAAAGAACTCAATGCTTCCTCTGTTCATTATTTCACAAATTCCTCTGCTCCTGGCACCACTGGAAAAGAGAAAAAGCAAGAGGAGGGTGGGGTGAAGGAGAGGGAAAAACATGCAGCCGACAAACATGCTTGAAATGCGTGGAGCCACTTGGAGGTCAAGTAAAGGGTGGAGGACAGACAAAGCAAGCACAGCAAAGGCAAAACCTAAAAAAAAGTTCCACAAAAGGAGATGAAAAGGAGTACTTGGGCCATGGGACACTAATAAGAAAAGCACACAAAGAACAACAGGAAATAATGTGCTACAACTAATAGAAACGGTTGAAAAGTAAGTGGCAAACACATAAAGCAATGAAAAGTAAGGGGGGGATATAAGCCCCTTTTAAGAATTATATAAAATGTAATAGATTTCACAAGCGCAGGGGAGACGTTGTGCGGGCAATAACAGGTCATAACAATGTATGCAGAAACTTTGATTGCAGCTTATTGTAAATCAAGGATAGAATCCTTTTATTCTGTGCCATTTTCACCCTTTTGAAATCCCTTGTGAGGCCAGTACTTATTCCTATTCCCTCCATCATATTACAAGTGTGTTGAGTGACTGAAAAGTGAAGTAAATACTGAACCACCTTTCTCAAATAATCACCTAAACAATGTGAGAGAAGAGTTCAACAGTCTTTAAAAATAGCAGACTTAAAGGTTTCTACCTGCTCTATTAGTGAGGCGTTGTTCCAAATCCACTGTGACAAGACACTGTGCAGACTGACCTCCATCAGCTTAGAAAGTAAATGCAAAAGCTTAAACCTCCTAAAAGTGACATGGATGAAATGAAAAATTAATGGTGGGTTCTCAATTGAAAATGGCTAGCATTTTTGTCCGTTGACAATATGCTTTGCCGTATTTGGCAAGTAAATGTTATATATTAAATGGATGAAATCTATCCATACAGCTTGTTGCTTTCTGGTGTCAAATGATGGACCGTCAAAGAGGTCCAAGTACTTGGTAATTAGAAACTGTTAATCTAAAGTACTTCCAAAGACTTGCATGCTTGACAACGTGCTGCAGTTCTTTAAACAGTAATGAGAACTGCAAGCAAAACAGTGACAGTAGGTTGATACCTCTTCATTGCTAGTATCCTATTATTCTCAGTTTATGCAATTGTTTGTACAGTCAATACTTGTTTTGTCCTGTGGATTTTTCATGGCTGTGAAATGGTATGGGTCACTATGACTAATTACACATTATGATTGTTCTAATACATACAGTGAATTGTGACATGCAAATCTTACATTATGTGACCAGTGTGAATAGATAATAAGGGAACTTATAAGGTTTTACATTCTTGCCTGTAAACACCACTCACTTAGACTTCCTGAGGTGCTTTAGACCAGCTTACCGCCTTAAGTTGGAAAGGCGGACAGGCTGAGACTGATGCATTTCCCATGACTTACTTGGAGAAAATGCATCTTGAGTAGCAATCAATCCTGTCAGAGACTGCCAGGAATACATTCACATACAGTGATAGGTTTCCTCAAAAGATGGCAAAGTTGGACATACATTAAATATTAAAACCCATTTTCAGTGCAGATTATGTGAATGAGCTTCATCACAGGAGAAAAATATTGGTGAAAACGATAAATGCAACACATGACATGATGATGAAAACTGACAACACATTAGATGCTAAGTATAAATCAAATCAACTATAGCATCAGTCTCTGCTGGAATCCCTCCCATTTTCACCTCCAGTTTTGTCTACATTAGCACTGAATGCCATGTTACTACGGCTTCCTAGATTACCTTTAGCACAAATAACTTTTGCTCCTTTCTAGTAGATGTTTTATCAGTCTGCAGCCTTGCTTGGAGAAGCAAGGTGTCACATTTACTCTTGGTAAATCCACTAAAATCCAAATTTTGTGGAAGTATTCTTTTTATTGTAATCTTCATGTATCCATACTTCAACAGACGTTTTCAGTACAAGAATGACTGCTGCATTCCATCTTACCCACATTTATACCCAGAACTTAGAATACACATAAAATATGGTTGTATGACACAACCCACATGCCTGAAGCACACATGCTTTAACCATGCTGTCGGAACTACGACCGCGTCTTAACCATGCATTCCTTCACAATGAATTTTGTTGTAAAAGTATGCTTGGTAAAGGAATGTGTTTTAAAGGCATGCATTGTTGTGCCATACAACCTGCCCCTTTAAAAACAAAAACTACCTGACCACCTCGTACTTGCCCTGATCCCTAAAACCACCCCCACCCTTAAGAACTCTTCCCTAAACCTGGCTCCAGCCCCACGTACCTCACTATGCATGGAACTAATGCACAACAGCACACACACCCGCTCTGAGCCCTAAGACCCTACCCCCATAAAAAACGAAGACGACAGCGACCACTCCACCTGGCCTGAGCCCTAAAACCCTGCCCCATGTTAAAAGAAAACGACCCTGACCCCCCTGAGCCCTTAAACCGTTTCACCCCTAAAAACTACCCCCAACCTAGCCCCAGCCCCACTCACCTCTTCGGTGCTTCCTCTCCCTGCTCCTGACAGCTAGACTGTGCTCTGTGCCTTAACCACGCACATGCGTTGCTAAGGCACATGCGTGGTTAAGGCAGGCACCAGGCCAATGGGTGGTTCAGACAAGCGTGGTTTAGCTTGCAGGGAAATGACACACGTGGGTCAGCCCACGTTGTTAAGGCTGTTACCCATGAAAGATCTAAAGATTCCACAAGGAATGTGCTATGCATGCTTATGAATTTCCTTTTATTTTTTTTCAAAAACACACAATATAATTAACTAATCTTAATACTATTTAAGGAATATTATCAAACTAAAAAATAAGAAATACGTAAATAAATGAATACACACTTGAACTCATCTAATGTTCTTGGTCTTCTTACAATTCTTCCACATGTTGTTCTAAATGTAAAAGAACTCAGAGGACCATCCTGCTTAGATTTCAAATTAGGCTGTTCATTATTGTCCGTGGGCTGTTTTCCACACTGGAACTTTCCCTTCCATTCCAGTGTTCTCTACCTTTGTTTGAATCCCTTTCAACGCACTCATCTGGATTTTGTACCTTCACATCCAATCACCCAGTAATTACTATGTGGAACGTTTTTTCTTTCTCGCTTCTGTTACTAGAACTCAACCAACGCAAGCTGACTCGTGTGCCAAACTTCTCCATTATCTAACTCAAATGTGTTGTTCTTCACACCCACAACCTCTCTTGGTTCTCTGAAAATACTCTTGCCTTTATGAACTTTCCTTCTAATTTTCATATGCACATATTGGCCCACATAAATCATCTTGTTTAGTTCCATGCTTATCATCACAATAGTTCTTATTTTGCTCTCTGATTCCTTGATGTCCCTCCTCACCTCCTCCACTTCCACTTCACCAGGCTGCTCCTTTTTAATCCATCCTGGATTGACTTTGGACAAAGGAACTCTCCCTCTCATTAATGAAAATGGACTATTTCCTATGGAACCATGATACGTTACCTGTGTGCCCAAACTATTTTCCTCAATTCATTCTCCCATGAAATATTCACCTAATTGGAGAGTTGTAATATGTACTTTATAATTCTATTAATTGTCTCCACAACACAATTTCAATTGGGATGATAAAGGGTTGTGCGTTTTTGTTTTATACCTTATGCTTTTACGTAATCAATAATTTCTTTGCTTTTAAATTGCACCTCATTGCTCATAAGGACTGAGGCTGGTAAAGCTTCTCTCACAAATACACCATCTAGGAGAACAACAACCACGTTTTCCACTATGCATAGCTCAAACCATCTAGAAAACATATTTGTTACTACAATAATGTACTTAACACTACCGTTTTGCCATCTGAAGGGTCCCATGGTATCTAATGTTAACTCTTCCCATGCTACATTTGGGCAGCTCAAAGCACCTAAAAGAGGATTAAAGGTTTTTTAGATGTATCTGCCACTTCACTACTTGCACACATCCTTTCAAATATCTCCACTGCACTGTCCACGCCGGGCCACCAAAACAGGTCTTTAAGTCTTCTTTTAGTGTGTGCGATGCCAGAATCCCTCTCATGACACAAACATATGATTTTCTCTCTTAAAGCTCTAGGTGAAATAACTTTTTCTCCTCTTTCTAAAAAGTAATCAGACAAACTCATCTCAACTCTAACTTCCCAAAATACTCTTGATTCATCACTTACATTCTTTTTTCCCTATCACTCCACCCATTCACCACTTCATCCTTCCTTTCAGCCTCTGACCGTTTCTTCTGATCAAAACTTTGCTGCATGATATCTAATTGTGAAATACTAGCTACAGAGTACTCAGTCCATGGGTCCTTGACAATTTCCATCAAAGGTAATGCCATTCTGCTGCGAAAATCTGCAGTAAAATTCTTTGCTCCTGGTACATACTTAATTTTGTACCTAAAATCTTGCAACCTCATTGAGAATCGAGCAATTCTAGCTGTCACATTGAACAAACCTTCAGTAGTCTACAACTTTGTTAGGGGTTTGTGGTTAGACCTTAAGATGAATTTCCTTCCCAACAGAAACTTCCTGAAGTGTTCTAAGGCCCAAGCACAGGCTAAGGTTTCCAGCTCGATTACAGAGTATTTTTCCTCTGTCAGGGTTAATGACCTGGAAGCAAAAGCAATGACCGCCTCATTTTTGTTCTCATCAACCTGGATAAGAGCAAAACCTAGACCTATGCCACTATCATCAGTGGTGACAATTGTACAGGCCCCAGAGTCAAACCCTAGCAAGTTGGGTACTTTGCTAATGGCATCTTTTATAGAATCACAAGCTTTTTGACACTTTGTCCGACCAAACAAAATTAGCTTCATTCTTCAATAATCCTCTCACTGCATGCGTTTTGTCAGAAAATTTGTCAACAAACTTTGGATAAAATTCAGCCAAACCCAAGAACGACCGTAGATCATCCTTGGATTTGGGAGATGGAGCATTGACAATTGCATTCACCAGCTTTTCCTTAGGTTTTAGTCCATGACCACTAATTTCATGTCTCTGTAAGTAACCTGTTTCTCTGCAAACGTATACTTGGACAACTCAGTAGTCAGTCCTGTTTGACTGAAGACTTTTAGATCCAATCTTAATCTATCATCATGTTCTGTTTTGTTTACCCCATTATGAGAATATCATCTTGCAAAAAACACAATTCCCGGCATGTCACCAAATAATTGTGACAGAGGCTAAACCAAAGGGCATCCGGTGAAATTGAAAACAACCAAAGGGAGTACTGAATGCCATAAAACGTCTGCTAGAATGATGCAACAAAATATGGTGATAGACCAAGGAAAGGTCTATAGGGGAAAACCACTTAGCACCCCTAGCCAGCAAAAGCATCTCATCAAGCCTTGGAAGTGGGAATTGGTCCACCACTATTTTGTCATTGAAACACCTAAGGTCCACACATAAATGAATTTTTCCGTTGGCCAGGCTAGCTACCACCATGGGCGAAATCCGCTCAGATGCCTCAATAGGCTCTATTATCCTAGGATTTTAGAGCTTACTCAGTTCCATTTTGACCACTTCCCTGACTATGACAGGAGCATTACGTACTTTGTGAATTTTTGGTGTGGCAGAAGATCTCACTCTAATTCTGTTGGTGAACCTTTTAAGCTTACCAATTTTCCCACAGAACACTTCGTGGAATTCATTAGGAACCCATTTTTAGTGTCTTCACCCACACAAGCTACTAACACCTATTCAAAACTTTTGGGGTCAAATATTATATGCAATGCTTTTTTGGTCCTTCTACCCAAAAACCGAAGCACCATCGCTGTGATGTACAGCTTGCATGTGGCTCTTCGTTTCTTGAATTCAAAGATCAGTAACCTCTACCCAAACACATCAATCTTTTCACCAATTAAACATTCTGGATTCACCTCTGTAGGTTCTAGGTGTGGACCAATGCCATTTAAAAAATTGCTTTCCCATATACTACAAGTGATGATGGTGAAAGGGGAACCCAAGTCTACTGCTGCCTGTAAAGGAGTAACTCCAAAATTAACAATACAGTAAGGCCTGTTCCTTTCATAACATGTGATATGCAACACAAAACTCTTCTTTTTGCACACTTTATTGGCATACAGCACTTCAGAGTTTTCCTCAACCTCATTCTCTGATGATTTTGAATCGCTTTCCGTTAAACAAACGACTCTGTTTATCTTATTCTCCATTTTCTTACACACTCTAGTGAAAAGCCCTACAGTGCCACACTCCAGGCATTTTGCCGATTTTGCAGGACATCTTTCTGACCTAACATTGAGTCCACTGCTGCCACAAAAATAACAATTAAATGTTGAGATCTCTCCTTGATTGGCATTGCTGTTCTTGCTTGGGCCTTTGTTAATATTGGCCCTGTCATACATGTTCTTTGGGTGCAAGTTGTTCTTTCCTTTTTAACTTCTGAGATTTTATTAACAGAAAAATTGCTACTTTGAGGAGATACTGCCTTGGCGCATCTATTAGAAAGTCCAGCTTTGTTTACCAAGGCTATGATATCTTTTAAGTTTGAGTCACCTTCAATCCAAAGTGTATGTTGGATTCCTATGTTTTTTGTACACACGACAATTTGATCACATATCATCTCATCATGCAAGCCACCAAATTTGCATGTTTCAGCAAGAGTTTTAAGATTGGGAACATATTTCTCCATAGACCTGCTCTGTTTTTGCTTTCTTTTCAAACTGTGCATCTAGTAACTGCAATACACACAGTGAGAGGGGAATGTTTATCCAAATCTTAAAGAGAGCACTTGAATACATCAACATCCCCAGATCTCTCAATCATATGCATTTGGTTATGTATTCTGAGTCATTGAGGACCAAAGCAATGCATCGAAATTCTTTTCTTTCTGTCTGGTGACAACACATTACCATTATCTTCCACTGTGCCAATATAATTCACAAATTACTCCTTCCACTCTGGATTGGTTAGGAATTATTTTGGTATGTTTAGTATTATACCAGCATTTCAGCTGCTAGGGCTGGTTGAGTTGGCTTACTTGGTAATTGCTCCTAGACTGGCACTAGCACCGAAATAAACAACAGTATTTAAAAGAGAAAAAAAACCTACTTTTTGCCTTTTTCTTTAGGTCCAATTGTCAGGGTGCAGCCCGAGGTTGGCAAACACACAGAAATTGTGGCCACATAACGCATCGTAGCTCAATTTCCTGGTTTGGAGCTGTTAAAGCACAACAATGACTTGCGGAGTATCAGAAATTCAAAATGGAAGCATGTAAGGTCACACAATGTGACCTGGTAATGCAAGCGTAGTCCAGAATTCTGTACGTAGTGGGCGCAGAAGCCAGAATTCACTCAGCGGTAGAGTCGAAGGAGACGCAGTGGAAATAATTATGCCGGTCATTAATGTGTTCAGAGAGCACGCCAGGAATCAGGTACGTTATTGGGGGCTTCTTTTGAAAATATACGGTAGCCACACGGTGATGAATCAAAAGTAAGCTGCTAACAATAGTCCAGCATGCAAGAGAATTAGTGATAAATGATTAATAACGTCCAAACATAAAAACGCTTCACACGTACATCACCGCCATCAGCCCCACATTTACGAGTGAATACATTCTGGTACTCTAAAGAAATTCTTGAAATTGTTCTTAGCCGGTACTTGAAATCCTCAAACAATCTGACAATTGGGTCATGGTCTTAAAAACCACCTTGTCACCAAATTTGTGATGCATTCACTCTCAGTAAATCCACTAAAAAATCAAAATATTGTGCAAGTATTCTTTTTATTGCAATCATCATGTACCCATACTTCAAGATAAGTTCCCAGTACAAGAATGATGTAGGCGTTCCATCCCACCCCCATTTATACAAGGAACTTAGAAAGCCCATGAACGATCCAAAGATTCCATGAGGAATGTTCTATGAATGGTTACAATACTACACAAGGCCAGTCTTTGTTATCTCGTACTGCTTATAGGAAGATAGTTAACACCAACCCACACCACTGTATGACTTTCCAACAACTATTTAAGACTATTTGTGACGTTGATGCTCTGTCAAAATTTTGAAGCACCTCTCTCCCCTAAAGAGACACGTATCGATCTCATATACTGATTCCCATGAGTAAACAGGCCTTGTGACTTATTATGTAAGGTGTGAAAAGGACACATGTGAATTATTTTGCATATTTTCTAAATCTCTCGTGTTTCTTTTTATAAACCTTCTTGCTGGAATTTATGCCATATGATGTACTGTAAACTTATTCAAGTATATTATGGTACTAAGATTACATGTAAAGTAATCAATAAACAAAATCAAACAGTGAGCATTCAAAGAGCAGAAAAAGAGCAAAGCATACTATAGACCTAGCCAGGACAGTGTGAATATTGGGTGTGTTGGGCCTGGCCCTTTCTGCACAGTCCCACAGATTTTTACCTTCCTTTGCTAAACTCAGTTTTCTTGGCATTTAAGGCTCAGTGCACATTTTCCCTGTATACAAGTGCTAAAGTGTTTGTGGTCTCTCTTTAAGAAGTGGTGAAATTGGCCAACATCTAATTAGCACATTTCATTTACTTGTAAATCCCTAGTATATGGCACTACATGTTTAAAGGGCGTATAAATTAAATGCAACTAGTGGGCTGCAGCACTCATTGTGCCACTCACTAAAGTAGCACTGCAAATCATGTTTCAGAACTGCCACTGCAGCATGTAGTGCAGTGTAAACGGTCATTTCGACCTGGAAAAATAAACTTTTTGTCCAGTACAAAACTTTCTTTTTCAGTAATTATAAATCACTCCTGGTGTAGGCCCTGATGGTTCCTTGGGCAAGTGCATGGTATTTAAAAAAAAGGAAATGATTGTGTACGTTTTATATGTCCTGTCAGTGATAAACTCCTAAAGATGTTTTCAACTGTTATAAGGCCTATCTCTCCCAAAGGCTATCACTGGGGTTATCTCATTTCCGTTATTAAGTGCTCTATTCAGATTGAGAGCAGATGGATGAATTATTTTTACACTTGAATGAATTGTAATTTAAAATACTCTTTGATAGTAAAGTGGAATTTTAAGTTATGTTTCTGAAAATGCCACTTCTAGAAAGTTGGCATTTTCCTGTGCAAAGTTTTAAAGTCCTTTCCAGGAGTTTCCAGTTGCACGGGCCAGTTAATGGGTTCCCCATCAAGAATGTGTATTAGGCTGACACAGTGACAATGGAACCTGTTTGTAACTTGGATAGGGCTTTTCTGGCAGGAAGGCTGGTGAGAAGCTGTACTCTGCCCAGGTTACATTTCAGAGGACCTTATCACAAAGTTTATTTGTGTGTGCTTCCACAGCACACACAAAGGAACCTAACACTAGGTCTGCTCTTGCCCCCTAGACAGTTGGGAGCAAGGGGAAGGGAAGGAACCGGTCATAACCAGTTTTGGGGGTAGGACAGGACATTTTTCCACAGGAATAAAAAGAGGAGCTTCAGAAGCACTCATCAGAAAATTCCTGGACCTGTGAAAGATTCAGAAAAAGACTGCCATGTGCCAGAAAGACTGCCATGATGCTGTCTACAGAAGGAAGATTGGACCCGTTTTCCTTTATTCCAGGCTACCCAGAGTGACTCCAAGGATCAGTTGGCTAACTTCTGTGTGAGCTACAGGGACACTACAAGCATCCAGAGGGCTCTCTGCAACAACCAAGCTAGCCAGTTACAACTGTATCTGCCTTAGTCCTGCTACTGACTTCTGCTGGAGTGAGTCCTGATCCCCAAGGAGTGTCCCCCATGTTCTAGAACCTTGGGTGGCATCAGTGAGAGTGCTTCATGCAAGAAAACTGTGAAACTCCTGATGTTTGTGCTCTTTGTGACCATGTACGGGCCGTTTGCATCTAAAATCTGCCACACTTGATGACCGTCAATGCAAAGCTTCAGTGAGACCAGCTCTCCGTACTGACTGCGTTCATCCACAATGACCAGCAGTGTGAAAACTGCGCTGTGCACTGCAGCAAAGGCACCCCACAGCAACTGCCAATAATTTATTTAAAACACTGAATTCATACTGCACTTTCCAAACCACATAAACAGTTTTGACCTAATATTGTTCAGGATACAGGAAAACACAGATTTTGCATATTCTCTTTCACCCCCAGTGACCTTACTTGGCTTACAATGAACCCTCCATCTCTGTGACTGCACATGGAATAAGGTCACAAAAGTAACTAAGTTCCTTCTACGTGCTCTCAAAATCAACCTCTTCCTGTCCACCAGTCATCTTAAAACTTAATCCCATGCCCTAATAATGCCTTTATTAGACTTTGAAAATGTTATTCTTTTGGGACTGCCACACTCTGTTCTCCCGCTTCTCGAAGCCATTCTCCATTCAACAACCAGACTGTTATCATCCAATAGAACATTTACCACATCAACCCTATTCTCGTTAACTTTCACTGGCTGCCAATTGAGGGGAGAAAAAAGTTTTAACTTGCCCATAAAGCCCAAAAAAAGAGTCAACACACCAGCCAATCCCGCAGCCTCCTCACGTTAACTGATGGCAAAAGAAAGGCTGAGTAGTAAAAATAACCTTCTTTAGGAAAGCCCAAGATTCAAGATGACTTATGCACAAGTCCTTCTCTGGAGACTCTGTTCTCTACCAATGGCTGTAAAAATAAAACCCTCATAATATTGTTCTACCAGTATCTGAAATCCCAAATTTTCAAATAGTATCTTAGCCAGAATCATTCTTACCCCCTCACTGGATGTGATGTTCCGTACATTTCAGACATCAGTACTTCTGATGTCCTCATTATAATTGTCTTTACTCTGACCTTAGGTTTTCAAACTAAAAAGCTTTTTTTACCATCTTTAGATCCATGGGGCTGGTTATGCTATTGTATAAATATGAAACAGATTCCCTTGCTGTCATCAATTCCACTGACTGCTGTAACTAAAAAAATTAAATTATTTTTCTGTCTTTCCAACTCAAGACATATCCATCATCAAAGGACACCAGATCTGTGTCTTCAGGCTAAACATTCTGCAATTAGTATGCCGCTTTCTCAATGTTCTAATAATTTACTGATTGATTTAAATATTTGTTGAGCACACAAGAAAGAGAGTGTTGTGATGCTAAGGAACTTCCCGGTAACAAGTCTATAGAGAAAATAATTGTTTTTTTTAAACAAGTTACAAAATTGAAAGATTTTTCTTTCTGTTTGGATGGTCACAGGCAGACTGCTCCTGGCTTGGCAGTAACCAATGAGAAAGCCAGGTGTATGGTGAGCACTTTGTTAAACTTGGGAATGTTAACATAAGACGAAGCATTAGATTGGAGGGGCTTAAGAGGGTTGTAGATAAAGAAAAGACACCATGTAGTTAGCACAGGGCAAACTGTATAATGGCAGAGACACAAGGCCTTGAAAATGCACCGCTTGCACATGAGGATCCAGTGGAGCAGAAAAAGTTGGGCAGAAATGCTTAATGTCTGCTGGGCCACATAATGAGGCAGAGGGCAAAATTCTGAATGAGCTGCAGTATATGTTTATGGTGATATGGGGGACCTACAAGGAGTTAATTGCAGTAGTCTGGTCTAGAGATGATAAGAATCTGGAACAACATGCTTTTTAGAAGAACCAGGCAATTGCCGAATGGTTTTCCAAAATGAATTTGAGATTAAAAAAACAAGTTTAAGTGAGCTTGTTGATATGTGCTTCAAAGGTAAGCTTGGTATCAAAAATTTGAGTGTGCTCTGAGAAGGAGTCAGAGAGTGGGGCACAAGCAGAATCTTGCTACCAACTGGAGGACAAAATTGAAGGCTTGCCAGAGACACTGACCTCAGTCTTGTCTGAATTTAGCCTTCAAGAGTTGTCACTCGTCTGGCTTGCATCTGAGCAAACAATCTTTAAACTGGGCCTTGAGAGAGTCCAGATCTTCATCAAGTCTTAAAATGAGGGAGAAGTTGTCTGCATAAGTGTAGACTCTCAGGCCATAATATCATCAAATAAGGGGCCACATAATGATAAAGGGGCCACATAATAATAAAGAGTGTAGGGATGAAAAAGGAGTTTTGGAGGACCCCAAAGTTGGTGGACTCAAAGGTGAAATGATAATTAGATAGTGTGACTGCCTGTGAAAAAGCCCTTGAAAAATAAGGCAAAGCAATCAAGAACAGTGCTTTCATGAGGGCAGTTGGGCCTCCCACATCCAGGATCATTCTGAAGTCATTACTTTCAGCAATCTATTTAGTTTTTGTACACAGATTAAGATGAAAGCCCAACTGGAATATTTTTTTATTTGGTTGACATACATTTCAGCCACTTTGGGTGTCAGGACTAATACATAAATTGGCCAGTGATTGGAAAAGGCAGCTGGGTCCAAAGTAGTTTCTTCCAAGAGCAGGATGAGAAGAGCTCTTTCTCAGAAGCAATGGAGGCATAGAGAGGCACCAAAGAGAGAGATCATCACTGGCCTGAGCAAAGGAGGTATCGTTTTGGCAATGATCTAAGAAGCTGCAAGATTTCATTTTGGAGGAGATGCAACAGCTCTGAGCAGAGCAGCTGAGTGGAGCTATGAGTGGAGACAGGCCTCGTACAACCAAAAGCTGTTGTGTTAGCTATAGTTAGTTCCTGATTTTACCAAGGAACTGGAGGAAAGGTTTCTATGATTGCTCTCAATCCAGCTATAATAGATATTGCTGTTGGTGTTAATATTTTCATGAAGATTTATCCTGGTTCTGTGCAAGACAGTAAAAGGACTAGGAAGGTGGTGTTTAGAGCACGGTGATCATAAGGCTGTTATGAACTGAAAACAGAACTGGGTTTATGTAAAAGGG
Source organism: Pleurodeles waltl (assembly GCF_031143425.1). Classification (NCBI taxonomy): domain Eukaryota; kingdom Metazoa; phylum Chordata; class Amphibia; order Caudata; family Salamandridae; genus Pleurodeles; species Pleurodeles waltl. The sequence goes on along the minus strand of NC_090438.1, from coordinate 204,007,381 downwards.
CCTTTTTTAACTGTCAAGAAAATGGCATCGTGATCACACTACGCTAATTCTAGTAAAAAAATTATTAATGAATAAATCTTAGGCAAGCAAAAGGAAGATCAATGAAATGGCCAAAACAGTGTTTAGGGACTGCGAAAAACTGATCAAGATGAAAATCTGTGCAGGAGCCCAGAAGACTCGTTGACAAGCCTTCTATAAGGTGTTATCTGCATGAAGATTAAAATCGCCTAAAGCAATACAATTTCAGGATCAAGTCAAATAATGGGAATATAGAACACTTTATAGGACCAGGCAGTCTCTATACCAGTTGTACCTTCAGGGGGAATTGCAGCCTAACAGTAATGATTGCTAATAATCAGAGTCAGCGACACTGACCTAAGATGGACGCAATGTGGGAGGCCTAAGAAGGAGGGTGGTCCTTTACTAGAAAGTGCTAGAAAAATGCGGACCAAAGAGCAGAGAAGGGTACAACAAAGGGAGGCATCACTCTAACATGATAAAAACATAAAAAATAAAAAATGACACACGAACAAGACTGTTATTGAGGTGAACAAAGTAATGAACAAAGTAACCGCAAGACTGCTGCCAGCCAAGGGCTCTAGCATGTATGTGCTAATATTGAACCCGTTTTTGAGATGTCCAGCTCCCTCATACTTGTGAGTAAGCACTATATCAAACTGTTAAATAATTAAATATCCCAAGGGGGAGCCAGGGCCCAGGCAGAATGAGAGCAAGTTACAAAGTGGTGTAAGTGTTTTATCCGTATCAATAAATATTTAAAGCAAGAAAGCCAAATTTACCCATAATGGGCCATTCTACCAATTGTTTGCAGATAATCCCCCAGGAAGTGAAAAGTGGGCCACTTTACAGTATGATAGTGGCCATTTTCATTTGGCATAGGAATAAACAGAAGGTGTGAGTAGTGAACAAAAATACCTTTTTGGAGTATACATCACTAGCAATAAAAGGGCACACTGAAATCGTAGTAATGTCAAAAAGGGGGATGTTATAAAAAGAAAGTGCAATATTTCAAATTTAAGGGGAATATTTTTAATATAAATGAAAGTTATGTGAGGACCAAAAGGTCAGGAGCAAAGGAAGTATGAAATAGTCTCATGTAAGAAAGACAGTTTTAGTCGCAGAAGGGTTTAGTTAAGGTCATGGGACACTGCATTGAAAATCCCTTTTCAATGGAATGGAAGCTGTTTAAACGTGACACATGAAGAAATGAAAGAGTGTGGGTCAGTATAGTGGCATGAATAGAAGTTGTCATTTACCGCAATTGGTGACTACCAATAAACAGAATTTGTACCTTGTAGATGCTATTGCAGAGTTGCGTGTACGGCAAATTCTTAGTCGTTTGGCATGCACTACAATCATTACGTAGTTGTAGTTATTACAGGCAGAATGATCTTCGGCCATGTAATTCTGTGCTACACTGTAAGTATAAAAGTCATACTGTATAAGTAGGTGACATCTGTGTTCACATCAATGCTGCGCACAAGACGCACCGGTTTTGTCTCTTTGTGATTTCTTTACCCAAAATGTGCGGTAAGTCATTGGCATTTTTAGAGAGCAGACCGACCAGCTCCACACTATCTTTCGTGGGTACAGGTTTCTACTAGATCCATGAATGTCTTTTATTAAATGCAAAAATGAGCCAAAGCTTACAAGCTGTGTGGAGCCACTCCAGCATTGTTTAAGTACCACACACATCATAGAGAGTCACCCCTTTGAAAAAGAGGATAAACCACTGGTTGGTTGTTAAGGGTATTTGAAATTCATCTCTCATTGCCTCCATCAGTGACAACATACGAAATTATATCAGGGTCGGTGGTAAAAACACGGAACGTGGAATGGGATAAAACGATAAACAAAGGCACAGAACTTCACAACTCTGACTCTTCACTTCTGAGCACAGTTTAAAGGTAGAGAGAGATAGATGATAAATTGCCATGCTAGCCCTGTTGTTAGAATTCCCTCACCTGGAATGGTTTACCCTCTGATGGAGCGACACTGATCCACTCAAACCACCAACAGGCTGCTCTTCCTGCTCCTCTCAGACGAAACACTGGTAACAGCCTGATAGGGGTTATGGTTTGGGAAATGACAGACACTCAGGTTTGAAATGGTCTTGGAGTTTCATCTCACTTGTGATGTCTTGATTGAACTTGTTAGCGCGCCTGGTCCTTAGTAAGTAAACTTCCAAGGGACGCATTGATGAACCTTTTGATTTGCATGGAGTATCCTAGCTAGGCTAATGGCAGTCACACTAATAATTAACACGCAATTCAATAAACATTAGTCATCAACATTAATGAAACAGAAACATACCACCCCATGACCTTCCGGTCAGGGCGATAGCTACATTGCAACTTCTGCTCAATGTTTAGTGAAGCATACAAAAGTTTAATCACCTCGTTATTGAAGTGCGTTCCCCTATCTGATTCTAAAGAGATCGGAAATCTGCACCGCGGTATCAACTCTCTACGCAACAGCTTCACTACTGCGAGGCTATCATTCCTTCTTGTAGGGTACACTTCAATCCAATGACTAAAAATGTACACAATCACCAACGTGTATTTCAAACTTCCGCACGCAGGCATCTCAATAAAATCCAACTGCATTCTGCTGAATGGACCCCCTGCTCTTCTAATATGGCTCAAATTCACCACTGATCCTTTTCCCGCGTTTAACTGTTGACAAATAACACAGCAATGACATACTGCTTCTGCGGCTTGTCTAAACTGAGGGTTAACCCAGTTAATTTTGAACAAACAAACCATGGCATCCCTTCCAATGTGTGCCTGACCATGGTAGTACCTAGCCATTTGTGATAACAAACTATTTGGCAGAGCCATTTGACCCTCTTATGATACCCACAACTCATCCTGTCTCTGCGTGCACTTCATCTTCAACCACCCTCTTTTCCCCTCCTTGTCAACATTACTCTGCACATTTTTTCAATTCTTCTATTGTGTTAATCACCTTTAATGCATAACCTTACATGTGACATCTTCTTCTTACATCAGTTCCCACTTGTGTTTGAATGATATACAGTTAAATGCACAAAACCTTGCGACTTGATACGCATATCCATTTCCCAGTGACACATAGTCCTGTGACTTCAGATGTGCACTGCATTTTACCATGGCAATTTCTTCAGGCAATTGTACAGTAATGCTTTTATCCTTTCGTCATTTCTCATAGGGGAACCAGTAGAGGTCAGGAAACCTCTTTGTGACCACAATTGACCAAAATCATGAAAAATTCCAAATCCATATTGGCTATCTGCATAGATAGTAACTCTCAATCTTGCAGACACATGGCACGCTCTAGTAGGAGCAACCAATTCTGCCACTTGTGTAGAATATACGCCTCGAAACCAAGAAGCTTCTAAAGTACCTGTAATTGTGCACACAGCATATCCTGCTCTCAGTGTCCCTGTACCATCTCTGAGACATGAACCATCAATAAAAACAATTTGGTCATTTTTTTCCACTCGTGCATCTCTAATGTCAGGTCTTGGTTTTGTGCACAACTCAGTTACCTCAAGACTTTCATGCTCAATGTCTTCTTCCTTTTCAATTTTAACAGTATCGCTTGGAAGTAATGTTGCCGGGTTCAGCACTGTACACCTTTTCAAAGTTGCATTTGGAGCAACTAGAATGCTCGTCTCATACCTTGTCAGTCTGGCACCAGTCAAATACTGTGTTTTCGTCCTTGTCAGTAAAATCTCAACTGAATGAGGGACCATTACCATCAGGGGATATCCCATCACTACTCCCTCACATTGTGAAAGGCTTTGACCAGCTGCGGGAAATGCACGCAAACAACTGGGTAAGGCTGCTGCAACTGGGTCCAAGGTAGCTGAAAAATACGCTACTGGGCAATAAGCACCTCCATGGACCTGTGTCAAGACAGACAGAGAACAATGTGAATGGTTTTGTGTAATCAGGCATTCCCAACGCTGGAGCTCTGCACAAATTCTCTCTCAACTCAGTGAATGCTTTCATCTGGTCCTGGTCTAATGTTATGGGATCAGTAACATCCTTATGTGTCAGTTGTTCCAATGGCTTTGAAATCTCAGCAAAATTTGGAATCCATTGACGACAATAACCTACCATTCCCAGAAACATCCTGACATCTCTCTGTGAAGTCAGGGGACTTCTCTGCAATATCATTGTAATCCTTTCTTTGGAAATTCTCCTTGACCCTTTCTCAATTTGGTGACCCAGATATTTCACTGACTTCTGACAGTACTGTAATTTCAATGGTGACACTTTATGACAAAACTTTCCCAAATGATCAAATAGGGCAATCGAGTTGTACTTACACTCGTCCCTTGTTTTGGATGCAATCAGTAAGTCATCAATGTATTGCACCAGAGTCGATTGGTATGGCAATTCCAATGACTCCAGATTCTTTTTCAGGATTTGGTTAAACAAGGATGGTGACTCTGTGTACCCTTGAGGAAGCCTGCACCAACCGTAGACTCTGTCTAGGAATTTGAAACTAAAGAGAAACTGAATATCCTCATGAAGAGGCAAAGAAAGCTTGTGACAAGTCAACCATGGTAAACCACTCTGCATCGCATGGAATCTGGAACATTGGCACCACAGGACAACACTTGACCACTATGTTGTTTATCTCGCTCAGATCCTGCACAATTTGCACCTTTCCACACAACTTTTTGAAACCCATTATCAGTGAAATACATGGGCTTCTTAGCACTTCTTTCAAGACTCCCTGCTTCACTAAATCTTCAGTTATCTGTGCTACTTTCATCAAGACATCTTGTGGATTGTTGTACTGTGGAAGCTGCGGAAACACTACATTCGGCTTCAAGGTAACCTTAATCGGCTCCACTCCCTTGATCAAACCCACTTCTTTGCATGTTAGATCCCACACATTTTCCTGTACTGTTCCCTGCAAATCTGAATGAAGCTCTTTTACTGTGAACATTGAAAAAAGCTCAGTCAATGGGTATTCTTCTGTGGTATTGTCATTCTCCCTCTCCGGAGTTAGTTCTTCTTCATCATCACTATTTGTCTGAATTTCTATCCCAGCAGTTGAGCAAGAGATTGAACATTGAGGCCCGTATTTATACTCCGTTTGCGCCGAATTTGCGTCGTTTTTATCGACGCAAATTCGGCGCAAAACTAACGCCATATTTATACTTTGGCGTTAGACGCGTCTAGCGCCAAAGTATTGGCAAAGAGCGTCATTTTTTAGCGTGAACGCCTTCCTTGCGTTAATGAGATGCAAGGAAGGCGTTCCCGTCTAAAAAAATGACGGCGATGCAAATGCGTCGTATTTATACTCCCGGGCAAAAATCACGCCCGGGAGGTGGCGGGTCAAAAAACCCCGCATTTGCGCCACATTTTAACGCCTGGGTCAGGGTAGGCGTTAAGGGGCCTGTGGGCTCAAAATGAGCCCACAGGTGCCCTCCCCTGCCCCCAGGGACCCCCCCTGCCACCCCTGCCCACCCCAGGAGGACACCCAAGGATGGAGGGACCCACCCCAGGGACATTCAGGTAAGTTCACGTAAGTATAATTTTTGTTATTTTTCAATTTTTTTTGGGTGGCATAGGGGGGCCTTATTTGTGCCCCCCTACATGCCACTATGCCCAATGACCATGCCCAGGGGACAGAAGTCCCCTGGGCATGGCCATTGGGCAAGGGGGCATGACTCCTGTCTTTACTAAGACAGGAGTCATTTAAATGGCGTCTGGGCGTCGAAAAAATGGCGCTAATCGGGTTAAGACGATTTTTTAGCGTCAACCCGACTTGCGCCATTTTAAGACGCCCTAGCGCCATTTTCCCCCTACGCCGGCGCTGCCTGGTCTACGTGGTTTTTTTCCACGCACACCAGGCAGCGCCGGTCTGCTTGCGCCGGCTAACGCCATTCCATAAATACGGCGCCCGCATGGCGCTTCGGAATGGCGTTAGACGGCGCTAAATTTTTTGACGCTAAACTGCGTTAGCGCAGTTTAGCGTCAAAAAGTATAAATACGGGCCTTAGTTTTGCATAATAAGTCCCTTCCCAGTAGGGATACTGGACTAGAATCGCAGACTACAAACTTATGCTGTCCCTGAAAGTTTCCAATCTCAACTTGTTCCGGATCTGTGATTGGGTGTGTCAAATGTTTATTCGCTACCTCACAACCTGAACTGTTCTCCCTGAAAGAGGTAAATTCAGAACTTCTACACTCCTCACTGTGGAACGTGTGGTTCCTGTGTCCACCAGAAATTATACTTTATGATCCATCACCTTCCCTCTCACAAAAGGTCCTCGCTGATCTACTTCTAGGGACGCTGCAAGCATGCATGGCTCCTCAACCGAACTATCACTCATCCAATCACCATTTATTTCATTCTCACTATGTAATGGAAGTTGGTGCACGGTGTTACTACTTCTGTCTTGTCTCAGACCTGTGACCTGTTGAGTAAGCACCACCTGTTGCTGCTCCATCGGGGCTTGAGGTATTTACATTTGCTGTCTAGGCACCATGCGAACCTGCTGCTGCAGTGGTTGTAACTGTGTAATTTGTGCACAAGGCATTTGCACCTGTTGCATGGGTTGAAAATTCTGCATCTGATTAGCATTATTCTGAAAATATGGATTACGTCCTCTCATTCTTGGGACTTTCATAGTTTGAAATGTATTGAAATCACCACTTTTCTGAACACCACCATCCTGCACCATCATCAGACACTCCCACTTCGAGTGTCCCATGTTTCGGCAAAGATGACACCGTAACATCTTCTTCATCCATTGCACATCATTTTGAACCACTACCGTATTCTAATCTGGACCACGATTCATATTAATTCCACATCCTCTACCTCTTACCTGAGGCTGGAACATGACAGTTCCCTGCTGCTGTGGTATCTGCTGAACAAAAGTCCCTTGCACTCCTGTTTGTGCTGCCTTAATCTGCATCACCATCGCTTTCTTCTTCAGCTTTTTCTGCTTCAACTCAATCTCATCACTACAGTATTTTGCATACTGCAGCACCATCATCAATCGGCTTTGCTTGACAGCAAATCAAGTGACTCTTAATCATCTGACCTATTTCAGGTCTCAATCCCTCCACAAACCTGAACAGAAAGTGTAACATGTCCTTCGGCTCAAGCTCTTCTTTGCCACTGTACTCCTTGAATGCTTTTAACAACTTCTCATAATACGCATGTATCGACTCCTTTACCTCCTGCAATGTCCTGTCAATTCTCTGCCAATCAATATTTTTAGGTGAAATTCTCGTCTTCAGGAACTCAATTACCTTATAATATTGTTTCATTACTTCGGGTGATGGTGCACCTGTAGTCCTATCCCTCTCTGGCTCACTCGTTGGCCAATCTACAGCTCTTTGCATTCAACCCACAAATCAGCTTGAACCACTATCTCCAACAGAGTATTCAAGTCTTCCCATAGGCATTTCGAAAGCTTCACAAAACTATCTGTCTGCTGGTACCATTCAACCGTTTTTTCCCTCAGCTTTGGATAATCATTTGTGAATGACAGAATATCTCTCCTGTGCCACGGAACGTGGACAAACTGCCCTCCTGGAATCTCCCTCATTGGTAACATTTTCACTGGATCTTTTTCTTTCTGAACACTTTCAGACCCTTCTTGTGAATCTCGTTTACGTTTATCCTTCTTTGCCCATCTGCCTTCCCATTTTTCCAATGCTCCCCAGATCTGAGAACTCTGCAATAATTCCTTAGGAAGCGCTTTCATTCCGGCTGACCTCATGTGTTCAAAATCTTTTGTCTCAAAATCTAACCTGTAACTTTGTTTCAAATGTTTTGTCTTTCCAATTTCAACATCATGCTTTTCTGCTAAATCTGCTAATCTCTGATGTAACCTTCCCACTTCTCTCATGAGTCTTGGGCATAAGTATCTCAGCTCTTCTTCTTTATAAGACTCCAACCTATTCACTCCAATTGTCCCTTCAACTAGTTCCGTCATTTCTGTACTCAACCTAACACAATCAATCTGCTCTTCACTCTTGGACATATTCTGTGGAGTGTTTAAACTGTCTAACCACTCATTCAGCTGCTGTGCAGTCAATCCTTGTAAAGTAATGTTACTCGCAATTTGTGAGGGCACCGGCTGCGCCACTGCATCTGGGAGTTGCAGTGTCAAGAGTTTTAAATTCTGACTTGCACTCTGACCATTTACTGTATTTGGAAGCGCAACTAGTGGACTGAGATCCACAAGTGGACTGGATCCATCAAACATCTGACCAATGGAAGAAATTACCTTCACATGTTCTCTCACCCCCTCCTCATGAGGCTCTGTGACATTTCACCCTGTTCTGCAGTAACTGATTTCTGCTGCGCAAACAATGGTACCGCTGGACCAACATTAATTGGCAGCGATATTGCATCTGGGGCTGCTCTAGTAACCATATTCTGTGGAAGGGCTACTCCCATACTCTGATTCATCACTGGAGTCACATCTGACTGTCTTCCTGTCATTGGTGTAAGCCTTGGCAAACCCTTTGGCTGTGCCTTGGGCATCAGTATCGGTGTTGGCTTAGTCTGTTCTCGGAACCACTTGCTCCGTAGATACCACTAAGTTCGAGGTTGTCTCAAGAATTGGTACTTCAGGATGCATTCTCTGTATCGGTGGTGGATGTATCTGTGCTTGGACCACTGAAGCTGATAATACATTAGGAGTACTCTGTACTACCCCTTGTACCTGTCCGTGATCTGCTTGCACTGGTCCCGCTGTCCCTGACACTTGTCCTACTTGTGCTGGGGCAGTTGGAGCAGAACTCGTACTCGGACCTTCCTCATGCACCACATATGGTGGGGGTCGGTCTCTCAACACTTGAGTAATGAGATCCTCAATATCTGAATCTTCCTCTCTATGTAAACCATTTTCTTCTTTTTACTCCCTGACGAACTCTTGTCACTTTTGCTAGTCTCCACTTTTCCTTCTGTCTCAGCTTCCTCTGTGATAGCAGGGAGCAACTTACCGTCCTGCAGTGTTGCTGTTCTCCACTTATTCTGTTCCCAATCCCATCTTGCTTCAGCTAGAGACTTCTCCACCTTTCTTATTCTCCTTTGAAACTTTATTTCCTGCTGTTGTATCGCAATGAGCTCCCAAACAGATAAATCCTCAAACTGTGCTCGCCTCGGAAGAGGTCTTGTATCATACAACCTCATCCGCAATTGATACATAACTCTCAAATTAAACGATCCATGCTCTAGAAATGCTAAAACTCCCTCTTTCTCTGTCAATTTACACCATTGTTTTAACCAAAGACATGGCGCAACACCTCGCTCCTCCATTACAGTATAAGCCGGAGAATGTTCCGGTGGAGTAGGCTCCCCCACAGTCACATTAATGTATGTGTCACCTTTCATGGCACTCCTAAACGCTTTGAAAAACTTCATCTTTCTATCTTTTGTGTATTTGAATCAAATCAGGAAATTACTTTTACTCCCAAGATTCCCTTCACCCGCTCTCTCCACCAATTGTCTCTTACGGACGGCTGCCAATCTGCTCGCAACTATTATCAGAAACCATCCTATCCCAGCGCGGCTCAAATGACATCACACTCACACACACTGCTGCTGACAAAGTCTTGCGGCTCGTCCTCCTAAACTCCAATTCACACAAACTAATGCAAATTATTGCGAGCACTAACCAAAAACCAATAATCAAAAACAAATCTGCTGGTTTACTACAGGAAGGTAACACAATCGCTTCAGAGACCTTATGAATTTTCACTGAAGGCCCTTTCCCTCTTTCGCAATCTCCCACATTCACAAGTAAAATCCGACCAGCGAGTTTTACTCTCAACTGATCAATGGGTCTGTCCTGGTGCACAAAGGACTCGCCAAATTTCAGTCGAAGAATTTCTCTTACTCACTTAACTTACACACCGACTTGTTGACCACGCCCAATCAACCTACTAAACCAGACAGATTACAAAATATAACCAAGTGTCTCCTACACTTGTCAATATACTCCGGAGTCTTAGACCACACAGGGTCCATACATCCACAACCATGTGGACAATTTTTTAACATAAAGTGACACACACATATGAAGTTCGACGACTTCCCTACTCTCATACTACGGAGTACGCACACTCCTACTAAACTTCAAATGGAGTACGCAGACTCCCTACTTCCCTCACATACGTCACAATTCACCTGCGATTTGCATAAGCTTTGCAAGCGCAATCTATCACTTTCACACTATCACTAAAGCGCCAAGAACATACCCAACTCTACTTACAGGATCCAGGATCTGGGAAAGTCATTTCTGGGCTTAAGGGATCATTAGTTTTGCTACAACTGCCATTTCAGAAAACAAAATAAAAATCTCAAAAAAATGAATAACTAACCAACCCTAAACTACTACCATAACCACCTAACTAGTTCTCCAAGGAAACTAACCATCAAGCTGCTACCAAAAACTGTTAGCGTGCCTGGTACTTAGTAAGTGAACTTACAAGGAGACGCGTATAGGTCGATGAACCTTTTGATTCGCATGGAGTATCCCAGCTAGGCTAATGGCAGTCATAGTAATAATTAACCCGCAATTCAATAAACATTAGTCATCAACATTAATGAAACATAAACATAACACCCCATGACCCTCCGGTCATGAATAACCACAACTCACATATACGTTTTAGTAGTTTGATTCCCTATGAGTTATAATACTAATTCATGAAAATTAATTCAACTTTATTCACTGACATAAATCCGCATTAGTTCATTAGGAGGCACCAAAAACATAGTCCAATCAAAACTTGCATCAGAGTACAGTCTAAAGCAGTAGTATAAGTCAATAATTGAATCAGGAATGAATAAGTCCACATGAATAGCAGAGTTCAGCAAATTAGTTTGTCAATCATTTGTCTCTGTGTTGTCAATGTCATAAGGTAGGAACCTCACCTAACCCAGATTAGCATCAGCATGTGGGACTTCATGCGAAAACAGTTTAGAACATGAATTTGGAAAACATCTAGCTATGAGAAAAACTATTAAAACAGTGCAGTTGGTACCTAGAAATAAAAGGCACAAAAGTTCATTCCGTCACATTGTCATATCTACCTATCCTCGGTATGGATCAACAACAAGTCAGTCTTCGTCCTCAGGTCATCAATCGATCGGCATCACATCAGGCTCTCAAGAGCTTGAACCCAATGACAGAATTTCGAATCGCCTTGGCATCTCTCTCTATCCGTCACATCTGAAATCGAATCTCATCTGAAGTTTTCCCCCTTTGTCATGGCATTAGATCAAAGTCACCTAGACTATCCCCCAATTGCTAATTTGTCAATTAATCACCAGTTATAACTCTGTCCAATTGCATATTTATTTCAAATCTATAAATGTTAATATTGTACAGTTCTCAGATTGTTGATTGGTCCACTTTGCGATGTCCTCATCATCCGGCTCGTCAGGTTTTGAAAATGTTGCATCTTCTTCTCCAGTCAGTGTCTCTATTGTTCAAGTCCTGGGAAAGTACGCCCTGACTGCTTTACACAGCAGTTGATACATTCTGGTTTCCATCTTCTCCTGTCTGTGGGTTCATGAAGAGGTTTCAGCCAAACAATTTTTATGAAACAATGAGCAGTTCATGGTTAGTCTGATTTGTCAGCATCTTTCATTTTAACGTTAATATACGAGGCCTGGCAAAACTAGACCACAACTCTGGCTAAGTTAAGCTCTACATTATAATGCAAAACAAGTTATATCTCTTAATATGACATACTGCTACGTTATTTCTATACGTGTTTCTATATTTCATATATGCCATTCATTTTATTAGTACATTTGTGAATCTTGGGGATCGCTCTCCAAGGGCACAATTTTCAAACGTGCACATTATTTTTCTACGTTAATAATTTTTCTGCATTTTCATACATAAACATTTATGAAAAATGTTAATTAATACATTTGCGCTATCAGACTTCCCCTCCAAGTGAATTTCAGGGATTGTCCTTCCCAGTGAGAACTGGCCCTTTTCAGGAGAAGAAATTCAAAAGCCCAGTGAAACTTTTTTAACAAGGTAATATTTGCTGCCTTTTATGTTTTTTGTTAGCCCTGCTTCTAGATACCTCCCTCAGTTCATTTTCTTTCATTCACCAAAAATGAAATTCAGATCTTGCTTTACTGTGCAATCCTGCAAAAGCAATTGCTTTGCATTGTCTCTCTCGCTCTTTGGCCCATATTTATACTTTGTGACGCACAACTGCGACAACGCAGTTGTGCGTCAAAAATGTTACTGCCGGCTAACGCCATTCCAAAGCGCCATGCGGGCGCCTTATTTATTGAATGACGTTAGCCGGCGCTGCGGACTGGTGTGCGTCAAAAAAAATGACTCACACCAGGCAGCGCCGGCGTAGGGGAAAATGGAGGTTGGGCGGCAAAAAATGGGGCAAGTCAGGTCTGAGGCAAAATTCAGCCCTCAACCCGATTTGCGCCATTTTTTTTGACGCCCAACCCCCATTGAAATGACTCCTGTCTTAGCAAAGACAGGAGTCATGCCCCCTTGACCAATGGCCAGGCCCAGGGGACTTCTGTCCCCTGGGCATGGTCATTGGGCATAGTGGCATGTAGGGGGGCCCAAATCAAGCCCCCCTATGAGACAAAAGAAATACGAAATAAATGCTTACCCCAACTTACCTCTACTTCCCTGGGATGGGTCCCTCCATCCTTGGGTGTCCTCCTGGGGTGGGCAAGGGTGGCAGGGGGTGTCCCTGGGGGCAGGGGAGGGCACCTCTGGGCTCCTTCTGAGCCCACAGGTCCCTTAACGCCTGCCCTGACCCAGGCGTTAAAAAACGGGGCCCATCAGGCTGGGCGCCGTTTTTTAAGGCCTGCCCCCTCCTGTGCGTCAAAATGACGTCACAGTATAAATATGGGGCACAGGCCTTAAAGTCATTTTTTGGAAGGGAACGCCTACCTTGCATATAATTAACGCAAGGCTGGTTCCCCCTTCCAAAAAATGACGCACATGGTGGAACTTTGACGCCCGCGGGGTCGGACGTCAAAGTATAAATATGGGGCAGGGTTTGTGCCGTTTGTGCGTCTAATATTTGGACGCACATTCGGCGCAAACAGAGTATAAATATGCCCCTTTATTTCTTCATAGCATTTCACAGAGACTGATAGGTAGACAGCTTAGTCCAGGCCTGGGGTGTGTTTTCCAGTTAAACAGTTTTCATACTCATAAAATGTATTTGCCCTTTGTGACTGATCCATTGCTTCAGTCTAAGGTTTACTTGATTTGTCATTTTCTTTTTTCCAGGGCTGCAGGCTCAGGATTAAGAAGAGAGAACTCCCTACTAACATGATGAGAAGGAGAGTTCCAGAAAATTCAGTCAGGTGGGCACAACATCCTCCAAAGAACTCAGGAAACCAAGCAACAGACATCTTCCTGGGCACTGTATTTATAGGACCCCTCCCAACAGGTGCACATGATCTAATTCAAAGTAACTTAAGAGCTTATGTCTGATTTTCAGAAGGAATATGGTACCCAAATATCAGTACAAATATGGGAGAGGTACCTCTGGAATACACAGGTTTCTCACACACAATAAATGCCTTCAATATAAGTATGAATAGCAACAAATTTTGAGGCAACAAGGAACGATGACTGGGGAAGGAGCAGTGGCTATCAAACGGGCAGACATGGGAGGAGAAACGGCAAATGGTGCAACAGACTCTCCCATCTCAAAGGCCGTCAAACCTGGTGAGGCCTTTCAGAATGCCTTGCTTGAAAGGATCGTACTACCAGCAGGGCAGGGACTGGAGAAGCAGGGACTGATGTCACATTTTGGGTTTGTAGCCTTTTCAATTGAGCAGACAAAACAGTTGCTTTATTTTTTATTTGGAATCTAAAGTTGTCTTGATTTCATTTTTCAAGCTCCAGCTTATTTTAATGGATTGGTGGAAGGGATTCTGGGTGACTAACATGATGATATGGTTTAGAAGTGAAATATGAAAGACTGTGAATCTTTTCATCTTTATGAAACTTAACTGTTACAGGATTTATCACTTTCAAAGTAGGATATGATCTGATGAAACATGGTTGAAATTTGCTAGGACCTTCCAATTTTAGGTTCTTAGTTGCTAACCAGACAAAGTCTCTGCTCTTTCCCTGGTTCTCATTTGCAGTGCTGGTGTGCTTGTTTTATAAAATAATCTTGATAAATATGCAGGTGTTCTGTTGTGTCTTTCAAGATCCTAATCAATCTCTTATGATTTTCCTTCACTGAGGGAATCTGTTCTGATACTGGGTTATGATCTTGGAATGTTGATTCATCAAACAACTGATTGGGGATACCGCTTTGTGCATTTATTATAGGCACATTTTGTTGGGCTAAAGCTTTTACCCAATCACTAGTGCATGGTGTTAGGAAACAACATACAGATTCTTCCATTGACTGCTCAACTCATTCTGTCTGTCTGTTTTTAGTCTGTGGGTGATAAGCTAAAACGTTCACACAAATTGTGGTCCCTGGTCTGAAATAATGTACAAAGGCAATTAATGTAGATGTACAATATGGGAAATTATTATGTCAGTCAACTAGTTTGTGGGTGATAAGCCAAACCTTCCCACAAATTGTGGTCCCTGGTCAGAAATATTGTGCAAAGGCAATTCATGTTGATGCTCAATATGGGAAAATATTCAGTCAATTCTGATATACAGATAAAAAGAGTTTTGAATAGTCTTTTGGTGTGCAGGGAGTGGTGCTAACAGTGAAGGATGACACCAATTCAAGGTAATTTCACTTAGTTGAAAAGTTAGAATATCTAACTGGTCACCCTGAAAATAACATTCATTTGGTATAGAATAGTTTTCCCCATTGATGCCTACACTCCTGGAAGGCCAGTTTGATGACAGGAAGTTCTCTTTCAGCTATACTAGAATTCTGTTCAGCCAGAAGCATTTGGGATGCAGTTGTCCAGAATGTGCATCCTTTTGTGAAAGAACTCTACTCACTGCAAACTGAGAGGCAATGGCTTTAACAAAGCAAGGCAAGGCAGAGTCTGGAAGATTCAGTATGAAAACAGAAGCAAATTTCCCTTTTACCATGGGAAAGGTAAAGGAATGTTGTGCCTGCAGCCCAATGAAATGGTGCACCCTTTCAAAGAAGATGAGTATTAGGGCAACAATATCACAGAAGTGTGTGATAAAATGTTTATAAAACTTAACAAATCCTTAAAAACTCTGCACTTCCTTAACACTGGAAGAGGTAGGCATAGTCAAGATTGCACCAATGTTTCATATTCGACTGGGAGAGATGAAAAAACCTAACACTTTTTCTGTGATAACATGGAAAGTACATTTTTCAAGTTTAGCAAATAAATGTTTCCCTCATATTTTCAATAAGATTGCTTTTGCATACCATAACACAATTACATAGCCGAGAGGCCAGGACACAGACTTGAACAAACCACACTTAGTTTGAAATGTGGTATGATATGCCCCATTGAAATCCAAAGTGGTATTAATTGAAGACTAATAAAACTAGTGTGAGAAACAGGGATTAAGAATGGAGGGTACCGGATTTAATTTATCACCCTATTTAAAGTCCTCCAATCAGTACAAGTTCTGAGTTCCTAGTTCTTCTGAGGAAGAAAGAAGAATAGTGACAAGATCCATGATGTAGAGTTATGCATGAACTCACAAGCTTGAAATTCTTACAGGTAATCCTTCAAGTGCCGATGTTCGAGTTCAGACAGAGTGTATGTCCAGCTTCACGGTAATCAAGCCCCTATTTGGGGGTTGATTCTATGATCAAAACTCTGATGAGGAGGTAAAGTTGTGGCTTTTACTTTGTCAAATACATCTTAATAGTCAGTTTATTGGTCAGGTAATTAAATATCTATTGTATAATGCGTAAAGACACAATAACGGCAAAATCATTTTGACTGATTTATGACAACGGAATTGTAGAATCCAAAGTCACTTCACATTACATCCAGTCCATTTTATGGTTGTGGTGTAGTAACCAAGAAATCCCCAGGATGGCATCAAAGATGGAAATGTCACTATTATAAAAACTAATATTCGCTGTGTGACGATTGTCCTTGGTCATAATGATGGGTTGAGTTTAAAAGTCTACCGCCCATACTGGTTGCAGGCTTTATTTTTCGATTACTGGTTGAGATCATTTCTTGACTACAGAAACATGCAAAAAATTCCAAGTCACTCCTTAGTCAAGTAATATTGGAGGAACCTTTCATTGTTGACACAACAAGATTAAGGTACCTCTAACTGTAGAGTGCTTAAGCACCGAAGACATGGTATCGGTCAGAACATGCAAGATTGATTCTAGTTCTCTACTTTGTGGTTTGTTCTAGTTTCCCATAATGCTTCCCCATTTTCACACTCAAAATGGTTGTTGGGTTGGATTTTCACAAGAGCTCAGTTAAAGTAACACAGGATCTCGTGTCCAATTTTCAGAAGGACTATGGTGCCTCAAAATGCAGCACAAATGGTTGGGACCTCTGGAAATTACAGGTTTCCAAGACCCAGTGAAGGCCTTCAAAATTAGCATTAATAGAGGCAAATTTAGGGACAGCAAGGACTAACGCTGGTGGAATGAGCAGGGGCAATTATGGGATCAATTATGATGGGGAAGCAATGACAGAAGCGTGAACAGGAGCATCCATGGGAGTGCACACAAAACACGTTGTGACACCCACATCTAACTGCAAGTATAACTTAGTGATATCCCTGGGTAGCCAACTACCGGTACTTTGATGTGGAAATTGTAATTTCTTGAAAAAAGCATGTAAGAGAAGAGTATCTTAAATATATGTTGAACAACACTTCTCTCTGTGAGTTGGATAATTATCTCATGTGTCATCACTATACACTCTCTGTGGAAAATGAGTTATGGCTTGAACTTAATTCTTGGTCACTGAAATGTTATTAGCAGACATCAAGATTTTCAAATTTTTATCTCAGGAATTTTCATAACATTGCTACACCTCTAATACCAAGGCCCGTATTTATACTTTTTGACGCTAAACTGCGCTAACGCAGTTTAGCGTAAAAATATTTTGCGCCGGCTAACGTCATTCTGAAGCGCCATGCGGGCGCTGTATTTATTGAATGGCGTTAGCCGGCGCAAGCAGACCGGCGCTGCCTGGTGTGCGTGGAAAAAAACCACGTACACCAGGCAGCGCCGGCGTTGGGAAAAATGGCGCTAGGGCGTCTTAAAAATGGTGCAAGTCAGGTTGACGCAAAAAATCGCCTCCACCCGATTTGCGCCATTTTTAACGACGCCCAGACGCCATTTACATGACTCCTGTCTTAGTAAAGACAGGAGTCATGCCCCCTTGCCCAATGGCCATGCCCAGGGGACTTATGTCCCCTGGGCATGGTCATTGGGCATTGTGGCATGTAGGGGGGCACAAATCAGGCCCCCCTATGCCAAAAAAAATATATAAAAAAAAAAAAATGTATACTTACCTGAACTTACCTGAATGTCCCTGGGGTGGGTCCCTCCATCCTTGGGTGTCCTCCTGGGGTGGGCAAGGGTGGCAGGGGGGGTCCCTGGGGGCATGGGAGGGCAGCTGTGGGCTCATTTTGAGCCCACAGGTCCCTTAACGCCTGCCCTGACCCAGGCGTTAAAAAGAGGCGCAAATGCGGGGTTTTTTGACCCGACCACTCCCGGGCGTGATTTTTGCCCGGGAGTATAAATACGACGCATTTGCGTCGCAGACATTTTTTTGGACGGGAACGCCTACCTTGCATCTCATTAACGCAAGGAAGGCGTTCACACAAAAAAATGACGCTCTTTACTCCTACTTTGGCGCTAGACGCGTCTAACGCCAAAGTATAAATATGGCATTAGTTTTGCGCCGAATTTGCGTCGAAAAAAACAACGCTAATTCGGCGCAAACGGAGTATAAATATGCCCCCAAGTATTTAAATAAATACATAGCATGCACACCACGGTCCTAAATTAAGAATGCCTCCTTTCAATCGTAGGGGAAACCTCAAGTGAAACGTGACAATCCCACAGTCTGTAGAAAATTTCAAGTTTGTTTCTAAACAAACTGACCTGCAAAAATACTTCTCTGCAATCGCAATGTAATTTAAAGGACAAAACTGGTCTTGCAAAGGAAGTCCTAGATCTATGTTGGAAGGTCCTCCCTATAGCAATGTTGTATCACTATTGCCTAGCAAAGAAACTATGGTCCACACTGAAAGCTATATCCAGATATCCTAGATGACCACTGCATCTCCAACCTACGTTAAAGTTCATGCTTTGCTCAGGGACGTAGTTTATCAGGCGATGATGTATAGCGCATTCTTAAAGAATGCAAAATCTCACTTCAGGCAATGCTGATACACTTCAAGGACTGCCACCCTTTCCTTCTCTGAGAGAGATTTAGGGCAAGCAGTATTAGAGTACTGCTTCCATATGCTTGCTGTTTTAAGTAGTGAGCCATTTCTCCAGCCCGAGTTGGTACAAAAATAAAAGCCTACAATATAATAAAAGGTATCAGGCTACTGTTATAGCTTTTCCTAAATGAATCCTAAAGATTCCTTATACAAGTTTTATGGGATCAAGTTACAAATGCACAAATATTAACAAAGATTGATGTTAGAAGAGCTTACCATTTGGTTTGTGTCTAAAAGGGAGGCACATGAAAGGCAGTACTTACAACAGAATTTGGTTTAGTTGAATATCATGTAATGCCATTTCAATTATTTATTGATCTGGCTGCAATCCAATTTATCAATTAGATTTTGTGAGAAACTATTTATATGTTCATGAAAAGGACAACTTGATATAATCAAACAATCTAGCAGACCAAATACAACACGTAAAATACAGGAAACCAGTTGTACACAAATGCAGAGAAATCTTGCATCCATGTGACTACTGTGAGATTATTAGGCTTCTTTTAGTCTCCAGAAGCTCTAAAAGAATTAGCAAAAGTAACGTTCAGTCATTATTGAATTAGCCAACACCACGGACAGTAGAAGATATCCAGAATTGTTTTGGATTTCTAACTTTTATCTATGTACTATAAAGAATCCCCTCAAATTATGACGCCTACAACCATTGGACAACAGAAGCAGAACAAGCATTTGCGAAATTGAAAAAGACAATTCACCTCAGTCCCTATCCTACATTATCAAGATACTAGTTCTTCTTTTTTTCTTGGAAGAAGATGTCTTAATCATAACTAATGATGCAGTACTATCTTAACAGTTATCCAGAAACCCGACAATTGCATCCTGCTGCAAATTTGTTTGGTAAGCAAGGTTCAAATATCACTTCCCAGAATGGCTATCATGATACCAATACTCACAAGACTAGCACAATTCTCGTCTTACAAGTCTGTTTACTTTTTATTTGCAGCATTTGATGAGGAGTGGCATACTGTGAATCTTTTGTGATTTCAAATTGTAAAAGCTGCAGTAAATGATTGGTAAGGAGAGCTGGGAGGTAATCCACAGGCACACCGTGATTCCTCGTGAACCCTTCCTATGTCAAACTTCTTCTGTTATTTCCTGGCACCATTAACACAAAGTTTTCTGATTTATCGATGAGTGTAACACGGGTGCACCAAAGGCAAGCATGTCTGTGCTCTGCTACACCTTGTTTGCACTGCAGACAAATATTGCCTGACAGCCTAACATGCTCTTGAGAGGAACTGCTTCTATTTGTCCCATGTCCTCTGAAATCTGATGTATATTGCTCTCAATCCTTGTTTTGTTCTGTCTCCTAATGATAATCCCTGTGTCTAACAGCTCCAAATGATAAAAATACTAATTTCCACCATCTGGTATGCGATAGCTCTGGCAACCTATTTGTTGCCCTTCTAAACACGGGCATGCTTGTAAAACACTCCTTTGATAGTCTCTAGTTTATTAACGACCAACCATTAGACCCTTTGTTCTCAACCAATACCTGGAGTAAAGACACTTCTTTGCTATTAGTTGTGTTTGCCGTTCCTAGGGGACATAAATTACTCCATCTAGATAGGAAGGTGGTGATCATTTACCATGGCTATCTAGGAGTACGTGTCTCAGTTACACATCTTTACTTCAACCAACTTCAGTCTATTTGGAATTTTACGATATCAATCTCTTTGCCCTGCATTGCAATTCAGTATTGAATTTGCTGACTTTATATCTTGATTAGTTGTGAAATCTCCCAAATTCTTAGCTCTAGGTGGTTTTAGTATTTGAGCCCTCTTCCATCATTTTCCATCCATCAACTGTTTGTTAAAAGCAAGTACAGCTATAGGCCTTAGGCAATTAGTAACTGAACCTACTGTTTAAGCGAGTCATAATCTGGATCTGATTTTTTACTTTCATTCACCGACTACCTCACCTTAAATGCTTTCCTGTCCCATAGTCTAATCATGTGGCAATATTATTTGCATTGCAATTTTCTCACACTCGGTTAGTGAGTCCACCTAACTCTAGAACCAGCAGGAAAGGAGTACTTTTTTAGGTCCGGCGTTAGCCAAGACCTTTTGATCTTTCTAAAATTATATGTATAATATACTTACTTAAAGGGCCTTTCTGCCACCTCTCTTCATCCATTAGTATTTTTTGTGCCATTTACACTTTGGTTCAGCCCACTATAACATATTGCATGGGGCAATGGGTCAGCCTCCTTAAGCCACTGGTTAACTGTATTTTGAGTGACTGCATTTTGCTCTCCCACAATAACCATATCCTTTCAAAAGGTAGTTCCATTCAATGCCAGTGTTTTTGTTTTTACTTTGTAATTACTTTAGTGCTTCCTTTGTGATTAGAGCCTGAGGTGAAAATAAGGATCCTTATATCAGATGTGAGCACAGGCCGCATTACAGCCTTTATCAGTTTCTTTGTCCTGCCAGTGCTGTTGTAAATTCCTTTTGGGGTGTCCGTAGTTTATCTGCCTGCTGGTATTTCAAAGCATAACAGATTGCAACCATTTGAAACTGTTCTGTATTAAGGTATCCTCTTTTTACTATGTATGCAGTTCCCAAACCGAAAGCTTCAATATTAAACATGTAAATTCAGACGCAAATAATTTTTCAGAACATAGTTATTCTGGACTCAATTTCACCAATGGCTGTTTCATAAACTTAGCCCGGGAAAAACATAGCCTTTATGTGTTTGAATTACAGCACATGTAACCCTTTTGATATTTATTTCCCTCTTTATTTCCTTTGTTATTTCTACCTCTCCTTCATCCTTCTTTGCTTCTTTCCTTCTTTCTTGCTTTCTTTCTCTCAAAATGTTGTTATTTCCTTCCTTCTTCCCAGTTTCCTTCTTTCCCTTTTTCATTCCCTCCATCTTTCATGCTTTCATTTTGCCTTTGGCATTCATTGTTTTTTTCTTACTTTCTTTCTTTCCTTTTTTTCTTCTTTCTTTCTGTCTTTTTTTGTTTTTTTCTTTTCTTTTTTTTCTTTTATAGGATCTCACTCAATAACAAAAGAGCTCCCTTTGCTACCAAGGTTGAGCTCATCGAGATACACTGGCTATCTGGACATTGACTCTATGATGAATCGTACCACTTGGAATCCCAGTGGGTGAGAGTCCTTTTAACACCATAGGGTGATCCCCTTGAACAGGCAAAAAGAAATAGGCTAAGCACTGTAGAGGTTCCCCCGTTGCTTTTGTTCCATCTAGATGAGCCATCAAGTCTATGATACACTCATTCCCTTGCTGAAACTAAGCAAGTCTGTAAACTGCTGTAATGCTCATGGCATCAGGACTACTCGACAACTGCTAAACACTCTTACAAAGCTGCTTTAAGAAAGAATCACTAGTTCCAGAGCATAATACTACGCCGCATGTATTAATAATGCTTCTGTTCCCTCCCAGAAGATATTCAAGATTATGCAAGGACTTACTGCTGTGTTCTCAAAGCGTCTTCTCCATGTTTGTAATTTTCCCAGTCTCTTTCCCCTTTCTTCACATCATAGAGAGGCTTCTATAGATAAACAATATTTTTCAGGATCCTGACCTCTTGAGTACTTCATTGTCTGATGATGTTAATCCAGTACTGTCAGCTTGTACCACTGTCTTTACATCACACCCTTAATTTAATATGATATGTCTAGTCCGATTTTCCAGAGGATCCCTGTCCTACTACAATGTGTCATCGGATTGCCACTGCCTAAAGATACCGCCATTGGGCGAAATGGTAGTTAGAAACTACAGACCGATCTTACTTTTTACATTAGTTGCCTAAGAAGCTGAAAAGAAGGCTCAACTCTCTATCTTTCTTGTCTCTACCTTAGCATTAGAATCAACATAGGCAGCCTTTCTAACCAGCTCATGGCACAGAGGTGGCGCTTATCGCTGTTCAAAATGAGCCCCACACAATTCTAGATCAAGGCATCTTATAAGGTACTGGTCAGTAGGCTTCAAGAGGTCGGGTTTGGTGGTTGGGCATTAGGTTGGATATCTTCTTCCTATCTGAACTGAATCAGGACATCCTGTTGCCTCACATCACTCCTCCCCTTCCGGTCTAACTTGTGGGATTCCACAGGGTTCCTCCCTCAGATCCACCAACTTCAGTATTTATGTTCCTTCACTGGCCCATCCTATCTGCTCCTTTGGGCTGTCATGTGGTATGCAGAATTAATTCTTAGATGGATGGAAATTCTGATATCACTTGCTCAAACGTTCATACGTTGTTCAGTGTGGCTGTCTAGATAAATAATCATTGCTTAAAGGTGAATGCAGGTAAGACAGAGGTGGTGGTAATGGGTGGAGTCCTGACTTCCTGGTCCTTAGTATAGTGGCCAGATTCCCTAGGTCCATGCCTGTCTCTCCTCATAAATGCCAGAAATCTGTGAGTCTTATTGCATTACATTATTTTAAAAACAAGCTGCCAATTTTGCTTCTATCTCCGTTTTCTATGTAAATGTTTTGACAAAGGTTCTCCTCTCCCTTACAGAGCATATTATCCAGGCTATTGTTGGTTCTTGTTTGGATTATGATAATGTCCTGTGTCGGATCCTACCTACATCCACCACTCATTCTCTGCAGTTGGCATAGGATGCCTCAGCTAGACTGTCACTCAAACTTCTAGTTCCTCCAGTTTCTGCCTACTTGAGAAAACTTTTCTGCATTCCCATTAAAAAGAGCTACATTTTTTAAATGATTAATCTTTTGTTTCAAAGTTCTTCATCTTAAGAGGCGTCATTTCTTCAATAGATGTTTATTTACTATATTCTCCCCCATTCTATGCAGTATGCTTTTGAGCTATGTACGGTTACTTGCCATACTAAGTTCAGAAAAAAACATTAAAAACCTGCCTTTTTGAGCAGTATGTTTCACGTTTCTTACTTAAAACTAGCACCAGTATACGTCTGACCATTTGCACACTCAAACAGAAAAAAAAGAGAATACAATACTTCACAACATCCAGAAGGTAGTAAGACAGGCACAGTCCGTGTATGGTTATCGAGCAGTGGCAATCCCAGAGGTGAACTGCGTTTTATAGGCAGATTATGGCTCATTGTACTCCGGGGCTCCCAGCATCCCACCCCACATTTGGAGCAATTTAGGGAGATTATGTTGGATGCAGACCTTCCCCAGTTGTCTACTTCATAGAAGGATTTACTTGAAGCAGCAATTGTGGTGGTACAGATGACAGTAGCCTTGGAGCTACTGAACAGTTGTAAAACCCTGCGGTCATAAGGGTGCCCATGAAGTTTTTGGAAGTTTGTTAGTACCTTCATTACTCCCACCATATGTCTATTTTCTAACAGATGGGAACTTTCCCCTTCAGTGAAGAAAATCATAGAGGTAAATATACCAACTCTAGAGGTCCTTATACTGCCCCTCTTGTTGACGCTAGACTACAAAATGCAAAGGAAACTACTGACTTCTGGACTAGTGACCAATCCAACTTCCCTGGTCCAAACCGACCAGAATGGTTTCATGCACCTTCAAACTTTATGTGGTTATGTAGTTATCTCAACTCTTTGCAGAAATACCTTCAGATAAAATGCAGGTTTTGGTGGCCTGAGGAGACACACTGAAGGTTATTCATCATGCTGGATTGGTACTACTTATATTGCATTCAACATGAGATTAATTTAGACAATCTGTTGAGGGAATGACACAAAACAAATAAGCCTTATGTGCAGAACCAGTAGTGTGGGTCCATATTAGGAGATTGCAAATAGAGCATTGCACCTTTTTTTATTAGGCAATGGAAATGATCATTTTGCATTTATAAACAAAGGTTTGATGGGGACCTTAACGTAGCAGATGAACATCATATATTTTAACATTCTGAAGATATGCTATTGTAAATGAAGGACCCTCTGTCTGTCTTTGTGCCCTTGAAGCAGCCTGTACAGTTTTGAATTGCTTTCTGGCTTCCAATTGAGTAGAAGCAGGTCATGCTTGATTCTCCTGGGAATAGTGATAAACTCAGAACCAAAGGATTAAAGCATACCGAAGGGTTGAGAGGGCTAGTAGCCCGACACCATGTAAAATCCACTTTGATAGAAAATCATCACTCCCACCAAATTTGCAAAGGTGATTACAAAACCAATCTTTATTCTTTTATCTGTATTTTTTCAATCTTCATACATTATGCAGTTCTGAGAAACCAGAACATAAGAAGCCAAAACATGTTTGGAAAAATGTCCTCTTTTTCAAGGCTACAGTAATCTTATAAATCTTTCTATTCATACTCCATATTAGAGCTCTATTCCAAGGCGCTTGTTCCCCATAAACCAATATTAAGCTCCCTCGTTTAAACAGTATCAGGAGTTCAAAAACAAAGTTTCTCTGTTAGGATTCACAGCAAGATTAGTAATCTAAGAATAAGGCTACCAGTAGCTGTAATGGGGAGGGTCTCAGTAGCTAAAATAGTTGTCCTGCCAAGCCTCCTTTATTATTTTCAGAAAAAGTCTGCCATACTAAATCCATTCTGTATTAGGAAACTGATTGCACTCCTTTTGAGCCTCATGTTTGGGCATCACTCTGGCTTTATTTGATGTGATGGAAGAAGAAAGAAGGTGGCAATAGAAAAACTATGACTGCTACTGGTTGAGGGTGGACTGGGTGCTCCTTTCATGGAACTATACAATCTGGTAGTACAGCTTCAATTTGTAGCACAATATCTGTCTGATGGTGCATATCCAGAGAAGACATATTCAAGGAGCAGTGTTAGGCCAATGACTTCACCCTCGCCACTGGTGGACATTTGTCATCCCTTTCCCTCCAATCCACACCCTTGGCCAATGGCATGTGGGGCCCCCTAACAGGGCCCCACAAAGATTTTCAGTGTCTGCATAGCAGACACTGAAAATCGCGACGGGTGCAACTGCACCCGTCGATCCCTTTCGATCCCTTTCCACTCCGCCCGCTCCATTCGGAGCCGGCATCCTTGTGGAAGGGGGTTTCCCGCTGGGCGGGCGGGCGGCCTTCTGGCAGTCGCCCGCCAGCCCAGCGGGAAACTCAGAATGACCGCCGCGGTCTTTTGACCACGGTACGGTCTTCTGGCGGTTCCCGCTTGGCGGGCGGCGGGATTAGAATGACCGCCTAAATCTCTTACCTCATTCTATATCTTAATTTGGATATTGTTTTTATTACTGAAACCTGCCTTTATGAAAGTTTGGTACCAAATATTGCCCTTACAGTCCTGGCTGGCTCATGGCTACAGAAGTATACACTTTTACCATCTCACTCAAAAGGACAGAGACGTAGCTGTTAATTTAAAAAAGCATCTTATTATTGAATGCTGCTTCTCTTCATTCCTCTGATTCTCTGCTTTTAGAATGCTTTTCCACATCATCAACCTTGTCTGCTATTTTGATCTGCCAACCTCCAGACTCATCTTCAAAATTATTGTTGGAACTTCCTGACATTTGCAGCATGTTTTGCTCCAAAACTCCTAATTGTTGCTACTTAGGGACTTGAATATTTAACTTAATTTCCCTTTGTTACAAGGCATAGATTATTTCCCTGATATTTGATCATAACTCACCATGATAAATAACCCACCCATTCTAGTGCCAATATTTTAGAACTTAGACTTATCATCACATATTCCTTTTATAATATCCCTCCTCCTCGAAAAACCTACCCAGATTTTCCTTACCACATCACCTGTGTAACGCTGGGCCAACATTACATTCAGCTGTTTGAAAAATCTCCTCTTGCTCAATTACCTTCTGATGGTATCTAAGGGTAACTCTATCACTGATTTTGGCAATAACAATAATGCTTGCTGGCCACAACTTTGAATTCTGTCACATATACAGTCACATTGGCACAACATGGGCCTGTCCTTCTTCTTGTTATTCACAGGAACACACCAATAAGAAATGCAGGTCCAAGTCTCTGGAAAAAAGTGGTGTGCTAATTCTGATTCAATACTTTAATCTGAGTACGCTCAGGCAATCAAAAATTATTTTTAACAAGCCACTTGTCAGGTATGCTCAGCCTATTTTTCTCTACCTCTTGCACAGCTGACTTCTTTGGGACATTTTTAATATTGTTAGAGGACTTTTTCACCTGACTACATTACCACCTCACTTGAACCCACTTTAGAAACTTGGGCCAGATGTAAGACCTTTTGTTTCACGACTTGCAATTTACGATCCATTTGGGAATTGCAAATTGGAAGTCCCAAAACAAAATATACAACAGTGTTAAGTACCCTGTTTGCGATTCCCAGTGGGGTAACAAATGACCTACCTCATCAATATTCATAAGGTTGGTCACAATTTGCAACCCCATTGGGAATGGTTGCACTCACAGTGATGGTGGCCTGCTGGGGAAAGCAGACCACCATGTCTGTGACAGCTTTTTAAATAATGCAGTTTTTTTTACATGCAGTCCATTTTCCTTAATGGAAACAGGATGAATTTGAAACAAAAAAATCAAAAGTTTTTTTTCAATTTTTTCATATTTCATATATTTTTGCTTCCATTCACAAAGGAAAAAGGGTCCCCTGGGGGCCCCTTCCATTTGCGAATAAGATAACACCAATTTGAAATTGGTGTTAACTGCAATTGTTTTGAGACAGCATTCACAATCACAAAACAATCATGTGACTCGCAGTTAGGAAGGGACGCCCTAGGAACGCCCCTTCCTAATTGTGACTCGCAACCCCTTTTTGCGATTCGGTAAGTAGATTACTGAATCGCAAAATTGGGTTTGTAAATTGGGAAATTCTTTTTTCTTGTCTCAAACTGCCTCATTCTGCGAATCGGGATGATGGCGATAAGAAAAGAGCTTAATACATCTGGCCCTTTGTCTCTGATTTTGTGGCTTTCTCCTCTCCGAAATTGACACTATCCGTGCTACAATCCTCAATACCAACACTCTTAAGACTGATATAAATAGTGACCTAGATGACGCTTCCTTTGATTTCTGCATTTTCTGGTGATAAGTACTTTTCTCTCTACTTCCCATTTTCCAGTGGCTCTTCAGAAGACACTGATGAGGACTTACTTAGAATTTGACAGATAGGATACTCCATCACAACTTGGCAGATGTCTGGTCCATGGTATTGCAACTGCATTATAGCCTACAGCACTTGTCGAATGTCACATATTTGAAGAAGTATCCTGACTGTCAAACTCTAAAACGATGGGAATCATAAAAGATTGTAAGGGGTTCAACATTTGTTTCTTTTTTCCTAGTACTTAACTGTTTGTAATACCAGTTCACAAACGGCTGATGTTGTAGTGAATTGATTAACCACAGTAGAAACCACGGGCCGGATGTATCATTATATTGGTTGTGAAAACTTGATGCAATTTTTAGCCTGTATGTTTACGACCAGTATTATATTTTCGGAAATTTACGAATTGAAGTGGGTTGCAATCTGACCTTCCTCATTACTTTTAACGAGGTCAGCCACAAATTGCGACTCACACCAGTTGAATATAGTCAATTGAATGGTGGACTGCAGAAGTCAGCTGACCACCATGTCTTCAATTGCTGTACAATACAGAAACCTTATTTTTAGAAGCTCATTGATAAACCATTGATGCATATGGTACTCATTTGCAATTTGGAAGAGATGACCTGAACAAGCCTTTTATAAACTGCAAAAAGGTATACATTTTTAAACCTACTTAGCAATTCAGAAAAACCTTTCTGAATAGCGAAATGGATTTAATACCTTATAAAAAGGTTTTTAATGTTGGCAAACTCTCTGATTTATCAAAGTGGAGGGTGTACAAATGATACAAACTATTGGATTTCTGGCTCCACATTCTTTAAATCCTCTCACAAGCCTTTGTTTGTCTGTGATGGTTCTGACAGCAGTCATTGGAGATGTGTAATGTATATCACCAATTCCTAGGAACCCTGGTGCTAGGTATGAATGCCCATGTGGGATTCATATGTCATCACTCAAACACATTTTGGACTATTCAGGACTACATTAAGCCAAATATGTATCTGTAATATCGAGGCATACGTAAAACCAGGACACAGCTCCAGAAGTAACTCGTGTAGTTTATTGAAGAAACAGTAATTCTTTCCGTAGAGAAAGCATCCCGACCTCCGCCTCTCTCCGCAACCGTCCACTCTCTCCCATCACGCACCTTCCATTCCATCGCACGCTCACCATTCTCCATTCGTATCCTCGCGCACACACAGCACACACATTCTCACGTTCACCTTCTTGCGCTCCCACCTGGATATAGGATATAACACTTCTCCCTTCCTTAACCAAAACAACAGTAACAGAACATAAATGTTTTTTTTTTTTTAAATACAAACTAATTATAACAAACTACAGCATTTTGGAAAATAGGTACTTCACAACAAGTTATAGTCTTTGAGATGTGACGGAGGTTTGACAGCTCTGTTCGATCTCCTCACATCTGAACTGCATGGCAACTCTTCAGCGGTATCCTTCTGACTACTTGAGTCTGAATTCTGTGTGTCCTTCCGACCACTTGAGTCTGAGTTCTGTGTGGAGACTCCAACGGCCTTCTTATGAGATACATCCCTACACAAGGAATTGAGATCTCCTCTAAATTTAACAATTCTTTTCAAATTCCAAACTCTATTATCATCTGTCTTCACAGCATTAGTAAATAACTTCACAACCTTCATGGGACCAGAGAGTTTTTTTTCATCAGAGGATTTCTGATAAGAACATTATCACCAACATGAATTACAGTTTTCTTCACAGCATGAGTCTTATCAAAATTAATTTTACTCTTCACCCTCTTTGCACACTCCCTGGACATCCACTCATCATTCACCATCATCCTACCCCTGCCATCAAGTAAATTATTAACCCAAGTAGGTTCCAATTCAGAATTTCCACGCCTACCTCGAAACAGGGCAAAAGGTGTCTCTCCTGTAGACGTGTGAGGGTCATGTCTATAGAGATAGACCTTTTTTAGCGCTTCTTACTTCCAGTTCAGCTGGTTATCCTTAGCAATTGAGATGGTTTCTTTGAGAACCCGATTGAAACGTTCCACCATACCATTACACTCAGGATGGTACAAAGCACAGAGTTTGTGTTTGATACCACACCCATGCAAAAAATCATTCATTTCTCCTGAAACTAACTGTACTCCATTATCTGTGAGAATGGTAGTGGGTAAGCCTTCTTGAATTATTAACTTCTTGATAAATTTAATCACCTTGTTAGTTTTGACACTTCCAGTAAAATTGACCTCAGGCCACCTTGAAAACAAATCAATTACCACAATCACGTATTCAGCCATACCACCACTATGAATGGGTCCTAAGATATCAAGTGCAATATCTTGCCACGGACCTTTTGGAGTTTCCTTAGTGATCATGGGTTGAACACGAGGTTTCAAAGCCTTTTCACTCACCGCACACTGTAGACAATCTCTGACAACCCTTTCAGCTTGCATGTCCATACCTGGCGACCAATAGGAGGAGCGCAACCTCTCTTTGGTTTTAGATATGCCCATGTGACTATCATGAGCCTGATTTACTAATTGACTCCTCACACTTCTAGGAGGAACCAACCTCGTACCTCTCAATAACAACCCATCAACACAAACCAATTCATTTCTCACATTCCAAAATTCAGCACTTCCCCCACAACCTTTTTTTTTCCCACCAATTATCTTGTATCAACTTGATGACTTCTTGTAGTACCACATCTCTTAAGGTTTCTTCACGCCATTTGTCCTCAGGGATTATTTCAAAACTGACTTCACACACTCGATCAAAACATCCTGTATCATCACCCTCCAGACCTTCACTCTCATAATTCCTACTTTCTGTAGAAACTAATCTAGATAAAACATCAGCCGACAAGTTATGAGAACCAGGAACATACTCTACGATAAAATCGTACTCCTGTAATCCAACAATCCACTTAGTGATCCTGCTTGAGACAGAATCAATTCCCTAAGAGTAGAAAACTTGACATAAATGTTTGTGATCAGTCCGCACGACAAAAGAACCTCCCCACAAAAACTTTTTTTACTTCTTAATCGCCCCAAAAACCGCCAGTGCCTCTCTCTCGATCACAGAATATTTGCTCTCAGCACCTCTAAGACTCCTAGAAATAAAGGCAATGGTGTTTTCTGGATTTAAACCACCCTGTTGTAAAACTGCTCCCAACCCTTTGTTACTGGCATCAGTCGTCAAAGTAGAACGCATATTAGGATTAAAATTCTTGAGTGCAGGCGCTATCACAAGAGACTCCTTGATACTGCAAAATTCCGTCTCACACTCCTCATCCCACTTGAAATCAGTACCCTTTTTTAGCAAACTTCTCATGTTAAAACATGAACTGGCAAAATTCCTGATAAATTTACTGTAAAATTCAGCCATACCAAGAAATCGCACTAGTTCCTCTTTCGAAGTGGGGGAAGACAATCACCGAATAGAGTCGACCAGTTCTTTCTAGGGTAAAACACCCCACCAGAAATAGTGTGCCCTAGATAGTCAATGGCCTCCACTCCAAACTTGCACTTCTCAGCCTTTATAGTTAGACCACTTTCTGTTAACTTCTTAAGTACCTCTCTGAGTCTTGTAATTTGTTCTTCGAAGTCCTTACCATAAACTAGTATGTCATCTTGATATACACATACTCCACACAAACCTTTCAACACACGTTCCATCAACCTTTGAAAAACAGAAGCGGCAGAGATCAGACCAAAAGGTAATCGTACAAATCTGAAGGTGACATACAGAGTAATAAAAGCTGTGTAGTTTCTACATGATTCATCTAGTTCGATTTGATGATAAGCCGACATGAGATCTATTGTAGAAAAAAACTTAGCTCCTGAGACTGTAGACAGCAATTCCATAATGTTAGGGAGAGGATACCTATCCACAACAACACATTTGTTGAGCTTGCGGAGATCCACACAAAGTCTGATCTGGCCATTAGCTTTCCTTGCAATAACAATGGGGGCCAACCATTCTGTGCCCTCTACTTCTTCGATTATTCCTTGATCCTTTAGCTTCATCAACTCAGTTTGAAGATCATCCCTTATGGAAAAAGGTACACTCCGTACCTTGCTGCAAAAAGGAACAGAACCAGGAAACAATTTGATATTGAGTGAATAACCTCGCATGCACCCTATCTTATCGCTAAATAGGTTTCTGAAGTCTTGACGAAGAGTGGAAATGAAATCTGGATCTACTTCAGTGTTATTTACTTCTCTCACACACGGCAGTTCCTCAAGAACGATAGAAGGAGAACTGTTGGGGTCAAGCATCACCCCCAAATCTCTTTGATGCCACCAACTAATTATGCTATCCCCTTTTTTGAAACATACACCTTGCCCGTGGCAAATCGTTGAGCATATTCCAGTAAACCTACGAAATAACCATGTAGTTCTATGGGTTCTCCGCCATAAGCGCATGGTCTGATGTCAGGTTTGGACAGTTGAAATTTCCCTTCTAGATGTTCCTGATAAAATTGATTAGATATTATCGTTATTTTGGCGCCAGAGTCAAAAAGCATTAAGGTTCTTGCCCCTTCCACTAATACATAATCTACAGGACCCTTAACTTTGCAGTCAGAGATCTGTAAAACAATCTGACCACACTGGAAGTCATCAACCCTTTGAGTTTCATCAAAGTCATTATCAATGGAGTTGACAGACTTCTTAAACTTCCTTTGGTTGCATACCGCAAAGAAATGACCCTTCTTCTTGCAATACGAGCAGTAAGCTTTAGCAGGCGGACATGACTTGTCATTGGCAAAATGTCCTTCTTTACCACATCTAAAACATCTTTTATTGTTAACAGACCCTTGAAAAGAGTTATTGGGTTTACTGTCTTTCCCCACTACAGACTCCTCCTTGTACTCTTGTTTCTTCATGACCTCAACACACTTTACAGAGTGTTCAATTCTTTTTGCAAGAAGGATGAGCTCTTCTAGATGTGGATCATCTAACAACCATAGCTCGTCACGTACTTTATCCATTTTGCATCCTACCATGAATTGATCACGAATTCGTTCATCCAAAGTAGAGCCAAACTTGCATGAGGAGGCCAAACGTCTCAAGTCTGTTAAGTAATTCTCAACTGTTTCTCCTTCAACTTGTAATCTCCTACCGAAATAGTACCTCTCCAAAATTGTGCTGATTTTCGGTAGATAATGTAAGTCTAATTTTTTAATACAAATTTCATATGCGTTTAAGGCAATAGAATCAGTGTCAGGAATATCTGGGAGATGGTCAAAAATCTCTTGACCTTCCGTACCTAGGCAGTGAAGTAACAATGCAGTCCTCCTTTTAGTACTAAGTGATGTACCACAAACTCTAGAATATCTTTTGAATACCTTCTTCCACTTGCTCCACTTGATTGGAGGATCTCCAGGAGTGGAGAGAAAAAAAGGAGGAGCAGCAACATTCTGCATTGTGTAGAGAACAAAAAAACTAATATATATATATATAAGTAGCTAGTGGAAAAAATACTTGAAATGGTTTATTTCTGAGAATCTTGCATGGCAGTCGCAGAAGAAACGGCAAGAAGAACTGCGTAATAGCAATGAACGCCGAAATTAGCTCTTCATATGATTTTACACAATAAGTAAAAGAATTGTCCTGGAAACAGGAAACGCTGAAGGTTTTAAGCTTTAAAAGCGTGTATGTAAAAACGGGCTAGAACATTGCGCTGGAATCTGCGTGAGAATTGCCCTGACATCAGCAAGCAACTCGGTTGTCTTGGCAACAGGGAGCTCGAGGGCGCAATCTGCGCTCAAGACAGAAGTATGAAAGACGAATGAAATACGGTTGAAAATGAAGGAAATCATGAAATTATAGGCAGCTTACAGTTACAGTCCAACCAAGTTCATTACGGTTACAGTCCAACCGAGTTCATTGACGTCTCCTTTTTCCTTCCAAAGATATCTTCTCAAGTCAGGATGCTTTCCGAAGCTGGCGTGGGAAAGCCTCTCGTCGCCAGTGTAATATCGAGGCATACGTAAAACCAGGATACAGCTCCAGAAGTAACTCGTGTATTTTATTGAAGAAACAGTAATTCTTTCCGTAGAGAAAGCATCCCGACCTCCGCCTCTCTCCGCAACCGTCCACTCTCTCCCATCACGCACCTTCCATTTAATTGCACGCTCACCATTCTCCACGCGCACACACAGCACACACATTCTCACGTTCACCTTCTCGCGCTCCCACCTGGATATAGGATATAACAGTATCATAAGTAGATAAACAGGGACTTTGCTTCAGGATCAGGGGGTAGCTCATATTAATGTGCCCTTGGTCAGATATGAAAGAACAAAAGATATATTAGTTGTATTATTGGGCAGTAACTAAGGTCAACATTAGCAACACAAAAGGAACGCAAAAGGATGATGAACGGAATGCTGACAATGCAAACACTCACCCCCAGTCACAGATCTGGGTTTAATCCATCATTCTTCTGCTCACCATGCCACCCCAGTTTGAACCCAAACTAAGGTCTACACATAAAATGCAACTGACAATATGTACAAAATATAGAAGATTACCTTGGATCCCCAGAAAGCTTTTCAGGAGGTGTCATAAGTGAGACTGCTGTCACTGTCAACATGGATACTGTAGTGGATGGCCCTAAAGCACTTGGGGAGGAATCATACCATCCCCAAAGAGACTGTTTGTAAGGGACTTTCTAACACAGTAGATCGGCTTTGTACTAATACGATTAAGCATAATTGTTCTTTCTGATGTGATAGTCAATTCAAGTAAAGTAAACTTTATTCAGCATAAAATGCCATAAAAGCATAAGATAAAATCACATAAAGAAATTCATCACATATTAATAATAATGACAAATTAAGAAATCTTATAAAGAAAAACATCAGTTTAAAAACTACTAGTTGTGATCAACATGTACTATAGCAAACATGATACTTGCTAAGTACTTAAAAAAACAATAAGGTGGCTACCGCCTCCTGATACAACGTGCACTTCTGATATAATCAATAACTGAACTACATTTCTTAATAGAACACAACTGCGGAACACATAGAAAGCCCAACCTATGTGACAAAAAATTCATAGGGTGCAAAATTTGAAAAAGAAAACAAATACGAACAGACTTATACAGTGAACAGAACAACATTAAGGGCCAGATGTATGAAATATTTTTGCACTTGCAAACGGTGCGAATCGGTAAATTCGGCCGTTTGCGAGTGCAAAAACGTGGTCTGCGATGCATGAAAGGCAATCGCAGACCCAAAATAAGAATTCGCAAAATTTGCGAATTTTTGCGTTGCGACCTTGTTTTGCAAGTCGCATTTTGCGATTCGGTATTTCCAGTAGGAAATTGCGAGGTGCAAAATGCGAATCGCAAAATCCAAATCGCAAATAGATGCATCAAAAAATCGCAATTAGCGGTTATTCGCAGAATGGCATTTTGCACATGCAAAATACCACTACGTGAAAGCAGGTGGTAACCAGGTGCAACCTATATAAAGAGGCCCAGAATGCCTCACACTCTGTTCCACAATGGTTGCACTCTACGTCATGGCGAGGAGGATGAGGATCCTGGCAGGTTTGAGGAGAGGGAGGAGGAGACAGGAGCGCATTTTCAGAGTGCGCATTACACTTTTTGACCTGACAGAGGAGGAAATTTATGAGAGGTATAGGTTGAACTCAGCCATGATTCTTGATCTGATAGCTGAGCTACAACCCATACTGCAGTGCAGAACACTAAGGACCCACAGCATACCCACCCATGTGCAGGTATTATGCTCCTTACACCTACTCACCTCAGGGAGCTATCAAGGGGTCATAGCAGCGGCTGGGGGGGTGTCACAGAGCACCCTCTCCAGATTTTTCAATGCATTTATCAACGCCATGCTAAGCAAACTCCAACAGTACATCCCATTCCCCCACACCCCACAGGAAATACAGCAGACAAAAATTGAGTTTTATCAGATAGCACAGTTCCCCCACGTCCTAGGTGCCATAGATGGCACACATGTGGCAATATGTCCACTATCAGTCACAGAGTATGTGTACCGCAACCGTAAACACCAACATTCCATGAATATACAGGTGATATGCAATGCTTCCTATATCATAACTGATCTCGTGGCCAGGTACCCAGGGAGCACACATGATTCATACATCTTTCGTCACAGCGGGATTCACCCAAGACTGCTATCCGGGGAGTTTGGTGAAGGACATCTACTAGGTAATGTCACTCTTTACACTGGTGCATAGATAACAAACCCATGTCAGATGGCTGAGGTACTCATCACACCTTCTGTCCCTTCCAGGAGACAGTGCCTACGCAGTGCGCACCTACATGATGATGCCCTATCTCAATCCCACAACACCAGGAGAACGGAGATACAATGCAGCACACAGGGCAACCCGCAACGTGGTGGAGGGCACATTTGGCCTCCTGAAGAGTCGCTTCCGTTGCCTCCACAAGAGTGGAGGGGCACTACAGTACAGTCCAGAAACCACATGTAGAATAGTGGCTACTTGTGCAATCTTGCACAATATAGCTACAACCAGGGGCATACCTATAGAAATCAGTGACAATGAATCAGATGAGAATGACGATCCCATAGCACCTCTACAGCCAGCAGACAGGACCAGTGCAGCAGAGGGAAGGCAAAGGCGTGCTGACATCACACACAACCATTTCAGATGTGAGTATGAATGACAAAACTCCACTGACAACTGCGCCTGTAGTGATAGAAATGTATTACCTTACGTCAGGTAATGAATGGTGAAAATTGAAGTAAACAAGTAAATTTAAATACTAAAAATAACAAAAGTACTGAGTCCCACACTATTAGATCATAGTGGGAACACCAGTGTCACTGCGGCAAGAGTCACTTCCTCCTCCCACGCACACCACTGGGGTGCCCAGTTGACTCACTGGCACCATGAATGTCACCCTCAGTGGCAGTGTTGCGCCTGGCACTGCGCCGTCTGATGTCTGATGCAAGTACTGCCACACTACTAAGGCTCGAACTGTCCTCAGTGTCCCCCAAGACTACCTCACTGGGAGTGGCAGATCTCTGTCTCATGACTAGTTCAATCACATTAGTGATTTGTACAAGGCCCTGGACCACATCCCTGCTGGTGTGTGCAGCCTCCACCTGGGCCGCCACAGCACGACGGGCGATGAGTGCTGTGGAGTTTGCCATCCTGTTTGAGGACCTGCAGTAGTTTGCAAACATTGTCCTGAAGCGGTGCCCATGTCTGCGTCGGCTCACCCTTTCGTGGCGCAGCTCCTCACACAGGTCACGCACTGTACTGGTAAGCTCCCTAGTGTCCTGAGAGGCCTGCACCTGTCCCTCACTCAGCTGGGTGATGTTGCTGTTCAGGGTGTCAAGTCGCCGATGCAGGCCCATCATATTCCTATTGTGGACTCTCAGGTTCCGGTCCAAACTCAATATTCTCCTGTTTTGCAGGCGCTGTTGCTGCAACATAGCAGCCTCAAGTCCCCCGAACAAGGATGGACCTTCACCTGCCTCATGCGGTTGCTGCTGGGACACTGTGGCACTCCTGCATTGTGCTGCATGACCCCTGTCCTCCGGTATCTGGCTGCGCCCTCCTGCTGCACATCCGAGTCGCCACTGAGGTCTGGCAGTGGCCTGGGCCTGCGGCGCACGGTGGAGATGTTGAGGGACCTACTGGTGTTGGTGTCAGAGGGCTGCTGGATGTCCGTCTCCCCTACACAAGGAATTTGAGTGGCTGCTGGACCAGGCCCACCTGCAACAACAATATGCAGCATGTCAGTTCTGAATGTTACATTCTCTGTCTGAAAATGGCAATAAAGGTACAGGTACTGCTCTACATGGTGTCGTGTGTGTTGTGTTACCTTGGGCGTCACTATGCTTCCTTACATTGTCATGCTACTGTCTGTACTAGTTTGTGGACCGCAACTCCCATAATGCATTGTTGTACTGTTCCTAAGATGTGGAATGGACTACTTCACACACTACTTCACATTACATGCTAAATCCTAAGGGGCTTTTATGCATGCACATATTGGGTTCACACAACAACATTGCACTTACCTTGGCTGGTACTCGGTTGAGCGGAGGTGTCGATATCTGTGACCCCTGTCACTGCTTCCGGGAGGAGTGTTGATTCCACCAGGTCCTCCAGTGGTGTGGCAGGTGGTTCGGTTGGTGGTCCGCCACCTGTGCCCCTGGCCTCTGCAAGTCTCCTTGCCACCCTCTCCTTTGCCCGGGACCGCAGGTCGTACCACTGTTTCTTAATCTCCTCAATGGAGCGCTGTGCCACTCCAATGGCGCAGATTTTACCCTGGATCTCAAGCCATAGTCTTCTTTTCTCGCTCTCAGGGACCTGGAGTGATGATTTACCAAACAGGCAGTCATGGCTCCTCACAACCTCTTCTGTCAGTACCTCCAGCTCCTGTTCACTGAACTTGAGTTTGCGCTTCCTCTCCTGCTTCTCCTGTGATGTACCTTGGGGCTCCATTCTGGCTCAGGTGATGCTGCTCCTTCACAGTGCTGCTCTATGCGGCTGGGCTGCTCTCACTCAGGATGCTGGTTTGGGTGTGGCACCTGAAACAGCCTGGGATGACTCATTTCCTGCTGGGAGTAATCAGGCTCCTCCAGGTGTGCATTCTCGAACTTTCTCTTTTTTTGCGATTTTTTACCGAATCGCAAAAAAATCGTAAATTGCGAGAATGCAAATTGCGATTCGGTATATGGTCCTCGCAAACCACAAATAGTGATTTTTAAGAAATCGCTATTCCCGAATTGCAATTTTGTTACATGGCCAATTGCGACTCGGAAATAGCGATTTCTTAATAATCGCATTTTGCGATTTGCAGACCCCAGTTTTCATACATCTGGCCCTAAATGTATGGTCAATTGAGCAGAACAATTGTTGCAGTGACCAGGTGTAAGGTTGTCAGACCATATACCTTGTTCCAGGAATGCAAAAGAAAAAAGTAAAAGGTTTAAATCCAGCCTACTGAGGTAAAATCTGAAGCAGCTGTTTGCTACAAACAGTAAATAAAAACTCGAGCTTGCACACAATTTCTAGCAGCGGTTATTTCTACAAAGAGAGCATCCTTAAAGTGGCAGCTAAACAGAGGCCTTGGCGATGGTCATTAAAAGAGGGCTTAATCTGGGCTTTCGTAGATGGAACCATTTGCTATGGGTTATTATATACATCAGGTAGTTTCTGTAGTAGACGAGTATTCCTAATATAGGATAAGCAAGGAATCTCAGCCCCCTTTTCTAAGGCCATAAAATCTAATATAATCATTTTTGTGAGGTCAAGATCACTCAACTGCCATTTCTTAGCTGATAACAAAAGAGGGGCCAGGCCAAGGAGATCAAGATAAAGCAAACCAACCTCTGAGTGACAAGAAATGGTGGTAATACCTGAAGGAACCAACAACAATCTTTGAATAAAGCTTGTTGGAAAGTGGGTTATTGGTAAAGGAAAGTAGGTACTTAAACTTAGCAATAGGCCACAACCCCCTACTAGGTCCAGTCAAGGTCTCAGTAAATTAATCCTTGCTCAACCCTTGATAGCTTGACCCATGGGCAGTTAGGCTTAACTTAGGACACAGGTGTGTAGGGTGTTTCATATCAACAGAACAGTAAACAAGTATAATATAACAAAATAATAATACAACAACAATTAATAAAAATAGAACATATTTTTATCTTTAAAATTACACCAAAATGACAAAAATCCAATGTAGGGGACCGGAGATATGCTTTTTAAAAAAGGTTTAAAGTAAAACTAGTGAATAGACGCAAATAGAGCTTATAGGGTTAAAAAGGTCGCACTGGACAGGGACAAAGTCCATGCTTCAGGCCATCTATGATGGAAAACTGTTACACTTACTTTCAGAAGTGTTTCTTAATTCACAAAAGTGGTTGACATCACCAGCCAAGGGTTCAGAGGCTCTGGTTTGCCTCCCACAGTGCACCTCTTCAACTTATGAAGCTTTTTTACAACAGTTGCTCCAAACTTCTAGCTCTTCTTCCAGAGGTCCTTTAAGGGTCCTTGAAGTGTCCACAAACTTGATCCAAGGTTCCAGAAGTTCTGAGTTGCTCCTTGGAAGCTTGGAGGGTGATCAGCTGGGTTCTTCTTGCAGGACTTGATGCAGCGGACTCTAGTCGGCCCCTTTGTACCTGTAGCTTACAGGGTGTCCACACCTGGAGTTTCAGAAGCAAGGCAAAGTCATTTTCTAGGTGAAGCCCAAGGTGTGCAGCGGGTGCAGTCCTTGTGAGTGCATGTCTTCAGGCGCCGACCAGGGATTCAGCCGGGCAGTCTTTCTTCTCCAATATATTCTTCCAGCAGGGATCTGAATTGTGGGGCGGCTCTGCCAGATTTAGCCTTGCTCCTAGGTTGGTAAGCAGGGGGTGCTCCTGTCTAATGGGGTGCAGGTCACCACCCTCTGGGGTGACCACTTTCTGTGAAGTGTGGCAAAAATCAATCCCAGAAAGCCAAATTCTCTACAAATCCAATATTAAGACCATTCCTCCTTGAGGGTAAGATCTGGTTGAGTCCACCCACTGGTGTGGCTAAGTCTCCCTAACACACCCCTTTCAGCCCCCTCCTAATCTAATCATTGGAAATTCCATCTGTCTGGGGAGCAGGAAATGGAGGAGGTCCAGTTTCTGTCCCAACTGGCTTTCCCTCCTTTGAAGACCAGTTTGGCTACTCTTCCCCCATACGGCTCTGCTATCTTCTGCAGCAGTTCTCCCCCACCAGATGGTTCCTTTGTCTCAGCCCAGACCACTTCACTCCTCATTAAGGTAGCCTGATCTGGCTGCCAGAGGCAGGCCAATCAAGAAAGGGCACTTCAGGGCTGAACGTGGTAATTCCAGAAAAAGTTATAAAACGCTTTTCCTTTGCTAGGTATATTAAATTCAAATAATGGCAAGTTGGAGTAATTATTATTATTATTATTATTATTATTATTATTATTATTATTATTATCATTATCATTTTATGTAGTGCCAAACTTGATATATTTAGCTCATCTGTATTGGAAATGAGACTTTATGATTTTAAAATATTGTTTCCCAATGTTAGCCTATGGAGACCATTGACTACAATGGGGAACAGTAATTTGGCTGTTTTCCCTCACCAGGGCTTATAAAACATATTTTATAAATTCCCTGCTTATAATTAAACTGCACACAACCCTTGGGGCCCCCTAGGGCAGACCTTAAGTATGATGTATATGCAAAAATACCGTCATTTGAGACTTTGGAAGTACCTTTAATTCCAAAATCAAAAAGTCAGATTTGGGGTTAATTTTTAATTTAGAAGCAGCCAGCACAGTAGGTCTGCTTTTACAATATGTTGAGCTTATGAGCGTAATATAGCTGTTAAGCATTAGGGATATTAGTACTTGTATTATGGAACATCTCTAATGGGGTTGTCATGAAATACAAATACCAGATACTTTAGAGAACGGAGTAAAGTTGATTATCAAATGCAAACTAATGTGCAAGTATACACATGTGGAACATTGTA
The DNA here is from genome assembly GCF_031143425.1 of Pleurodeles waltl. Lineage (NCBI taxonomy): Eukaryota > Metazoa > Chordata > Amphibia > Caudata > Salamandridae > Pleurodeles > Pleurodeles waltl. The sequence continues at coordinate 203,966,482 of NC_090438.1, read as the reverse complement.
GATTTATCACCCCATTAATATTCAGCAATGGAACCACATTATAAATAAACAGTATGCCACCGTTGTGGCTTGTAATACAGGGATACTTTTTTCAGAGACACTGGAACTACGACGCTCTTCCGACCATAATATAGTCCCATTTTAATATCCATGAATGGTTGACTATATCTAGAGGCAAAAGAGAAAACTGACTAAAAGATATCACAGGGAGCGTACTTGCAGTAGTGACAAGACGGTTAATCAGGTGAGGAGACTCAGTTTTTAAAATTCAAACTTGGCGCGGCATTGTATACAACTTGATTAGACCGTGGGAACTATGGCACGCTAACGTGGGTTAACCGCTAGCGGTTTGAAGATTTGCAGACATGCCGGTATTTGGGGCACGCGTTGGTTTCTTAACTAAATGATAATTTAATGAGAATTGAGCAAACATTTACTGATAATTCAAATTTTACTTTGGGTAACAGATAAATTTGGGTATTTATCGTATCATTTAATATATTGATAGTGTGCTACGCACTTATGCTAGTAAAACCAGACTTATGGCTTAGAGGGACACTTTTGGACATACAGGGGGTCATTACAACATTGGCGGTAAAAGGCACTTACCGCCGTGCAGAAGACCTCCAATACACCGCGGCGGCGGTGGTATTCCACCACAGCTATTATGACACACATCTTGGAATCCGCCGAAATTCAGACACCCACACAACACCACCACACCAAAGGTCAGTGATAAACTGGCGGAAACAAATCCTCCACCTCCACGCCAACAGAAACACGCCCATGCTATTACGACCCACAAATCCACGCGGCGGTCTTTCAAACACGGTATTCCATTGGCGGTACACACCGCTGCGCTCAAAATACACATACATCTCCAAAACACCGCCACATTGGACAATTCCAAATATACACACACCTGATACACATACAAACAATACTCCCACACACCAAATACAATATAAAACACACACCCACATCACCCACAAACCCCTACGACCATAATTCACGAACGAAGGCCAGAGAGAGAGCAAAGAATAGACAACCCCATCACACAGAGGCACACAACACCATCACCCACACAACATCCACGCACAAAACACCACACACCACATACACCACCCCACACATCACCCACACCACCCCATGTCACGCCAAAGACACCCCCGCTTCTCCGAGGAGGAGCTCAGGGTCATGGTGGAGGAAATCATCCGGGTAGAGCCACAGCTATTTGGCTCACAGGTTCACCACACATCAATAGCCAGGAAGATGGAGTTATGGCGCAGAATAGTGTACAGGGTGAACGCCGTGGGACAGCACCCAAGAAATAGGGAGGACATCAGGAAGAGGTGGAACGACCTACCGGGGAAGGTGCGTTCAACGGTCTCCAGGCACAACATCGGGGTACAGCGGACTGCCGGCGGACCCCCACCTGCTCCCCCACAACTAACAACATGGGAGGAGCAAGTCTTGACCATCTTGCATCCTGAGGGCCTCGGAGGAGTCGGTGGAGGATGGGGCACTGGTAAGTCAAATCTTATCTATCATATCCCCCACCCTACCTGCATGCTATCACACACCCCCACTCTCACACCCACCCCATCACTCCAAATCCTCACTAATCTACCCATAACACAAACCACCCATCCCAACACCAAGCCCTGCATGACACAACTAAGCATGGACACCCCTCACTAAAGCATGCCCACTGCACATACCCAGAACACCCCCCCAACCATCATCACACAAACCCACACACAGGAATGCTTGCACTGGGGTACACAAACACCCACCCATTGCACACCATTACACACACACATGCAATAATCATGCTCTTATGCCACTGCAGGAACCCGAAGGACCGTCACCACACCAGAGGGTCCAGACAACACCACTCCACCCCCAGAAGAGGCCCACAGTGACGACAGCAGCTCTGCCCTACTGGATCCTGATGAGCAGCCCGGACCATCGTGGGCCTCGGGACAGTCGGTTCCCCTTGCACAGGCACAGCCCAACACCGACCTTCCACCCTCTGGTAACACCAGCACAGCACCCCCCCAGCGGGCCCAACCCTCCCTACCCAGGACAGGTCAATCAGCAGTGTGTCCACCACTACAGGGAACCCAGGCTAACCCGCCACCCCAACAACAACAGGGACCTGGGGGCAGTGGTAGTGGGCACACGGTCCAGGGGACGGAGGCACAGGAACACAAGGGAACTGGCAGGGCTGCTGTGCGACAGGGGGAGGACAGGCCAAGGGAACCCACTCTCCACGAGGCCCTATCCTCCATCATGGGAGCATACCACCACTCCCAGGAGACGATGGCGACGGTCCTGGACAAGTTGCAGGAGACCCTGCGCCTGCAGGACGAACTGTATTTCGGGTTCAGGGAGGAGCTCAGGACCATCAGCTCTGCCCTGGGCACCATCGTAGGGGTGCTGAAGGACATGCAGCAGACCTTGAGGGACACCGTGGCACTCCAAGGGGCCCCAGACACTAGCCAGGACGATGAAATGCCCACCACCTCCTCCGGCGCTAGTGGACAGGACGCCCCGCCACAGGACCACCACACCAGCACCCCACCCCCTGCAGACGGACAACCACCACGCAAGCGGTCCCTGAGATCCAGGAACAGGACAGAGCAAGATAGCAAGACCCCTGCCAGGAAATGAGACCAACCTGATTGTCCTCCCACTGTCCCACTTTGTTACCCTGTCCATACTTAAACTGCACCAGCTCCACTTCCTATGCCCAGATGGGCAGTGCACCTGTGAGACTAATAGACTGGACTCTGCCATGGACATTCCTCCGCCATCACCCATCACCAATTTACAAACCCCTCACATTTCAGAGCACTTCAATAAACACCCTTGAAACACAAAACAATCTGGAGTCAGTCTGTGATTTAGTAAATATGCATTATCAATGACAGTGGCATAATGGGTTTACCATTGTAAGGCTAACATACCTATGTCACACATCACAAGCCCTTGAAGGATGCAAGCAGTTGACACGTAGGTAACCACACCTGTGAAACCGTAATGGAAGGGTACAACTCAGTTACCAAATCGTGATTTAAATCGAGAAACAGGATAGAGGTAGACTTGTGAAAGTTAATGTAATGTTAAAAATGAAAATGTTCTCACCTGTATCTCACTGGAAATATTGCTGTATGACTGACTCCCTGTTGTCGTTGTCTTCTTCCTCAGCTTCATCCTCATCACTGTCCACAGGCTCCACAGACTCCACAGCTGCTACAACACCGTCATCTGGATCATCCTCCTGCAGAAAAGGCACCTGGCATCGCAAAGCCAAATTATGGAGCATTGAGCAGGCGATGATGATGTCGCACACCTTCTTCGGTGAGTAGAATAGGGATCCACCTGTCATATGGAGGCACATGAACCTGGCCTTCAGGAGGCCGAAGGTGCGTTCGATCACCCTCCTAGTCCGCCCATGGGCCTTATTGTACCGTTCCTCTGCCCTGGTCCTGGGATTCCTCACTGGGGTCAATAGCCAGGAAAGGTTGGGGTAACCAGAGTCCCCCAATAGCCATACACGGTGCCTCTGGAGTTGACCCATCATATCAGGGATGCTGCTATTCCGCAGGATGTAGGTGTCATGCACTGAGCCAGGGAACATAGCATTTACCTGGGAGATGTACTGGTCTGCCAAACAGACCATCTGGACATTCATGGAATGATAACGCTTCCTGTTCCTGTACACCTGTTCACTCCTGTGGGGTGGGACCAGAGCTACATGGGTCCCATCAATGGCACCTATGACGTTGGGGATATGTCCAAGGGCATAGAAGTCACCTTTCACTGTAGGCAAATCCTCCACCTGAGGGAAAATGATGTATCTCCTTACGTGTTTCAGCAAGGCAGACAATACTCTGGACAACACGTTGGAAAACATAGGCTGGGACATCCTTGATGCCATGGCCACAGTTGTCTGAAAAGACCCACTTGCAAGGAAATGGAGCACTGACAGCACCTGCACTTGAGGGGGGATTCCAGTCGGATGGCGGATTGGTAACATCAGGTCTGGCTCCAACTGGGTACATAGTTCCTGGATTGTGGCACGGTCAAACCGGTAGGTGACAATGACATGTCTCTTTTCCATTGTCAACAGGTCCACCAGCGGTCGGTACACCGGAGGATTCTGCCACCTTCTCATATGTCCCAGCTGACGGTGCCTACGAAGGACAACAGCGAAGAACCAGTCATTATTCCTCCAGGTATGTACCCACAGTTACACACAAGACTACACCACTCACAAAACCCTTCCTGTATGTGTGTTGAGTGTAGGCCTAGCTATGTGTGACGCAGTAGTAAATGAAGCCATGTGGGCCCCTGAAATGGCGGCTGCCTGACCTCTAAACTGGGACAATGGGATTGTGGGGTAACTGCGCTGGCGTTGCACACCGTCGCGGTAGGAAGTCGTAGACCGCGGCGCAATGCTGCATTGGTTAACATTGGACCCTATGGGTCCCAGGAGCCAATGAACAGGTGCGCCGGCGGTGATGATGCGCTCCGCCGCGGACGTCACCGCCGCGGACGTCACTGCCATTTTCTATCTGTTCAATCACTAGATACCTGACCTTCGACAGGAGAGGACCTACACTGCAAGTGCTGCTGTGACCTCGGTCTGGAAGCGACGATGGCTGCTGTGTCTGGGGAAAGGGCCCCTGCCTTCACTGCACAGGAGTTTGAGAAACTGGTAGATGGTGGTCCTCCCCCGGTACGCGCTACTCTACGGTCCTCCAGACCAACATGTTAGTACACAGGGAGCACGTTGTATGGGCTAGGCCTGGGTGGAGAGGCCTGGTTGGAAGAGGGAAGGGGGCAGAGTTCATAGAACAACAATGCATTGGAATTAATGGGCCATATGGCCAGAGTAGGGAGGGGGCCACTCATAACGACGGTGCAGTTGGTAATGACTGTTCCTCTTCCCTTGTGCATGTCATGTAGGTCAGTGCCCACCAGTAGAGGGACATTTGGCATGCCATCGCCAAGGAGGTCCAGACCCTGGGGGCCCACCAGAGACGGGGCACCCACTGCCGTAAGAGATGGGAGGACATTCGCCGCTGCAGCAAGAAGACGGCGGAGGCTCAGCTGGGGATGGCCTCCCAACGTGGGAGGGGTGCCCGTCGCACCATGACCCCCCTGATGTTCCGGATCCTGGCGGTGGCCTATCCGGAGTTGGATGGGCGCTTGAGGGCATCACAGCAGACACAAGGGGGTGAGTACAACCTCATTCTGCTGACTTTGCGTGCAGTGGAGGTGTCTGGGTGGGGGAGGTGGGCTGTGGGTGTCCCTAGGCCAGGGCGAGTTAGGTAGGCAAGGCCCCTCCGTAATGTAGGCCATGTGGCACTCTACCCCACCTCAGCAGAGTGCCAAGTCGAGGTACAGTTGTCCCTGTGGCAGCCATGTGCGCAGATGTCCACCATTGCCATGTAGGCCATATCCCAGAAATTGCATGTGCAGAGGGCAGGAGCACGGCGTAATGCAGGGGGCTGCTGTGTCTGTCTTGTCCGCCAACTGTAGCGGTAATCCATGCACTAAAACTCTCTTTCTTCTGTCTCCCCCCCTTTTTCTACCCTCCCTGTCCTTTTGTACATCAGCATCAACAGGCGGAGGTACAGTGGCACCGGAGCACGAGGGAGCTGCATCCCACATGGCCATGGAGGGCCACACCACGGACTCTGAATGCACCAGTGGGACGGAGGGTGAGGGGAGCTTCACGTCGGCCACCGGATCACCAAGCAGCGACACGGACTCGTTCGCCGATGGGGGCTCCCTTGTGGTGGCGGCACCATCTGTGCCCCCCACCTCTACAGGTACAGCTGCCACCTGCCCTACCAGCCCCGCCCTCCCAGCAGGCCCTCAGCGTTCGCCCCATGCCCGCTCACTGAGGAGGGTGGGCATCACCTTTGCCCCAGGCACCTCAGGCCCTGCCCCAGTCACCCCTGCTGCCCTCAGTGAGGAGGCCATTGGCCTACTCAGGTCACTCACTGTTGGGCAGTCTACCATTGTGAATGCCATCCAGGGTGTAGAACGAGAGTTGCAACACGGCAATGCATTCCTGGAGGGCATTCATTCTGGTGAGGCTGTCCTTCAGCGAACCCTGCAATCTTTGGCCTCAGCACTGATGGCAGCCATTGTCCCTGTGTCTAGCCTCCCCCCTCCAACTTCCTCCACCCAGACCCAATCTCCTGTACCCCAGCCCATCCCAAGCACACCTACAGACCAGCATGCACACAAAGTCAACATCCACAAGTAGCTCAAGCAAACATAGGCACCACACACACCACAGGCACTCACGCAAGCCTCACCCACGTACAGACACAGCAACATCCACTGCCTCCACTGGGTCCCCCTCCTCCTCTTCTCCCTCCTCTCTCCCAGTCTCGTCTACACACACACCTGCATGCACCACATCTACAGGCACCATGAATCGCACAAGGACACCCAGCACCACAAGCCGCTCGACCTGCACTCACCACCTCCACTGCCATTTACACGTCCCCTGTGTCCTCTCCTAGTGTGTCTGTGACGCCCCCTCCCAAAGTACACAAACGCCGGCAATCACTCACCCAACATCCATCCACCTCACGACAGCCTCCAGTACCTGCACCTGCACCCAAAACACCTAAAGTGACACCTCCGACAACCACCTCCTCTTCCTCCACTCCCAGACCCCCTCCAGCTACCCATCCCAGTGTTCGTCAGAAACTGTCCCTGTGTAAAGTTGACCTTTTTGCCCCCTCCCCACCCCCTCCAATTCATCAGTCCCGTCGTAGTGCCTCAGCCAAAAAGCCTCCAATACCAGTGGCGCCTGTTCAAGGTTTGTGGAGTGCACCGTCCACCAGGGCAGGCAGTAGGACCCGGAGCCAAGGCACTGGCAGCCCACCCCTGTAAAGGCTCTAAAATTGGAGAGTGGACGACGGGACCGTGTTATGACTCCTGGTGGGAAAACAACTGACATGGGTTCCAAGGGGATTGGAGAGTCAGCTGTGACTCCACCAAAGGTGGGGAAGGGCCAGAGGAAGTCTGCCCAGCCTGTTGTGAGTGTCACGGCGGAGAAGTGCGCCATCATTTCCGGCAGTCGACACACAACCGCCAGCACCGTCGTCACTGGTCCAGAGACCACCGCCAGAGTCAGTGCCCAGGAGGGCACAAGTATCGTCACTGGTCCAGAGACCACTGCCAGAGCCACAGCCCAGGAGGGCACAAGTATCGTCACTGGTCCAGAGACCACTGCCAGAGTCACAGCCCAGGAGGGCACAAGTATCGTCACTGGTCCAGAGACCACCGCCAGAGTGAGTGCCCAGGAGGGCCCAAGTATCGTCACTGGTCCAGAGACCACCGCCAGAGTCACAGCCCAGGAGGGCACAAGTATCGTCACTGGTCCAGAGACCACCGCCAGAGTCACAGCCCAGAAGGGCCCAAGTATTGTCACTGGTCAGGAGACCACCGCCGGAGTCAGTGCCCTGGAGGGCCCCGGCTGCCACAACCCCACTGGGCAATGATGGGACGTCATGCCACACACCAATGCCCAGTGTAGAGAACGTCATGCCACACACCAATGTCCGTATCAGAACCGCCATGTCAAAGCACCGCTGAACAGGGCAAAGACCGCCATCTCAAAGCACTGCTGAACTGGGCAAAGACCGCCATGGCAAAGCACTGCTGAACAGGGCAAGCACCGGGTAGGAATGAATGGACCGCCACATCAGGCATCCTTATCCCATGTGCAGCTGGGACAGTGACAGGACAGGAACTTTCACGGGGAGACTCATCCAGTCTGGGTACCAGTCCCTACCAGTAGAGACCTGCATCTACTTGAGAGACTGTGGCTTTGCACTCCCCAGGATGGTACAGTGGGCAACCCACCCACTGGAGAGACTTGAGAGACTGTGGCTTTGCACTCCCCAGGATGGTACAGTGGGCAACCTACCCACTGTAGAGACTTGAGAGACTGTGGCTTTGCACTCCCCAGGATGGTACAGTGGGCAACCCACCCATTGGAGAGACTTGAGACCCTGTGGCTTTGCGCTCCCCAGGATACATCAATGGGCATGGAGCCCCGTCGTGGATCTGGCTTTGCACTCATCCGGCTGAGGTGCCCCCCCCCTTCACTTCCCCCTGAGATACCTGTAGTATTTCTATCTGATGCCCCCGCAGTGTTCTCACCGATTGTGGTCAGGTATCCTTTGTGGGCCTCGCCCATGCATTTTTGGACTGTTGGTGCACGGACATTGTTATGTACATATCTGCACTACTTCTCGTATTGTATATAATTATGGCTGATTTTCAAATATATATCTGCATATTTTTGTATGACATATATATTGCCACATTACAATGTTTGAACGAATTTCGCATTGTCTTTTCATTCTTCCGGGGGGATTGTGGGTTGTTACTGTGATTTTTGTGAATGCATTGGGGTGTATGTTGTAATATGCTAGGGTGGGGGTGGGGGTGTTTGGTGGGTGTCCCCCTAACTTTTGCCTCCCCCATGTCATAGGTGCAGTACTCACCGTTGTCTTCGGCGCCTACGTAGCTGTTGGTCGTAGAGGAGCAGAAACACAAGGGCAGGGAGTATTTGGAGTTCCGGCTCCATGGAGTCCTCGTTCCTCGTGGGATGTGTTCAGGTGAGCGTTTTCCCATAGCAAAAGCTGTTTCTGACGTGTTTTTATCCGCGGTGATTCCGCCCCGGAAAAGGTGGCAGATTGGCGGGTTGTAATAGTGTGGGCGGTACATTGTCTTCCGCCTGTCTGTTGCCGGTGACCGCCGCGCTGTTTGTTTATACCACCATGGCGGGCGGTGTGTTAAAGTGGCTGCCTTTGTTGGCGGTTTCCGCCAGGGTCATAATTCCCTTTTTTTGTCCGCCAGCCTGTTTGCGGTATTACCGCCGCTTTAACACCGTCCGCCAGGGTTGTAATGACCCCCAAAGTGTCACTGAATATATTGACACTGCATCATGCGTGCACGTCATAATAATCAGTCCTATGGTGTAAGTTTTCTTGCCAAATAATAATTATACTGAATTCCAACAGGGGGAGTTTTATATTATATGCTTTGTTTACAGATTAGAAGGTTACACGCCACAATATCACTAAACTGAACGACGGATCGCTCACATTGGTTCGAACTAGAGGAGCTAACATAACCAGATACTTAAAGGGATTAGGAAATATACGTAAGAGTACCTAAGAGGAATCTACCGTTATTTTATTTGGGTGAAGGGACGACTCTCTGAACTCTAAAGTCACTAGACACAGAATTGTTGCCAGGACTGCACATGTGTATGCTTTCAAATTGGGATACTTTTAAACTAAGAACCCGATAAAATATGAACACTATAAATCGTTCATGAGAAAAATCAACTCTGAGAGAACTAAGTCTAATGGTTGCACTAGAACACTGCTTTTGCACGAAATTCTCTATGTACTTACTTTTTTTCTTCTTTTTTGTGGCAGTTACAAATGACACAATAATTTGTCTCTTGCTTTGTAATTGATATAGCTTATTATTACTGGGCTAGTTGGTATAAATCACCAACTATATTAGTATCCCACTCTTTGCACGAGAGGTGTACTCAGTTGTATGTTAACGATGACATTATGTTCTGAAAATTGTATAGACAACTTGTCATATATATGTAATTGCAGCCCTGACGAAACACGTGTTGGCGGCAATTGGCAAGTGACGATTGGGGCTTATGGCTGAAACTCAAGATTCAAAGAATAAAAGACAAGAAAACTGACTTCAAGTAGACTTTTCGTTGGATGTGTGCCTTATTTATATTACTGCTTTTACAATGACACTGGACACCACAGCAGTGCACTTATGGGTGCACTAACTATACTGGGGTCCCTAACCCTACATGCCCTACTATGTACTAAGGACTTATAGGTTGGTTGTCAGAGCCAATTGTAATATGGGCTATTTTGCATATACCATTTTAAACAGAGCACTGGCTCTGGGTCTGGATAACAGTGCCAGGGCACAGTCAGAGACAGAAAACACCAGTATCAGCTACAAATGGGGGAAAAAGTGAGGGGGCTTCTGCAATCAGCCAGTTTTCGCACAAAGCTGTTTTGTATTTTCTGAATGGTGTCCATATTACAATGGCCCCTCATTTCCGCCCTGTAAGACACCACAGTGATACATTTTGATTTATTTAAACAGTATTATAATTTCCTTCATAGATTTGTGTCCCAAAGGACAGGCAAAGAAGAAAATCCCTTCAGTGCCTCTCAAAAACTGGAGGGCTCGCTGAGTTAACAAAGATGCCCACTTAAGTTTCAGATCAAAATTGATACTTAAATAATTAAAGTTATCAACCTTTCAGACCAACGATCCTTGTATATAGAGATTTTTTTATTTTGTCCTTTTGGGCCCCTAATTCAAAATGAAGGACTTTGATTCATTGGCCTTCATATTCAGGGCACTAAAATTCTATAAAATTATCCAGAAACCTTTGGAGGCCAGTTTCAGTCCCAGCTAAGAGTACTTCCTGATCGGCATAGAGAAGAGTTGGAATATAGCTATTTCCCACTCACACGTTATCTACCTACTATTGCAGCTGGTGACCCTCAAGGCCATTAATATAAATTAAAAACAGGAAAGGGGCTAGAATACAACCCTGGAGTATACCCTGTTGGGAGTTTGTAGGCAATCTAAGTTCTCCAGATGGGCAGTAACAAATCCTCACAGAGGTAGCTCAGTGAAGTCTACGTAACAATAAAACTAGCAGTTTTTCCACCCCTAAGTATTCCAGCATTTCTGATAATTTGGACATATTTACCATTTCAAATGCACTTGATAGGTCCATAAAGGCTAGGTGCAAAGCAGACTTTTCAAGATACACATATTTTCCTTTTAGAAGAGAGAGGTTCAAACATTGTTCTTTCATCCCAGCCCTGTCTAAACCCATACTGAAGATCTGAAATAATATTCTTTGTCTCGGACCAAGCTTCAAGTTTCACCTAGAGTACCTTCCCCAGTATCTTAACAGTTGAGTCCAGTAAGAATATTAGGTGGTAACAGGCTGGATTTTATTTGTCCCCTTTCTTGAAAATAGGTACAATAACTGCTTTCTTCCAGGAGGATAGAAGGGGGCTCGTTGTAGCAGCATGGAAGACATTTGTAAACAGTGGGTCCCAAAGGTCTACATTTTTTTTAAACAGGTCCACAGGGACACTGTCTGGTCCCAGGGCTTTACCACCTTTACTCTTTCTAATTGCTAGTGCAGCATCCTCTATATTAATGGACAAGCTGAGAACAACTGTACTTTCATGATCAACTAATGATATTACCCCAGGGTCCCCTTCACAATCTCAAACCGCCTTACAGTTCAAAACTGCAGAGGAGCAGGAAACCCATACATCGGGTGAAATTACACAGTTAATATTACAGAGGGGTCCTGCTGAGAACAGAGGACAATTTATCACCTATCAAGATAAATCAGTGTACTTTAGTTTGACAGCTCTCATGTTGACTGTCTGAGTTCGATCTTCCTGGCTGTAAGTGTAGCTTTATATGATGACCTTGCTAGCTTAATGATCTTCTGAATTCCTGGAGTGGCCTTCATGGGCACCTTTAAGGCCCAATGTGCCTTAGAGCATGCTGAACTGAATCACAGATGAGGGCGTGGAGAATGAGGTTTGCTGTTTGCGATCAGGGCTACTGACACTTCATGGGAGAGGCTAGCAAAGCTCTTACTAAGTTCTAAACATTTAGGCCCTCATTACAACATTGGCGGTAAAAGCCGCTTACTGACGTGCTGAAGACCGCCAACACACCGCTGCGGCTGCGGAAATCCGCCACAGCTATTATGACCCACAGCACGGAATCTGCCAAAATTCAGACACCCACACAAGTCCGCCACACCAAAGGTCAGTGATAAACTGCTGATAACATAACCTCCATCGTCACGCCAACAGAAATATGCCCACACTATCACAACATACGAATCCACGCAGCGGTCTTTCAACCGCGGTATTCCATTGGCAGTACACACCGCCGCACTCAAAATACACACACTTTTACAAAACACAACCACACCTGATACACATACACACACCATTCCCACACACCCAATACAATATAAAACACACACCCACATCACCCACAAACCCCGACGACAAAAACACAGAAAGAAGGCCAGAGAGAGACACTAAAAACTACTACCAAGCATCCACAGGCACAACAGACCATCACCCACATAACTTCCACGCACCTCATACAACACACTAATACATATCAGCACACTTATCACCACACACACCACCCCACACATTACCCACACCACCCCATGGCATGGCAAAGACACCCCAGTTTCTCGGAGGAGGAGCTCAGCGTCATGGTGGACAAAATCGTCCGGGTAGAGCCACAGCTATTCGGATCACAGGTGCAGCACACCTCCATTGCAAGGAAGATGGAGCTATGGAAAAGAATAGTGGACAGGGTCAATGCAGTGGGACAGCACCCAAGAAATCGGGATGACATCAGGAAGAGGTGGAACGACCTACGGGGGAAGGTGCGTTCCGTGGTCTCAAGGCACCACCTTGCGGTTCAGCGGACTGGCGGCAGACCCCCACCTTCTCCCCCACAACTAACAACATGGGAGGAGCAGGTCTTGGCGATTCTGCATCCTGAGCGCCTCGCAGGAGTAGATGGCGGAATGGACTCTGGTAAAATCTTAACTATTACATCCCCCACCCTACCTGCATGCCATCACATGCCCCCACCCTCACCCCCATCACTCCAACTCCTCACAAATGTCCCAACATCACAAACCGCACATCCCAACAGCAAGCCCTGCATGCAACACCAAAGCATGGACACCCATCACCGAAGCATGCCCACTGCACATACCCAACACCCCCCTAAACCATCATCACACAAGGTCCCATACAGGAATGCAAGCACTGAGGTACACGGTCACCCACCCATTGCACACCATGGCACACACAGATGTAATAAACATCCTTTTATACCCCTGCAGGACCCCTAACCAACATCACCGGACAGGAGGGTCCACACATGTCCACACCACCAACAGAAGAGGCCCACAGTGATGAAAGCAGCTCTGTCCAACTGGATCTAGATGACCAGCCCGGCCCATCGGGATCCTCAGGACAGTCAGTTCCCATCATACAGTCACAGGCCACTACAGAGCTTCCCGCCTCTGGAAACACCAGCACAGCACCCACTCAGCTGGCCCATACCTCTGTCCCCAGGACACGTCAATCAGCAGTGTGTCCACCACTACAGGGAACCCAGGCTAGCCCAGGCTAACCCACCACCCCAACAACAACAGGGACCTGGGGGCAGTGGCTTTGGGCACACGGTCCAGGGGACAGAGGCCCAGGAACACAGGGGAACTGGGAGGGCTGCTGTGCGACAGGGGGAAGACAGGCCCAGGGAACCCACTCTCCATGAGGGCCTCTCCTCCATCATGGGAGCCTACCACCACTCCCAGGAGACAATGGCAACGGTACTGGCCAAGTTTCAGGAGACCCAGCGCCTGCAGGAGGAACAGTATTTGGGCTTCAGGGAGGAACTCAGAACCATCAATTCCACCCTGGGCACCATCGTAGGGGTGCTGAAGGAAGTACTCAACACCAGGAGGGACACTGTGGCACATCAAGGGGACCCTGACACTAGCATGGGCGATGAACTGCCCACCACCTCCGCCAGTGCTAGTGGACAGGGGGCACCGCCACAGGACCACCACACCAGCACCCCACCCCCTGCAGAGGGAGAACCACCCCGTAAACGGTCCCTGAGATCCAGGACAAAGACAGAGAACGATGCCAAGACCCCCGCCAAGAAATGGGACCACCCTGAATGTCATCCTTCTATCCCACTTTGTCACCCTGTCCATCCTTAAACTGCCCCAACTCCACTTCCTATGCCCATTTGGGCAATGCACCTGTGAGACTAATAGACTGGACTCTGCCATGGACATTCCTCCACCATCACCCCGCACCATTTTGCAACCCCCTCCAATATTGAGCACTTAAATAAACACCCTTGAAGCACAAAACAAACTGGAGTCAGTCTGTAATTTCAGAATAGTGTATTAGCAATTACTGTGGCAAAAAGCTCTTTCAATTGTAATGTCAACATACCTATGTCACATAGCTCTAGTCCATGAGGAATCAAACCAGATGTCACACAGTGGGACCCACATCTGTGAAATTGTAAGGGAAAGTGACAACTCAGTGACCATACACTGGGTGAAAACGACAGACAGTAGAGAGGTAGTAGTGTTAAAGTACATGTAGTAGGCAGGTTTGTATTCTTACCTGTGTCTCACTGGAAATATTGCAGGATCACTGAGTTCCTGTTGTCCATGTCCTCTTCTTCTGCTTCCTCGTCTTCACTGTCCACAGGCTCCACAGCTGCAACAACACCGATATCTGGACCATCCTCCTGCAGAAAAGGCACCTGTCGTCGCAAAGCTAAGTTGTGAAGCATACAGCAGGCCATGATGATCTGGCACACCTTCTTTGGTGAGTAGAATAGGGATCCACCTGTCATATGGAGGCACCTGAACCTGGCCTTCAGGAGGCCGAAGGTCCTCTCTATTATCCGCCTATGGGCCTCATTGTAGTGTTCCTCTGCCCTTGTCCTGGGATTCCTCACTGGGGTCAGTAGCCATGACAGGTTGGGGTAACCAGAGTCACCTGCAAATGGCGAGGGACAACTGTTAGACACACACTAACCTGTAGGGATAACCCCAGACCCAGACAACCATTCCCACTGTCTTGCTTCCAGGTGCTCACCTAATAGCCACACACAGTGCCCCTGGAGTTGACCCATCACATAAGGGATGCTGCTATTCCGCAGGATGTAGGCGTCATGCACTGAGCCAGGGAACTTGGCATTCACATGGGAGATGTGCTGGTCTGCCAAACACACCATCTGCACATTCATGGAATGATAACACTTCCGGTTTCTGTACACCTGTTCACTCCTGCGGCGGTAACCAAAGCCACATGTGTCCCATCAATGGCACCTATGATGTTGGGGATATGTCCCAGGGCATAGAAATCACCTTTCACTGTAGGCAAATCCTCCACCTGAGGGAAAACGATGTAGCTCTGCATGTGTTTCAGCAAGGCAAACAACACTCTGGACAACACGTTGGAAAACATAGGCTGGGACATCCCTGATGCTATGGCCACTGTTGTTTGAAATGACCCACTTGCAAGGAAATGGAGCACTGACAGCACCTTGACTTGAGGGAGGATTCCTGTGGGATGGCGGATAGCTGACATCAGGTCTGGCTCCAGCTGGGTACACAGTTCCTGGATTGTGGCACGGTCAAGCCTGTATGTGATAATCACATGTCTTTCCTCCATTGTCGACAGGTCCACCAGCGGTCTGTACACCGGAGGATGCCACCATCTCCTCACATGTCCCAGCAGACGGTGCCTCTGAAGGACAAAAGAGCAAAGAGTCAACCAACTCAGAGGTACGTACCCACAGCTTATACAGAACACGAATCCTAATCCGAAAAGTGGCCTGTATGTGTGTTGAGTCTAGGCCTAGGTGTGTGTGGCGCAGTTAAAAATTAAGCCATGTGGGCCCCTGAAATGGCAGCTGCCTGACCGGTAAAGTGGGACAATTGGATGTGAGGTAACTGCGCTGGCGTTGTACACCGTCGCAGTAGGCGGTCGAAGACCGCAGCGCAATGCTGCACTGGTTAACATTGGACCCTATGGGTCCCAGGAGCCAATGACGATGTACGCCGGCGGTGACGGTACGCACCGCCGTGGACGTGACCGCCATTTTCTATCTGTTCAATCACTCGATACCTGATCTTCGACAGGAGAGGACCAACACTGCAAGTGCTGCTGTGACCTCGGTCTGGAAGAGACAATGGCTCGAGTGTCTGGGGAAAGGGCCCCTGCCTTCACATCGGAGGAGTTGGAGAAACTCGTGGATGGGGTCCTACCCCAGTACACGCTACTCTACGGTCCTCCAAACAAACAGGTAATTACACTGGGAGCATGCTGTATGGGCTATTCCTGTGTGGAGTGGGGTGGATGTAAGATGGGGGGGAGATTGCGGCGTGCATGAAACGACGGTGAGTGCATGTGCCACATGGCAAGGGTAGGGATGGGGGCCAATGACTGTGACGGTGCAGTTGGTAATAAGTTTCTATTCCCCCTGCACAATTCATGTAGGTCAGCGCCCACCAGAAAAAATATATTTGGCGTGCCGGGCCAGGCCACAGCATGTGGCGGCTGAAGGGCTTTGTCCTTGGTTATGGAAGAGGGTGTCCTGGTGGACCTGTGGAGGGCCAGGCATGGTGTGCAGAGGGAAGGTACATGCATTATCTCGGTCCATTACAGCTGGTCCCGCATCAATAGATGGCTTGGGACCAGAGATGTAGATCTCTGAAAGGAGTCAATTAAACATATGCCCCCCCACTCTGTCTGACCATTCAAAGGTTATGCTGGAACCTCTGATCCCTGGTGCCCCTCACGTTCTCGTGGAGGTTGCCGTATGGGGCGTTAAGAGATCAGGCCTTCAGGCAGGGGGTACGTGTCACTATAGTGGAATATTTCTCTATCAATCAGGGGACGGTGTCCTCGGCGGGCACTTTGTACAAGACCTTCAAAGTCGTGATTTGTGGGATCTGTCTTGGCAAACAACATGGTGTGCTGAGGGTGTTAAGACGTGAATTGGCAAACCTGCAGGCAAAGGTTGCTGGCCTGGAGAAACAAATGTCTACCAATTGGTCCAGTAGTCTCCTGGCTGAAATAAGAGAAACGCTGTCACAATATGAGGAGGTGGCACTTCGGGAGGTCTGTTTTTTGGGGAAAGAAGCTAAGGCGAGGCAATATGGGGAGGGAGAGAGGGCTGGTAAGACACTAGCTGCAATGCTTTGTAGGCCATGGGCTGGGAATTATATTGTAGAGTTGACTGACCCGGCAGGAGTACACCATACTGCAATTGAGGAAGTCAAGCGTATCTTGACTGTCTTTTATTCTGATCTGTATGCCGAGGAGTTGAGGCTGCATTCTGAGTCTTATACGGAGTACATTGAGGACATCAGCCTACTTTGGCTTGAGAACTCGTATAGGCAGTTCCTAGATGCTCCTTTTCCGGTGGAAGATGTAATCCAGGCTATATGTAGCTTGCCGGGTGACAGAGCCCTGGGGCTGGATGGCCTGTCACCCGCTTTCTATTAGGAAAATGCAGATATTTTGGTGCCGCGCCTCCTTGAGGTGTATGCGGAGGCGATTGAATTCGGAATTCTTCCGGCCTCACTGTGGAAGGCCCTCATTGTGACCATTCTGAAACCCTGAAAGGGCCCATGTAGCTGTGACTCGTATAGGCCACTCTCGTTAATGAATATAGACAACAAAATCCTGGCAAAACTAATAGCTTCCCAGTTGCAGCCCTTGCTCCCTTCTTTGGCCCTCCCAGATCAGTCTGGCTTTGTGCCTGGCCGCTCGACTTTGTATAATCTCTGCACCTTATTCGCGGTATCTCGAATGGTCGGTCCTGAGGAGCGAGCAGTGGCGGTGTTCCTGGAAGCCACTACAGCCTTTGATTCCCTTGCATGGTTGTATTTGTTTGGCCTGTTGGCCAGAGTGGGGCTGAGTCCTAGATTCATTCAATTAATTTGACTGTTATACATGGAACCGACTGTCAGATTGAGGATCAACGAGATCCTTTCGGATCCCTTTCCGATAGCTAGGGGCACTGGACCAGGCTGCCCCCTCTCGCCGCTGCTTTTCGCAGTGGCGATGGAGCCGCTTGCGGCATGTTTGAGACAGCACCATAATCATAGGCGTTTGGCATTCAGACAGAGTCCAATACTGATATCTATGTATGCGGATCATGTTGCGCTGTATGTTCGCGATCCACGGCTACATCTTGATACGCTAATTGATGAGATAGTTTGGTTTGGCCAGATTTCAGGGATCACAATTAACTGGTCGAAGTCAGTGGAGCTTCCATTGTCGGCTGCAACAATGCAGTGTCACTCCAGATATCCCCTTGGCTGGGCAGATGGGCCTGTTCGGTATTTGGGAATCTGGCTCAGTACAGAGGTAGACGAGCTGTGGTCGGCCAATTATGGCAAGGCCATTATGTGGCTGGAAAACCAGGTGGCACTCGGGTGCTCGCTGCCATTCTCACTGACTGGTCGCAAAACAATAGCAAAGATGGTGATTTTGCCCCAATTCCTCCATCTATTTGTTCATGTACCACTTGTCCTCACAACCAGTTTCTTGAAGAGACTCAAGTCCTCGCTTGTGGTTCTCGCCTCGGCAGGTGGGCAACCCAGAATTTCATGGGAGACTCTGACCCTCCCATTTGAGCAGTGTGGGCTGGTGGACACGGATCTGGAACTTTACTGTCATTGCGCACAGGCCCACTTTGCACACTTTTCGTTGCACCTGGTAAGATACTTACCGCACCTGGCCCCTGAGTATGATTCGGTCTGGCCTGATAAGTTGTCTGGGGCGATTGGTGGACCACCCAAGCCTGGGCCGGGGCGGTGGATACGGTGGCATGCATGGCGTGGGCCAGGACAGTGTTGTTGAGGCGTACTGGGGCACGGGAGCCCTTCACGCCTTCAATGTCAGTGCGGGATGTTACAGGATTGCCGATGTCTGAGGATAGTCAATTTTGTGAGTGCCTCCGCAAGATAAAATCACTACTCTGGGGTCTTGGTTTCCGGGGGGAATGTTTGTCTCCTCAGAGACCACGCTGGGTGATGTGCATGATGCCGCATTATACCGGCTATTCTTTCTCAGGGTGAGGGCTATGCTTTGGGCGTGTTACTCCTGCTTCCCTGTGATGCCTCCGGTGTTGCAAGTGCTAGAGCTAATGTATAGAGTGTTGTCCCCGAATAGACTCATTACGGGATTACATGTTTGTATGCAGACCTCAGGGGCCCCTGTCGTGTCTCAGGCTCGGCTATATTGGGAGGCAGAGATAGGTGAGACCCTTTTGGATGAGGTGTGGTGGCATTGGTGCATGCAGATGTGGGAGCTCTCCCCAATTACAGACTGCGACTTATAGAGCTGCTGCTAGTTGTGAGCAGTTGTAGTGAATCCCAGTTTGTTTTAATGGGATAACAGGAGTTAGCTTAGCTTCTGGCTTGCAGACTCGTGCCCCCGTCAACTAGTGACTTTTAACCTACTTAGCTTGCTCTATCTTCGGCCATTTAATTATTTATTTCTTCTAAGATGGCTGCCTTGTTTATAGTTAGGCCACTTGTTATGGGTAACATTATCAGTGTCACCGAGCCAAGGGGTCAAGATCAAGCACCAAAGACAAACAGACAGTAGGTGTTCACACTTAGGGATTGTCCCTCTCTATACTTTCGAGGGATTATTTATATTAATTGCCGTCCCAAGCATGTCTGTTATCTATTGTTTATGAACACCCCTACGTCAGGGGTCCTTGTAGATCTGTATAAATACATCACACTTTAGACAGATAATCAGAGGGATTCCGACCAGAGGGCATCGCCACCATCGCTGATACCAATGCTGCAGTCGTCTTGAAGCTGACCCAGTGTTTGTGTCCCTGCAGAGTCTGAGATAGAGACCTCATTCCAAGGTAACAAGGGTTGGGGGCTCCTCACATGGACATGGCATTGGCAGATTAGGGTTACCAAACCCAGCTCTCCTTTAGGTAGGAGGTTAGGCCTTTCACATTAGGGTATTAGGGCATCTTACATCTTGTATGTCTTTATTACGTATTGCAAGATGGTGGGGGTCTTCGTAATAATGACTCTCGTCTTCACAATTCTGTTTTTTGCATTATTCATTCTCCTAATCATTGCAGCCCATGCAACTTATCGCAAATTGCAGTTATATAAAGTAAAAACTATTGAAACTCTACTGCATCTTTTTCATTGCCTGTGTTTGTATGAGACATGATATATCTGTGAGAAAGGGGTAATCTCAGTTTAACCACGACACTCCCTGAGATGTCTTATTCTCGAGTCCATGCGTAACGGCTGCCATAAATCACCTTTTACTATTGTGTTTCTGGTGAGGTGCTGCTAGTGAGCCAGTAAGGTTGGGACAACAGTTTCGACTTGTTGTAGGAAAGGCGTAGTCGCCTACAAACAAAAGTACTGTCACCCTTAAACCAGCAGTCTTGCTCAGAGCAAGAGTCCAAACTACGACATGGCGCCACCAACGATGGTGTTTAGGCACTAATTTACGGATACCCCGACTATACCCTAAGTACATTATACGGAGACGTCCGTGGTCTTTGGGAGAAGCCTCCTCAGCTGAAAAGGTAACACCTGATTAAGCTGTAGGTTGTTCGAGCTCGAACTCATAAAAGGACTTTACTACCCATTTTTGGTGTTCCGTTTTCTAAACAAATATGGCTAACGCCATTGACATTCCTGAAAATGCTAGACAAGCACTAACACAACATTTATTAACGCATGACCTTACAGATGAGGGCGGGGATGTTACTCTGATAATAGAAGCTAATGAAGCATACCAAAAAAAACATTTTACTTTTGGGTCACCTTTCATGAGGTTGACCAAAGAACGCACACATTCCACACATATGAAATTGCAAATGTACCTTTACGGTACCAAGCATACCAGTATCATGAAATATCGCTCACATACCAGGAGCATCAGAACTGGTTTGAAGGCGCCCTACCACAAGTACTATGAAGAGTGAGGTTAGGTCCCTTAAGTAATGATGGACCTACATGGCCTATGTTTGCCACATACACACCTCACCCAGGCATACAGAATATGCCAATAGCAGATCTACGAGTTTTATATAATGAATTAGTGACATTATATAGACGATTAGTCCAGTTCGTAATGCGAACATTGAACACAACACCAGCGCGTCCAGCACCGCCAGTAGCTGGTGGTTATCAATTGACTACTGGGATTAATCCACAAACAGTGCATACTATTATGGGTAAAGTGCCCACGGAACGGGAAAAAATACCGTTCTGGATTGTCCAGAAAACAAATCAGCTGGAAGCTGTGTTTCCCCATACTGGACCACAGGAAAAACATAGATTGCTCACTGTGTGCTTGCCTTTTTATGATTTAGTTCAGCCCAATTGTTCTAGCAGACACTGGACAATTGAACACACACACATCCTTAGGGACATGCAACAGGACATGCTAGAAGCTAAACACTTACACACACGTGACAATAAAACAAACTTGGTCATCGGAATAATTGCTGGTGCCATTGGATTTACTTATGTCACCTTTAATGAGGATGACACGGTACCCATAGCATATAAATCACATTTATACTCAAATGCTGAGCAGCGTTTTGTACCTACAGAAAAGAATCTGACGGCAGTTCAGATGGCCGTCATAAAAGAAAGGCCACTTGCCCAGGGGAAACGTATTATTGTTGTCTCCGCGGTGCCGGCCTTAGAGGCTGTCACCAAACCAAGCGTTCCTAACGCTAAAGCATTACATCCACATTGGATTCAATGGGCAACGTCTCTAACCGCCACTGATGTCGATTGTACATTCGATCCAAAACTTCAGACACAAGAATTTCTCCAGTATGAACAAGAGTACCCCGCTCCTCTGAATATCTTGCCATTAGACAGCTACCATACTGCCATATACACTGATGGTTCGGCGCAACCGGCTGTAGGTACTAAACATCAATACTCTGCAGCTTGCGCAGCCGTGAGCGGAGTGATGTAAGATGGAGTTTTCCACCCTCACAATACCTACACGCAGACCTTAGGGGACTGCACAGCCCAGTTGGCTGAGCTTAAAGCTCTTATTCTAGCGCTCTAGACAGGATGCCAGACTTTGATAGTCTGTGACTCATATTACTGCGTCCAGTCCTACAATGAATATCTCAATCATTTTAAACTGAACGGGTTTAGAGATTCTAAAGGGAACACCATTAAGCACAAGACATTGTGGGGGAGGGTGGCTGATCTTAAGGATAAGCTACCGTGTGCCCATGTAGTCCATACATTGGGACACCAAAGTATAGGAGTACACGTTACCGGTAATACATTGGCTGATGAAGCGGCCAAAACAGCAGTAGCTACGGCTTCTGTGGCTGCAGTGACTTGTTCACAAACGAGAATGGATAATGAAATATTGATTGCCTTTAAAGCTTCAGCTGCGGGCAAGCCCTTCCGAAAGGATACCCTACAAACTATACTTACCATATCAGTGCACAGAATGTTGCTTGCACAACGATTCCTGGGGTTGGAGATCGAGTGATCCTCAATGAAGACCAGCGATTAGATCTAATTAAAGCAGCGCATGAGGGTGTCGCTTCTGCACATGCTGGTATACAGGCCACGATAACACTCCTACAGCAACGCTTCTGGTGGCCTGGTCTATGCAGTCGAACAAAGCAGTATGTCCTTTGCTGTGACATTTGCCAGCAGATCAAGGGCTCTAATATCAAACGCCCACCGCAGACATCCCTCTTAGTGTCCAACAGGCCACTACAGTGTGTGTACCTAGACCATTGTGGTCCCTTACAGCCTGATGGTGCATACAAATACATTTTAGTTGCTGTAGATTCTTGTTCTAGATTCCTGTGGGTATAGCCACAGCGGTCGGCTGACACCCGGACTGTTATAAAAGATATGCTGATCTTTATCGGTACATATGCGGTTGCAGCATTCCATTTGATATAAAAGAACGTCTCACTGTTTTACAGGAGCTTCAACAATTTCTTGATGATAAATCATCTGCAAGTGCTGCCACCTTAGGAATAAGGGATTTGCTGAAAACTTCAACTGGCTGGATTCCTAAAGTTGGGGATCTGGTTTGTGAGAAGATCGCTGTGAAGAAGGAGTTCAGTCCATCATACAGAGCACCTGTACCAGTCTTGGGACTACAAGGCACCAGGACTGTCATCTTACCACCACTGTCTGGTTCTAAGACGAACAGATTCATCTCCATTGATGACATCAAACTACACCATGTGGCCGATCCTTCACAGTAGACCAGGAGGTCCCTTGGGTGGTTCCCGATCCCCTCTCACTACCCAACAGGACATCCATCTACATAGTAGGATGAACATCACTACTACAGAATATGCAACATTGTCAACTGCTGTTCCAGACACCTCCTCGACCAAGGGGAGGGCGGAAAATGAACTCTTGTTGGTTCCAGTCACATCTTCAGTGACCACCCCGCTTCAAGATTTAGCTGTATTTTACACTAACACATCACCGACTGATGACGTTGTCTACCAAGAGCCTCCACGTGAAGTGGACCAGAGTACACCGGCTCCTGTGTTTGCAGAGACTGCCTCTGGCTATTTCATTGACATTGATGATTTTTCTTCAGATTCATCCACTTCTATGATTGACAATGTTTCAAAAAGTAGTAAGCTGTATCGATGGCTTCAAAAGAACTATTTGAAATACCCATGGAACTACTTGTGGTTCTGTTTGACATTTTTTGCATTATTTTTATGGTTTGGTTTTGTGACTGTTTACTTTTTGCTTTTTAATGGTCACTATATTCCTGATCGCTCCTCAGTGGAGCCTGTTGATGAAGTTTTAACACCACATCATTCTTCACATAAGGTCCGAAGAGATTTGTTCCCTGTAAATATTACAGCAATACCAATTACTGATGGGATTGTGTGGGACAAACTTCCATTCGATATATACAGGCCTACAGAAATTATTCAAATACCATACATGTTCAAAATTTCAATGACTGATGTAATTATACCTGATGTTGTCTCTGATGATTGGGATGTCCAAACAGTTGATTCCATGCTAACTGAAATGAAGGACTATTCCGCTTTTGAAAGTGATGATGTATATGATTATACAATGAATTATGGGGAAATGTTCTGCTATAACAATTGGGGACATTACTACCTACACTGTGCCACTAGATACAGGCCAGTATTGAACTACACACAGTGGGAACACTGTTCTACACCACTGGTGGGGAGTCCAAAGTATTATAGCGATAAATTTACACACTTTTCTGGGTATGATACAAGAAAAGCAGAGTCGTATTATTTTAAAATACCTCTGGCACAAATTAGGAAAATTTTGCTAACCGATACAAAACTGATTTATTCAGATCTCTTTGTTTCCCGGCTCGCAATTGAGGGTTACGAATACTGGAAGAGCACTATTGATTTGAAAAGTGTATGGGGAACACAAGATTGGCAAATACAGGGTAGGGAGGCTTTATTTTCGAGCATGCCTGATTCCTGTGGAAATGATTTTCTTAACTGACACTATTCAGCAGACATCCTGTCTGGGGTTAGCGAAAATTAAGGATATGAACACGTCCAGTATCCCTACTCCGGCAAGGTTCAAAGATTGGCAACACTTCCTTAATATCACAGAGGAAAGGCTAGATGCAATGGTTAAGGCTGGTACCTATAATTCTTCACTTTCCAGTCCCGGCGGGTGGTTAATATGGCCCACTGACACTAATGAGTGTCAAGCGCGTTTTTTGAACTCTTCAGGGTTTTTTTCAATTAACAGGCCAGACCCTTGCTTTTTATCGGGTCAACATACAGGTATAGTTACAACATACAGTGTGGGTAAGCTGTGCCAACAATGGGTACAAACAAATATGTTAGCCGCAGTTAAGAAACACCTGAACACTCTTTCTGAAAATATAGACTTGCAGGATTTTCTGCTGGGTCCTAGGAAAACAGCGCTCGAAAAGGTTTTTATATGCTATGTACAATCAAATTTGGAAACTTTCCCAGATTGAGGCTGCTGCGCGTTTAAGGCAATTGGATAACGAAAATTTAGAAAAAACATTAGCTGTTGTCGACAACAGCATGAATACACTGTCCAACAGGATTTATTCAATATCAAATATAGTGTCGTCTGCTATTGATATCACTCAGACAGACTTGTCCCGGTTATATCATGGGCAAACACAGCTACGTTCCATCATGCATCTAGGTTGGACATTACAGACACTGAAAAATGGCCGCATTCCATGGAAGTATATTAATGGGAGTGAATTCTTCACTGCTTTTAATTTTTCCAAAGAACAAGCAACAATGGCTAAAAGGGAGGCTAGTTTCACCATGCTTCAAGTAGAGACGTTAGATAAGTTGCCCTTCACGGTAGCAGAGAGTCCTTCAACTATCTGCTTCTTACATGGCATCATTAATTTACTGATTTCGACTTTTCGTTTCTCGAGCTGCCTGAAACATCTTGCACTGGGAAGAAATGAGCAACTAGAAGATAGCTATATTAATGAAGAGTGGGAGTTGCCCTTTGACTATAGATGTCTGAACGACGAAAAGGAGGTCTTTCTTAGCGGAAGCAAATGTGAGACTGCTGTTCATCATTCTATGATATGCAAGCAGGTGTCTCTTCACAGTCTTTGCAATGCGGGGGTTGCGAATTTGGCCTGTTTTCTGAAGGGCACTCCCGTCCCCTTGATTCGCCCGGTATTTCATGTACTTTCCAATGGAAGTTAAGTGGTACTGAACGATCAAAGTTGTTGCGGCATGCAACCAGGCATTGCCTACGCAATCTCGGTCTCGAAGGTCGTTACGTGTTGTGGACATGTTTTGTTCCCCCCACACGAGTGATAAAAGTATCTGACATGTGGCCCCACATAGATACTATTAATGTGAACTATGACAAGCTGAGTAGGCTAAAGGCGCTATTGTTTCAAAAACAGGTCGCCTTGACATCCGCAAAGGAGACGTATGCTCTCCAGATTGCGAGATCATCAGCCGAGATACAATACATTCTAATTACCAACTTCCCCAAACTCTTTGGAGAACTGGTATCCAGAATATTCAATGCTTCGAGCACCACTGGGATTGTTCATTTCTTTAAGGCTGTTGGGTCTGGTTTCGTGTCCATCTTCCAGACTGTCTTCAGAGTCATCCCATCAGCCATCCCTTCTCTCTTTTCAAGTGTGTTTGGTGGCTTTCCGATTATTTTGGCTTTGATTGGCGGACTACCACTGCTATTTCTTCTGATTCGCAGTGGTTGTTTCTTTCCAGCAATGCAGAGCAATGGAGCCGCTCCCACCAACTCCACTGTGTCGTGAGCGCATGGTTCGGATCTTCGGTGCACCTTTGCTGGTGGAACTGCAGCATGACTGCTCGTTGTCATTTCGGCCCCTTTTATGGTGCGTACAACCGGTCTTCCGCTGCATATGGTGTCTCTTTGAACATCTGCCTATGGTCTGTCTTGCTGTTGCACCAACATCTCCTGTGGACCACGAACTGCTGATGTCCCCGATGAGGGTTCATACACGGTCATGCCCCTTGAGACTGAGGTTGCTCCGCGAGGCCACCTATGAGCCTTCCATTTTGAGATCTATCATGGACGAGGACACTGCAAAAATAACGATACACCAGGAAATACGGCTCACTACTGCTCTGTGGATCCATTTGTCCGCCCAGCACTCGACTTAACATCAGATGATGTTGACTCATTTTTTAGGTCCTTGGTTGGTGACTTCGATGACATTCTTCAAGATCATGCGTACAGCAAATAATTTGCTGAATTGACTTGCCATTCCTGATTCCAAATTATGCATTTAGATTGACATTTGCTTTTGAACGCTGTGCTTGTCGTGGTTGACATTAACAACTCTGTATGTGTTTTAGCAGAATTGTTTTAATATGTTTTTAACGCATTCGAAAGATTTTTTTTAGCTTGTTTTTTGCTTTTAGCTTTTAGTTCAGAGCAAGTTTTAGCATTCGGGTTCCTGTACCTTCGTCATACCTGTTACGGCAATGGGGAGGGTGTAGTGAATCCTAGTTCGTTTTAATGGGATAAAAGGAGTTAGCTTAGCCTCTGGCTTGCGGACTCGTGCCCCCGTCACCTAGTGATTTTTAACCTACTTATCTTGCTCCGTCTTAGCCCATTTAATTATTTATTTCTTCTAAGATGGCTGCCTTGTTTTTAGTAAGGCCACTTGTTATGGGTAACATTATCAGTGTCACCGTGCCAAGGCGTCAAGATCAAGCACCAAAGACAAACAAACAGTAGGTGTTCACACTTAGGGATTTTTCATCTCTATACTTTCAAGGGATTATTTATATTAATTGCCGTCTCAAGCATGTCTGTTATCTATTGTTTAGGAACACACCTACGTCAGGGGTTCTTGTAGATCTGTATAAATACATCACACTTTAGACAGATAATCAGAGGGATTCCGACCAGAGGACATCGCCACCATCGCTGATACCGATGCTGCAGTCGTCTTGACGCTGACCCAGTCTTCGTGTCCCTGCGGAGTCTGAGATAGAGACCTCATTCCAAGGCAACGAGGGTTGGGGGCTCCTCTCATGGACATGGCATTGGCAGATTAGGGTTAACAAACCCAGCTCTCCTTTAGGTAGGAGGTTAGGCCCTTCACATTAGGATATTAGGGCATATTACATCTTGTATGTCTTTATTACGTATTGCAAGATGGTGGGGGTCTTCGTAATAATGACTCTTGTCGTCACAATTCTGTTTCTTGCATTATTCATTATCCTGATCATTGCAGCCCATGCAACTTATCGCAAATTGCAGTTATGTTAAAATAAAAACTATTTAAACTACTGCATCTTTGTCATTACCTGTGTTTGTATGAGACATGATATATCTGTGAGAAAGGGGTAATCTCAGTTTAACCACGACACTCCCTGAGATGTCTTATTCTCGAGTGCATGCGTAACGGCTGCCATAAATCACCTTTTACTATTGTGTTTCTGGTGAGATGCTGCTAGTGAGCCGGTAAGGTTGGGACAACAGTTGCGACTTGTTGTAGGAAAGGCGTAGTCGGCTACAAACAAAAATACTGTCACCCTTAAACCAGCAGTCTTGCTCAGAGCAAGAGTGCAAACTACGACACAGTGTCTGGCGCCCGATGCGGACTTCCTGCACCTTGTGTGAGAATGCGGGGCGTTGCAGGCTACTGGTCAGAGGTGATGCAGGTGATTGACGAGATGGGTGGACTTGCGGTGCCGCAAACCCCTAAGACTGCTCTCCTGGGATATGTAGCGAGATTCCCTCGGACTGTCGGAAACTAGTGGGGCTGTTACTACTGCTGGCTAAGTGTAGGGTGGCGCTGTGCTGGGGGAGGAATAGGATACCCCAATGCAATGAGTGGTTGAGAGACGCTGCGTACTGCCAGGAACAACTAATGGTATATTGGGAGCTAATGCCTGAGAATTCCCGACCTCGTGATATATGGGCCCTCCTACTATTTTCTATTGAGTCCCAAGCCTGAGGTGTCAGGGTGTAGTTCAAGGCCCAGCATTGGATATATAATAGTAGAACCCTCCTCCCCTCCGACATGATGTGAGATTGCTCCTCCCTAACTGGGAAAAATTATGGTTGCGTGACCCCCTCTTTTTTTCTCCCCCCTTCCTTTTTTCTCCTTTTCCTTATGTTCTGTTTTTGACATTTAGTTGTTCACTGTTATAGCCGTTATACATATAACTGAGCTGAGTTCTCATATTGATTGATCTGCTTATACAATCGCCTGTACGGTTCAGATATGAGACTCATTAATTTTCTACGTCAATGATGCTCTGCAAAGTCTTGTTGGGCTATAATTTGTCTGGTTGTATTTACTAATAAATGCTAAAATAACTGATTGATCAGATGGTCCCAAGTGACTAGACACTGCTTCTAGTGACAGGCGGTGCACAGCGTCTAATTGCTGCTCAGCTCTGAGTCAATTGCACATATGACGGAAGATAGGAAAGTTGTAATAGTTGGTGTAAACGTATTAGGGGTCTCTTTGCCCATGTGGGAACCGTTTGCTTTTCTTTTTCCCATAGATGCTGTGTAGCGATGACACCATCTACAAAAAATGTTTAAAAAATCAGCTAGAAGATTACCCCTTATACCTCATAAAAATGAGTATAAACGCCTCTCCTTTCCAGGGCCAATGGGGTCGCCCTGCCCTGTACCTTACTGTAGATGACGGGCAGAGATGAGCCTGGCCTTGGTCTGGTCTTCACCCGGGAGCACGCCCAGGGGCACCCTCCACGCATCCCACGCTGCGGGACTCCTTTTACGCTTTAGTGTGTATCACTGTCTCCCCAGTGCCCGCCTTGCGGAGAGTGAGTCAGGGGAACATAGTGCCACCCCAGACTGTGGTGCACAGAGAATCAGTGAGGCAGGCATGAGCTTCAGAAAACACCTGCAGTGTGGGACTCCTTTCGCATTTTAATGCACGTCTCTTTCTCCCTAGGGCCCACCCTGCCACAAGCAAGTCAATGAGGCAGGAATGAGCTTCAGAAAACACTCATGCTGCAGGACTCTTTTCGTACTTTAATGCTAGTCACTGTCTCCCCGGGGCCCGCTTTGTCGAGAATGAGTTTGGGGTAATAGTCCCACCCCAGACCGTGGCGCACTGAGATTCAATGAGGGAAGAATGAACTTTAGAAAACCCATAGGGTCTGATTTAGATCTTGAAGGTGTTACTGCCAAACCGCATCAACGGTGGACCCAAAAAGACCTTCAGTGGTGTTCCGCCTGCCTTATTTAGCTGTTACAGCTCTGCAAGTTGTGGACTGGTGATAGATTGTTGACAGAGGGAGATGTTAGTGGGACCCAATGGGTTGCGTACTACAGCAAGGGCTATGGAATGGAGGTGAGTGATACACACACACTGTATCTTTGCCATATGTGTTCCCCCTGCACAACACAGTACACAAAACACCACATATGCACGTTATCCATTACAATTCCAACACAACACAATCTGTACATGCCAAAAATACACATTGACATACATCCATTACACAACATACACACACCATTAACACTGCACCCACACATGACACAATCACAACAACCAACACAACTGAACACTTATTCACACAAACACACTCACATGCAAGCACAGCTACACACATCACAATAACATCCCGAACACAACAACAACACTCACCTGAATGTGTCATATGGCAACAAAACATGCACAAAAACATCAATCTCACCTACAGACGCAACTCCATCACCCATTGCAGCTCCCTCCACCTCAACCAGCCAATCCACACAAACAAACACACACATACACGTGCTGACTCACATACACAACAGATGGCACAAACCTACCAGCACAGGTCCCCTTGTAGTGTCCACACACGGACACCATTGACAAGGGTAATTGTACAGTCATTGCGGTGTCAGCAACCATATGACAATGAATACTGACACTACAATGACATGTATATGTGTGCGATATACGTGTTGTGCCAGTGTGTCCCCCACCATTTGTGACACAATGGTCTCCCCAACATATGCATGTCACACTGATTTTAAAAAATTACTGTTAAGTGTATATGCCTCCAGTGTTCTTGACCTCCCGTGCAGTGCCCACCCAATGTACCCTGGCATTGCGGCATCCCTACCTTTGAGTCCAGCGATAGGGGTGGGGATCATGTTTTCTCCGGGGTTTGGTGGCAGCAGCAATGACAGGTATTGTTCAGTCCAGTCCAGTCAAAAACAGAAGTGGCATCAGGAAAAAAGGTGAGTTTTCACCCATTTCCCCCAATCCAACAACACAGAAGTGGAGGTCAGACCTCTACTTTTTTCTTGGCGGTAAGGCACATCCAAATTATGCAACCCAAGTGGTAGTTGCCCACTACCATCTGCAATTCAAACCAACAATAATAATGTAGGGGGCACCCCAAAAGCCAGACTCTATATGATGAGAAAGGCAGTGGCTTTTGAGTCCAAAATTCAACAAGTTATTAATGTAATATGAACCGTTTCTTACAGCCAATAAATCAATAAAAAATGATGAGTTAAAAAAAAGAATGTCATTATCTCAATATTGTAGTCATAGTATAATCCCCTCTCTCTATTATATACATTCCTCGTATAGTACTTCAGTATAGTTATAACCTTAAAAAAATCAACTAAATGATGAAACTGCTGAAAGAAAATGTCTTCTCAATACAATATTCATATTATTTTTATTCAACGTAAATATAGTCATCCTCCATATGTTTCTTCAAAAGAGGTATAGCCAACCCGTTTCGTGACTTATGACACTTTTTAAAGGCAAGAAATTATGATGTCACTATTATTTCCATGGTACTGCCCACAAGATCCCTGAATTCTATGCTTCAAGTCACAGAAGCACCCTTCTCATGCATATATCACCTCCTTCACAGACATTATTCTGTCAGAAGCAGACTGATTGAACGTCCAGGAAGGATTAAAAAAACTACCATGATAAGGAAGGAAACTCAGAATTCTCCCTTCCAAATACTCATAGTGGCATAAAAAAAACGTCCTAATCTTCCTGTCATAAATAGATGTTTATTCCATGGGCATGGATGATTCTAGCGGGTGTGGTCATGTAGGCGTTGAACAGAGTAGGGCTGAATGTGAATCCTTGTGGAACTCCACAGATGAGGTTGATGGCATCTGAAGTAAAGGGAGCCATCCTGATCAACTCTGTGTGGTCTGTCTTGAAGGTTCAAAAGGAGACGTTGGATGCCAACTTCATCCAGTCATTGGATGAGTATGGGATTAGAGAAAGCCGTGAAAGATTAATTAGGGTGAGGGCCAGGTTGTCACCTCTGTCCATGAGCATCCAGATGTCACCCGTTGTGGTGATGAGGGTGGTCTGTACTGTGGTTGGGCCTGAATCTGACTTGGGTGGTGTCAAGAAGACGATTTTCAGTTAGGTGGGTGATGATGGGTTTATCATCTTTTCCATGACTTTTGCCAGATAGGGTAGTTGGCTAGCATCTTCAGGTCTGCTGATGGGTTCTTGAAGAGGTGGAGTACTATGGCGTGTTTTCAGGCATCCGGTTAGGTGGCTGTGATGATTGAGTCCTTCAGGATCGGGGTGAGGACTGAGCAGATGGGGTTTAGTCCTTTGAAGACATGGTGAGCACAGAAGTCCAAGGTTGTGCCTGGGGTGTAAACTGCAGTATCGGTATGGTTTCTGGGGTGGTGATGGTGGGCCAAGTGGTCAGGGTGGTCCTCAGGGTGTTGTTAGAAATAGGCAGGAGGATTGCGAGGGTGGAAAAGTCTGATTGGGGCTAGAAGTTTTCATAGATGCTGGAAATCATGTTGCTAAGAATAGGAACAGCTAGGTACAGAAGTCATGAGAGAGTGTTACGCTGGTAGAGCTTGCTGATGGAGAAGTGAAGTCTTTCACTAAGGTAACTGTTTCCTTAGTGCTGGTTTGTGCTGCTTCTGATGCGGTTGGTGGTGTGGAGTGTTTGGTAGCTCTGATTTGCTGATGGTAACATTTCCAATGTCCTCAGTGTTTATGTAGAGTACAGCAGCTTAATACACTTCTGGTGCCGGATTTAAAGAACTGTTGCTGAACAGATAAAAGTGATCTCCTTGAATTATTTTGAATATGGATTTCTAAAGGTCATGCTGAATGCGTAGCTGATACCGTATGGATAGGGCCACTGTAATTATGCGATTTTGAGTTTGTGGCGTTTTCCACCTAATTATGGATTTGTCACAGTTGCTACATAATCCATCATCTGATGAATAATCTGCAGATTTCAGCAAACACGTTTATAGCTCACAGATCAAAAACTTGATGCTGGGCAGTTGAAGGCCCTTCACAAAAGTTGACTGGTCCATTTTCTGTATCTTATTCCTGTATCAATGTGGTATTAATGAGGTGAACCTTCTGCCCAGTTTTAACATGTGTAAAAATTTAAAAGTAATGAAGGAATACTTACTCAAAATGTGCTGCACTATGCCACATAACTTGTCTTTTCATGTTACATAATTTAGTCAACCTTCCACACAATTTGGCCTTCCTTGCGCATAATTCTAGTGGCCCTGCTTATGGATCATACAGTTCATCTTTATTTTAGTTTTCTGTCCATAACTGAGTAAGAATGAGGGGAAATATTAGATGAATTGTCATATCACAACATGCAGTTGATCACAGTTAAGAGGCAAGAAGAATATTGCTTAACCTAGATGGTTATTGATTCCGGCTTGTGAGTCAGCATAAGATATCATAACGTGTAGGAAGAAATGGTTGCTTTTGTATCCACTTTAGCTTCTGAAACATTACACTTTTCCACATTGTAAGGAATACTCACACACGAAGATTA